>NC_036257.1:8113977-8121695 GCF_002742605.1 Olea europaea var. sylvestris | reverse complement strand
ATTATTTATTTAGTAATTTATATATTTGTAAAATAATAAAATAAATAATATTTCAAATAAATAAATTATTAAGAATAAAAAAACAGAAGAAAATGTTCATTTGGTGTAAGTTTTGATATAATGTTGGAGATGAATTTTAGTTTGGTGTAAAATTTGGTACAAAATGGTGCAAATTTTGTTGGGAAAAAAGGATTTTTATAGGTGGGAGGGGGAAGATTACAGTTTTGAAGAGTATAATTATGCTCCATGCCTCTCCATCTATTTCTCGACATTCGTATATGAATTAGCTATTGGGCTGTGTGCCCATATAGTATAGTTTTACTGATATAAAAATAACAATAATTTTTTATATTGAATAAAATTATGTTTACTTTATTTATTGTATTTATTTATTATTGTGCATGTGAAATTAAAGTGTCAATCATCACTTATGATAATATGAGTTGGGTACTTGCGTTGAGAAGTATAGTGAGACACAACTTATATTTTGATCATAAATAATTTGTTCACAACCAATGTATAAGGGTCGACACCTTATATTGGAAGGTTGTAGTGTTGACCAATTCACTATTCAGGTTTGTGATTTGTCCTTATCACAGAAATAGTTAAAAGTGACACTAGTACACTTGGAGTGTATTGAACGGACCACATATCGAATTTAATTCTCTAATTTTATAGCATGATCGTGTGAAGAATTAAATTCCACTTGATCGCTGTGTATTTCATCTGAATCCTGTGACAGGATTATGTATATATTTTCGCGATTTTAATTGTTCTCTAATTCATCAATGTGTGAGATCAATTTAATTGGTCAAATATCTCGATGAGTTGGGATCTGAGAATGAGCGGAGTAGAGACCATGAATTCGTGTCGGGAACCGTCACCCTGGAAAATGGGAATAGTGACTACTTAAGTATTTTATATTGAACGGTTAAAACTCGAGCTCAGTATTTAGCGACTGCTAAATTTCGACATCTGTGATTTGTTCACATGACCTTTGAAAAAAATGAAACTTAAGTTAGTGAGAATAATTAGAGGGGCAAAATGGTCATTTATGCTCGTACCTAATTATCGGATCTTGAAGGAGGATAAAATACATATAGAGTAGGTCAAAGGAAAGTATTACAGATTTATTGGCTTCTGTGATCTTATATATTCCGAGAGTTTAGTCTTTTGCCTTTAGTGGAAAAAGCAAAGACTAATAATTAGATTGGGTGGTCTAGGGTCGACTAGACAGGATCTAATTATTGGAGTTTGGAAAATATATGTTCCATCAGGTCCTGTGGTAGCTCCATAAAGTATTGGAACTTAATTACGGTAATTATAATAGTTTTGGGCTTAATTGTAATTACAATAAAGTTTTGTACTTGGTTGTAATTACTAAGAAAGTTATAAACTTAATTGTAATTGTAATTGAAGTTCTATAAATACACATGCAATTAAATGTAAATTAATTAGAATTGGACTTAAATTAGAACTCTTGTTTGAATGTGGAATTATAATTGTACTAGAATTGTATCTTCTTTTTTTTCTATAAATAGAGACTAGAAGGATAGAATAATACTAAAACAATCGTAATTTCATAAGATTCAAATTTGTTGAGAGAAAAAGAGAGAGAAAATTTATTATTTTCTTGTTGTGCAAAATTCAATAATTAATTTCTAGATTAATTGAAAGAATGTGCCCACACACAAGTTTAGTCATTGCGTTGGAGAATACCATAGAAGGCTTAAAGGTTTGAAGCACCAAGATTCTTGCAATTAAAGGAGACACAAGTTCGCGAATCAGAGTTAATTCAAGGTTGATCATTGAACTTGGGTAAAAGATTCAAATCCTTTAATTTTGTTATAAAATACACACGAGCATCTAGATGATCTTACTTATTGAATTAAAAAAAATTTAATTTATGATTAATTTCGCTTCTGCATTCCAACATTAACAACTTATGTATAGGTGCATCGTTGGGCAAATCCCTTTTAGCATTGTGCATTATTACTTTTATGCTTAAATGAGCTTAATTAGCCCTAATTACTTCCATTAATTAGTGTGCAACTCTCCGAGGAGTTATGCATTTATTCATCTGTTTTCCAGCCCAGATATGCAAATTGAGGCTCCATCGAAATATATTTTAGGTTTCCCAAGAAATGAACTATTTCGTACAAACAGTGTCGTTTGATATCGTTCCTTAAGTTGTGAACAAAACACCTGTTTCCTATTTCACAATGTTGACCTTAATCTAACTTTTCCCTAGCTAAGATTATATGTGCTGGGAATCTGCTTAACATGTGCAGCGAAAAATTAAAATAATTTTCGATTCCCATTAGGAATCGTCTTTGTGTTTAGATAGAAATTGTGATAAAAGATGTACCTTTGAAAAATTTTGCAAACCTTTTGTCATTCTTCTCGTTCCAGCAACTTCGATCTATCACATACAACTGTTCAATTGTTCAACCTCCAATGGTGATCCACACAGAGAACAAGATTGCAGGGTTAAAGTTTTCTTCTTGTGCTAGCAAGAATATTTAATTTTCTACCAAATTATAAACCCTAATAAGCTATCTGTATAAGCCCAAACGGGCTTGGTTTGACACGGTCTAATATTTAATTAATTCATTTAATTAAATTCTGTTCGTGAATTAATTAATCCAATTAATTAATTCGGGCCTATAAATAACCAACCCAATTAATTAATTTATCCAACAATTGTTAAATTAATTAATTGACAAATTACAATATTTCAATTTTCTTTTGTGTGCGACCCATCAGGTTTTCGATCACGATGTCTAACGACGTGAAATATTATTTTGATCTAATCAAAATTGATTAATTAAAAAATCATTTTAATTTATCACAAATTCACACTCGTCGTCCTAGATTGACATCTAGCAATTTGTCAAGGCAATACACGTGACAGAAAATGTCACGTGATATGACAAAACAAAAATCGTTCGTTTACCATGAAACTATAATCCCTTCGTCAATATGATCCGATCAATTACGAAATATGGAAGGTTGTCAATCCCAATTATTGATCATATCTTTCACTCCACTATTAAATCAATACAGATCAAAAACTCATTTTTGACTTATGAGTACACCTTGGCCAAAGATTTCATTATCGACTTAATTGAATGAAACGCAGATCATAATCTCTTACTATTTAAGAGTGGCGAATCCTCTATAGGTCATTCAAAACTTTAATACGATTCTTGACATATCCAAACGATGCCGTATTAGCAGCCCTTGGCAGAGCAACATCCAACACCGCCAAAATATGACTGTCCTCATATAAGGTACCATAACGACCTCAAGTCAAAGGACCGATTTCACTACCGAATACTAGAAATCAACCAATGACACTCAGATAGTTATCCATGTGGAATCTCTCAATGGGTCTCCAATGTTTTGTTCTATAACAAAACATTGACGTGATCATTTAAGTGTCACCACACTTTAGCCTGTGAGATCAGTTACTTACTTCGCAAGTAAGAAATGCCACACGTGATGATCTATCCATAATAATAATATTCGTATCTCGTTATTACTTACGACCACGGACAACTTAAAATTCAATCATATATAATTTGTATCTCATAATCACAACACCTTGTAATAAACAAATTACGAAGATTTGAACCTACGGACTCCATTATTTAATTTAATTATCTATTAATTAAATAATAAATTTGCCATTAAATTGCATTAATTATATATTAAATGTATTAATGTCCAAGGTTGATTGCAACTAGGACATAACACTTACAATATTTTTAACATCTGCTATGACATTTTCTTGAGTTAATTCGTGAAGAAATGTGAAGACGCTGGCTCTTCACTCTTTAAAGAGACACTGGAATAATGAGTCAGCACAGAAAGGGTTTGAAAGTTAAACATCTTAAGACCCTGCCTTTTCTTTTTATATGCTCATATTGATATTGTCAGTAATTTGTGCTGATATTTTGAAAAAAAAATGAATTCAATTTTTTTAAACTACTTAAACTTGACTGACTGGATCACTTAGGCTTAACCCTTAGTCAAGTGGTACTGGTACAATTTTTTATATTATGGAAGAATCGTGTTCACACAATGAAAATAAATTCTTGGCATTTTCATTGTTGAGGAATAAATTATCCGAGCATATGAATATCGAAAGGAATATTATAAAAATAATCAAGGGAAAAGGCAAACGATAACATATGATTTAAAAAAAGAAAAAAGAAAAAAATTATGAAATGGGTGCGTATTACAATGTCGTTTTTGTATTACAATGTCATAAAAAAGATCATATGGAAATTTTAATGTTTTAAGGTTTCATTACTTAATATGTTAAAGCCTTTGCTCCTAGAACCCCCAATTAATCTTCACCCTCCCCACCCAGGATAGACTTCCTAAATGAACTTCCTAGTTTCCTGAATATATCACTTTCTGCACATATCTCAGCATATGCATAGAACAAACCTTAAAAAAGGGTGGAAAGAGAAAGGCAAATTGGGACCATGGGCCTAATGAAAAGTAAAGGGAAACCTAGAGAAATAGTCCCGAGAATATGCCACTTCTAGTTTTAGCATATCCAAAATGAAGGTGCGGAATAATGTTACTTGTACGTAACCAGTTACATAATGATTTAACTACATATGAGGTGTCAAAAAGTGAGTAAAGAGGTCTTTTTTTTTTATTTAGTTGAAGAAATTATGATCCAATCATATTTTACCACATAATGTGTACATAAATTATTTTGTAAACCTATTATGTACATGTAGCACAATTACATGTAGCACAATCAAATTATGCAAAGTAGAGAGTAAAAATGTTGGGAAATAAATTAACTCGATATAATATATATGACACGATATGAAGTATATGATCATAAATAAATAACAAATTAAAGGCAAAAAATTAATTGGTAGAGGAATGAAGTATTTTATTCAATTAACGAATATGGAGAAAATAAATATAATAATTGTGCCTACACAATAATTTTATATTTCAATAATGTAAAACTTGTGAAAAGAGTCTAATATTTATAGGGGTGCATATCAAACCCTAAAAATATCACAAAGATGGAAACAAGATAAAAAATAATGTGGAATAAAGGAAATAATATTTTTTTTCAATAAAAGCGGGTGTAATAAAAGAAATAATATTTTTCCCAAAAAAATTTAACCTAATTTGGGTTGAAAAATCTAACAATCTCTACTTTAATACAAATTTTGATGCAACGAATGAAGTTTCAAAATTTCTCCATTAGAAAAATATATCCGACTGCAACGAAAAATACGAACTCTTCAATAAGAATTAAACTTTCTCTAACACAAAAATACTAATCCTGTTCCACGATATCCAATACAGATACATGAATCCAAACACCAAATTTTCCAAAATTTGCAAGGAATTAGAAATTAGCGAATAGTGTTGAAGCATACACAGTAGCGAAATCAAATCCCAATACTTTCATAGAAGGCCTTTAGTTAGTCTCAACATCTTCAAAAACGTTAAAAACATCTGCAATCAAATCAGCATCCACGTACTTATTTTCAATATGTCTATTCCTAATAGTTGAATACAATGGAATCACAAGTAATGGCGGCCAAGTGGAATTACACATATCCTCCAAACTCGAGTGAGTAGTATTATTCAATATGGATCCGATCAAAATTCTAAAAGTACAGTACCAAATTGAATCTCCACCATGGTACTAAATCTGTACTGACTTTCTCTACAAATTCTTCCCAATCTTTGAAGATGTATAACTGGGACCTCTTCCGCCTCTCCCATACAATACAAACACCCTACCAAACCATAAAAACTCCATTTCCTCCGGAGAACGTGTACCCTTTCGAATTAAAAGTACATAACGAAATAAGATTCTTTTTCAAGTCTGAGGTATGTTAAACATGATCAAGTGTTTTACTTCCATCCATCTACTTCAATCCGACTCTACCAATACCAACTATCCAATAAGGTTTGTTGTTACCCATGACAATGACATCCTATGTCACCATTTCATATGTTTCAAACAAACTCCTCATCAAGTTGGATTCCATGTCAGAAATCGTTAAAACATCTCCATCACCCAAATAATTCTCGATTATGCTGGTCTCTTCTGAAGTATTTGATTGTTCTCATGATTTGCAGTTAAACTACTTTTATTTTCCGATTTGTCACAATCCCTCTTAATGTGTTCTTTCATCTTGTAATAATAACAAACCTGAAATTTGATCTCGAGTTACCTCGTCTCTAATCACCATGAACAAGGCTTTCTTCATCTCTAGTCTCTGATCCAACCAAATGCTTCATCTTTTCTTTTGAAAACATGATATCTTACGCACTTTAATGGTGAAAGTATCACAACTATACAAGATTGAATCTTTAGATGATGTAAACGAAGCAGGCATCAAACATAAAAGGATTAAAGTCAAATCTTCTTCATTGTACTTTACCTCTAAAGTCTCCAAATCAGCGACGATCTTCTTCAACATAGTCTTCTTCCATGTGATGAGAATACAACATTTGCTTAGATGTAATTGCTTGTAAGATATTTAGTCATGCACAATTGCTTCAACTTCAACCAAAATACAATTGTTGTTTTCTCCTTCAAAACGTCATGAAGAATATTGTTAGAGAGATGAAGATGAATTTGCTGAGGTGCCTTCTGATCATTCTATTGTTGTTCCTCCATCATCCAAGTTATGGACATTGTGTCAAACCCAAATAATGATCATCCAAATCTATCTACAGAGAACAGCTAGCATCTTCACTTGCTACAACGAAAATCTTGTATTGCGATCTAAGAGCAAAATTTCATACTTCATTTTTACTATTAATAACAAAAACCTCAAACAAATCATAACCAATAATTCTGATACCACTTGTTGGGAAATAAAATAGATCAATGTAATATATATGACATGATATGAAGTATATGATTGCAGACAAACGAACAGATAAAAGACAAAGAATTAATTGTCAAAGGAACTGAGTATTTTATTCATTTTTTTTTTTTTAAGCAAATGCCACTAGTGTGGTTTATTTTATATAATGAAAAGCGGGAAAACAAAGAGAGGAGGGGGGCATGGACCTGACCTCCAGCAAATGTAAATTGTAACAAATATCTGAAGATAAAATGCAATCACAGTAAACAAGACACGAACAAAACCTAATGAAAGGTACTCATGGGTATTCTCGAGGGTAAATCCTCGGGTGATAGTACATAGACATTGATCGGGTCATGCGTCTGGTTTGAAACATTTCTGGATCATAGTAGTCTGCGATGTCTGGCTCGCTCGTTGGAGAGGGGTCTCGCCTGCGTGTAGGAGCCTGCTTTGGTGATAAGTACTGTTCGGATGGTGGTGCACTGAATGTCGGGCGAAAAGCGGGTGCATCTGATCTCATTGTACTAGGCGTAGGTGCGTCTAATCTCATGGTGTTCTGTGCTACGAAATCTAAATCGTGGGAGATTGACTTGCTTGCTGTAGGGACATCATCCTCTGCATTTTGCACGCAGTTTCCAAGGCCCATGCCATCCATATCTCTCTGTATATGTTCTTTCACCTTATTGTGTGTAGGAGCTGTGATAGAAGGACTAGGTGAAGGTGTATGCGTAGGAGTCTTACTTACAGAAGGTCCCTCTCCAAAGAGCTTAAAAACCAAGTCTTCAATAGCAAATCTCATGGTAGATCCAACTTTCATTCCATGGTCCTTCTTAAAGTGATCAATCA
>NC_036257.1:8088726-8113612 GCF_002742605.1 Olea europaea var. sylvestris | reverse complement strand
CAGTGGAAGAGTCATCTATACCCTGTATAACCGATGCAAACGACTTTCGTGAACTCCGTTCAGCTTGAGACAGGCCCGGACGGCCAGAAACTGCAGTAGCATAGGTCTTTCGGCCCTGATTGAGCACTGTATGGGCCTCATGTGGAAAAACCGATGATGGAATTGGGTCCGTAACAAAATTCCCCACATTCTGGTGAAGTGTCACCGGCGCGTGACCACCACGTGCCGACCGTTGACCGGCGGCGATTTTCCAACGGTGTCAGAAAATTATGATTTTTCACAGGCAGATGCAGAATTTCATGCTGATCATCACGGTATGTTCCGTTTTCCGAAACGAGTTTAGGATTGGCCGAAATCTGCGATTTTCCGAGCGACTGGCCGGAAATTGCGATCGTCGTTGAGGGCGCGTCCGGAGTCGGAATTGAAAGATTCTAATATTTATATGTCGCATGCCAAGCCCTAAAAATACCACAAAGATGTAAATAATATAAAAAATAATGTCGAATAAATGAAACAATATTTTTTTCCATTAAAAACACGTGGAATAAAGGTAATAATATTTCTACACTACCATAAAAGAGAGAATGAGGGTTTACTATTCATTTTTATCACACTCATTTTCACACTTAATCGGTTTGGGAACTGGTTTGGCAACATGAAGAATTCTATTAAAAAACACTGTATGTATGTTTTTGCACGCCATTTGACTACAATATTTTTATGAATCTGACACACAATGCTGTGATATTTTATATTTTAAATAGAAATAAAGAATCACTTTTATATAAAAGAAAATTATTTCAACAAATACGGTTGATAGTTGATAGTGTGAGAAAATGGAGAAAGAGCATGATGTGTCAGATTCAAAGTAAGGGAGAAATATAATTTTAATAGTAATAAATAGTTTTTTTAAATAATTTTTTTTACATAAAAGTGATTCTTTATTTCTATCTAAAATATAAAAAGTTACTTATAATTAAAAAAATCACCTTCGACTAACAATAAGAAAAAAATAAATAAAAAAGCCTCCGTGCACGGAGACGTCAAAACTCCGTGCTCGGAGCTCAAGCAAATTTAAATTTTTTTTTTTACTTATGTTTTTGTTTTCATTTTAAGACTCATTATGTGATATCAAACGAAGCCGAAATATTACATTCTTAATATCATTTTGAAGTACTCATGGTATAGTACTATACGTCGTTAACAGTGCACGAAACGACCATTCGTAGCAAATATTACGGGGCATCAAAATGGGTATTTCGAAACTATTATTTCGAGAATTTCGATAATGATCTAACTTTAAAAATTCATCGATGATTTTATGGTAGTCGAATTCATAAATCTTCTATATTCTCTTAAAGCTCATTTCGAGAACTATATCATAGACAGATCGAATGATTTAAATGAATATCGAAAATAGTTAAACATACATCAAACGTGAGGATTAAGAAATGTGTATAACTCGTGTTTTTTCTTTAAAAAAATCAAATATTTTATTGATGTTTATTATTTTTCACGACAATTTTCTCAATATAATCTGTTTTTTATTACTTTTACATAACTTGAAATGAATTTTTATTTATAAGTAACTTTTTACATTCTAGATAGTGTAATCTTTTTATTAATATTTAATTAAAAATAAAATGTATCTTAATATTTATACTTAAAAAAATTTAAGTTAATATTTTTTACTTATAAATATTTCTAAAATGTAGAAAATTACTTATAGGTAAAAAAATTGCTTAAAATTATTTAAAAGTAAAAATAACTTATAATTGTAAAAGCTACTTATAAGTGAAAAACGTCAACTTTAAGTTTTAAGTATATTTCTAAAATGTAAAGAGTGACAGGTAAAAAATTTCTTTGAAGTTATTTAAAAGAAAAAAAAAATGAAAATTGCAAAAAAAAAAAATTATAATAATAATAAAAGCCTCCGTGCACGGAGCTCAAGCAAATTTAAATTCATTATTATTTTTTTTACTTATGTTTTTGTTTTCATTTTAAGGCTTATTATGGAATACCAAACGAAGTTGAAATATTACATTCTTAATATCATTTTGAAGTACTCACGACATAGTACTATACATCGTTAACAGTGCACGAAACGGCCATTTGTAGAAAATGTTACGGGGTGTCAAAATAGGTATTTTCAAACTATTATTTCAAGAATTTCGATAACGAGCTAACTTTAAAAATTCATCGATGATTACACGATAGTCGAATCCATAAATCTTCTATATTCTCGAAGATATCCTAGACACATCGAATGATTTAAATGAAAATTGAAAATAGTTAAACGTACATCAAACGTAAGGGTTAAAAAATACGTATAACTCATTTTTTCTTTAAAAAAATCAAATATTTTATTGATGTTTATTATTTTTTTGCAACAATTCTCTCAATATAATCTTTTTTTTATTACTTTTAATAACTTCAAATGATTTTTTACTTATAAGTAACTTCTTATATTCTAGATACTGAAATCTTTTTATTAATATTTAATTAAAAAACTAAATATATTAAATATTTATGCTTAATAAAATTTAAGTTAATATTTTTTACTCGTAAGTAGAAATAGTCAATTGTAGGAAATGTTACGGATTGTCAAAGTAGGCATTCTTCGATTTTTAAGTATATATTTGTAAAATGTAAGTATACTTACGAGTAAAAAATTTGCTCCAAGTTATTGAAGGGAAAAAAATGATGAAATCTAAAAAAAAAATATCGTTGAAACCTTTGTGCACGAAGCCAAGTCTCCATGCATGGAGGCGTGCAGGCACACCGCGCACGGACCTTGCAAGCTCCGTTCACAGGACTTGTAATCTCCATGCATGGAGCATAACTATCTTCCGTGCACAATTTTTTTTCTTTTTTTTTTTTTTTTCAATGGTACATGAAACGGTCAATTGTAGCAAATGTTATGGAGTGTCAAAATGGGCATTTCGAAATTATTATTTCGTGAATTTCGACAACAAGCCAATTTAAAAAAATCGTTGACGATTGTACGATGGTTGAATTGAGAAATGTTTTATGTTGTCTAGAAGTTCATTTCGAGAAGTATATTATAGACATATCGCATGGTCGAAACTTCGAAAATAGTCAAACATACCTCATACGTTTTGTTAAAAAATGCGTTTATATAGATTAAAGAGACAAAAAAATTTGCTTTTTCTTTCCATGGAAGGAGGAATTTCCTTTATCTTCAATTTTGTCAATATTTATAAAAAAAATTCGACTTATTAGAAAATTTAATTTTCTTTTTCCATTCTTTGCATTTTATTTATGGTTCACTTTAATTCTTTCAATCATTGCCTTTATCACCGTGAAAAGAGATTCTCTTTTAGAAATATTTTAAATTTAAATTTGTTCTTTGTATAAAAAAATTTTCATCCTTTTTTTTATTTGTGAATTGCTCGATTAAAATGATTTCAATTTAAATTATTTGTATTTATTATTTTTTTTACATCTTTTCTGGTGGATTGGTGGAAATTTTATTGCTTTTTGTTACAAAAAATAAAAAAACGTCAGAATGATATTTTTGTCATGTATGTTTTCACATTGAACTTGTTTGAAATGGGTTTGGTTGGTTTGTCTTTTTGATTTAACATAAATAAAATAAGATATAAAAATATATATAAAGTAATGTAGAATCTATCACTTTCTCAAGTCATCCATTTTCTTTCCTTCCTTCAATTGGATTGATTTGTCTCCAAAAAATTCAAGCTTCCGTCTACGAAAGAACTTTCCATATTCTTGTTTCGTAAAACTCTCGATATTCTTGTTTCCTTCTGTAGGAAAAAAATTCGTGTAGTCCTCATCTCAATCTTGGAGAAGAAAATCATGGAATTTGTAACGATTATGTTTGGGTGTGTTCTTGCAAATTTTGGTTTTTCTTTGTGTTTTTTATTTTTTAGTTTTTCAGATTTATTTAACGTATATGTTGTTTTTTATCTTGTGTAAAGATGAAAATTTAACTTTGCTCTTCTTTTTCTACATAGATGTGAGGTATGTTAATGTTTCTGTATATACATGAAAATCTAACTGAAATTTTCTTTATTTGTTGGATATGGCTATGAAGTTTTTTATTTTTTTTATTTATGTTTGCTTTCATATGTATTTAAATTTCTGACTTTTTTTTTCAGCTTTAACTAATATAATATAATTTTTTTGTTCAGTGTATAAAACTTGTCTACATCTTTCTTTCTTTATCTACATGAGAAGTTTAAGCTTTTTTACCATTGCTTTTTATTACAACAGTTTGTTGTAGGAATGTTTGGTTGTTATGATCTAGTTAGTACTGTTTATAGTTCTTTTCTTACCTGCTTTTCTAAAGAGGATTGTTGATTTGCAAAAAGTTTCCTAACATGTATCTGAGTTCAGTAAATTTAGTTTATAGTGTGTTAAATGTAATATTATCATTATTTGTTGGTTTTTAATTAAATTAATAATTTCATCTATTATTGAAATCAGAGGTCAGTCTTTCGAAAAATCTATGAATGAAGAGCCTGGTTGTTTTGACCTTCAAACTTTGTCCCAAAGCACAAGTCAATCATATAATTCTTTTATTCACCAACAACAAAATCCAAGGCAGGCAGATAGGAGATATCGAAATGAAAATATAAGTATTAATCGTCGTAAAAGAATAAATAATCGTATGTTATCTACAAATAATACTTCTGAAGTTGATTATGTGCATGAATATATAATACATTCCGAGGCATCTACTTCGAATGAAGAAACGACAAATGTTTTTTATTATGAATTACATAGAAGTTCTAATTTGTTAAGTATACCAATAACTGCATATGTATTACCAACTTATGCTTATTGTAAGCATTGTGGTACACGCAAATTGTATAGAAAAACTAAAGATTTATGTTACTCTAATGGAAAGGTGAAACTTTTTATGGCTGATTCACCGGATGAATTGTATACCTTATTTACGTCTAAAGGGCCTGCATGTATGGAATTTAAAAAATATGCATGTGGATGTAATAACCACTTTGCGTTCACTTCATTTGGTATAAAGTACGACAAAGAACTATTTAAAGCGTACAAAGGTATCTACACATTTAGAGTTCAGGGACAAATATATCATTATGTAAATCAACTTATGCCAGATAATACGCCTTGTTATATGTAATTATATTTTTATGATATAGCTAATGACCTAGAAAATCGTATGAAAACTTCAGAACACCTGGTAGAATCTATTTTATTTCTTCTAATCCAAATCCTGAAGGCAAATCTGTATAGTAAATTTTTTAGGTCCTTAAGCAATATAACTGATTTGCATGGGCATAAAATTCAAATAAGATACCACCCAGGACTCGATTAGAGAGTCTTTAATACTCCGTCGACGTCTCAAGTAGCTACTAGATGGGTTGAAGATGATGAAAATGCAAATATTCGGGTTCGTGATATTACTATATGGTCATTCTGGTGATTCGCATAGGGTTCATTATTATTATGGTTGTTATGATCCTCTACAATATCCTTTGCTCTTCCCATTTGGTGAATGTGTTTGGCATGAAGGTATTCTAAGATACGAACAAACATCTTCTCAACTCGCACAGTTTGTAAACCATGTTGTGATCCTAATGTGATAAATTTTGCAGCTCAAATTATCGAAAAAGAGGCTGCAGGTTTGCTTATATACTTCCTTGTGTCTATTATAGCTCTACAAATGTGATATTGAAATTAAATATAAAATTTTATTCATTTTCGCTTATGTAGTGTTGAAGGATACGAAGAAATGGTCTCAAGTATCATGTCGTGAGTACTATTCGTACAAGTTACAGATTAAGCCTTCTGGTAAGTCTGTGTTACTTCACTCTAGTAGACTTTTCGAACAATATGTTATGGATATGTATGTTAAAATAGAGATGTCCAGATTAGATTATTTTCGTAGTAATCAAAAATAAATTCGTGCTGAACTTTATCAGGATATTGTAGACAGTATACATAATGGAGAAACAAGAGAGTACAAAATTAGAAAAAAAATTCTTTTACCACAATCCTTTACATGTGGACCTAGAGATATGCTAACAAGGTACTTAGATGCTATGGCTCTTGTCCAACGCTATGGAAAATCATATTTATTTATAACTATAACATATAATCCAAATTGGCCAGAAATTAAGCAAGAATTAAAACATAATGATGATGTTCAAAATCGACCAGATCTAATTGTACGTATATTTAGAGCAAAATTACAAGAGCTTAAAATGATTTATATAAGAGAAATATTTTTGGTCGTATTATTGCTCATATATACGTGATTGAATTTCAAAAAAGAGGTCTCCCTCATGCACATTTGTTGTTGATTTTTAACTGTGGCCATAAAATTGCTTCCACTAAACAAGTTGATATGAGAGTCTCTTGTGAAATTCCTAATAAAAATATACATCATTATCTTCATTCAATTATTGTAAAGCACAATATGCACGGTCCTTGTCGAAATCTAAATCCTAAAATCACATGCATGAAGAAAAATAGTTGTTGTAAAATTAAATATCCAAATGATTATTATAATAGTACTATGTTTGGAGATAATTCGTACCTAGTGTATGGTGGTATTTATGTTAAAGTAAGAGGTCAAATATTAGACAATCAATGGGTTGTGCCATATAATCCTTATTTAAGTGTAAAATTCGATTGTCATATCAATGTTGAAGTATGTTCTTCTATTAAAGCTGTCAAATATTTATACAAATATATATACAAAGGACATGATCGTATTAATTTTTTAGTTGGAAAAAATAACATAGACAAAGACATTGATGAAATTTCTACTTACCAATCTGCTAGATGGATATCTCCACCTGAAGCTTTGTGGAGGATTTTTGCTTTCAATTTATCAGAAATCTATCCAGTTGTTTGTGCTTTACAACTTCATATTGAAGATCATAATTGTGTAACTTATAAAAATACAGACAATTTATTTTCTATTATTGAGAATAAAAATACGAGAAAAATAATGTTTACTGAGTTTTTCCGAGTGAATAAAGTAAATGAATATGCTCGAACGCTTTTGTATCTAGATTTCTCAACACATTTTATTTGGAATGCATATAACAAAACATGGACTCCTAGAAAGAAGTAGATTGTTATAGGATGAATTGTCTCGGTAAATCCATCTGAAGGAGAATGATATTTTATTCGTCTTCTTCTTAATCATATTAGAGGCCCAACATCGTTTGATGATTAAAGGACTTTCAAGGGGGTAAATGTTGGTAAATTTCGTGAAGTTGCGCTTCTACATGGTTTATTAAATGGAAATACTCGTTGTGAATAATGTTTTTCTGAAGCTATTATTTATGAAATGCGTTCTTCTTTAAGACGTCTTTTTGCTACGCTTCTTACAATGTGTAATCCAAATAATCTTAAGTTACTGTGGGATAAATTTAAGCTTTATATGACTGATGATTATGTAAATCAAAATATGCCGGTTGAAATTGTTGAAGTATGAGTGTTAGAGGATATAAGTTCAATTTTAGACTCACTTGGTAAAAATATAAACCATTATGGAATCATGTCATTTAACGTAAATATAGATGATGATGAAAGATTGATGAGAATGGTTGCAAAGGAAACAACCAATTTGGATATTGAAAGAAACTTTAGTTGTACAACGACGTTAAATAATGAAGAACAATTTGCATATAATACAATTATGGAAAGATTACAAGTTGAATCAAGTGGAATATTTTTTATCGATGGTCCGGGTGGGACAGGAAATACTTTTTTATATAGAGCACTTTTGGCTGCTGTTTGATGTCGACATTTCATAGCTTTAGTAACTGCATCGTCTGGAATGGCTGCATCTTTATTGCCCGGAGGTCGAACTGCTCATTCGAGATTTAAAATCCCTTTAGAAATGGTAGGTGAAGTCAACTGCTCTATTAGCAAGCAATTGGCCTTAGGAACTTTGTTGAAAATGTGTAGGCTAATAATTTGGGATGAAGCACCTATGGTAAATCGTTTTCCTGTAGAAGCTGTAGACAAAATGCTTAGATACATTACTGATTATACTTGCCTTTTGGTGGAAAAGTGGTAGTTTTAGGAGGAGATTTCAGACAGATTCTACCAGTTGTACCTAAGGGAAACAAAGAAGATATAGTAAAGGCTAGCATGATTTACTTGTATTTGTGGCCTTTTTTTGTACATTTGGCACTAGTTGAAAATATGAGAGTGAAGTCCGATCCATGGTTTTGTGATTACTTAATTAGAATTGGAGGTGGAACAGAACAAGAACATACTTGTAACTATATTAAGCTACCAAATAGTATTGTTCTACCATTCGAAGATGAAATTAAGTCATTAAAAAAATTGATACATTGTGTGTTTCCCAATATAGACGCCGATCATTTATATACGATGGTCAATTGTGTTATTCTTACGCCTACAAATGAATGTATTGACTACATTAATGGACTTTTGCTTGAACAAATTTCTGGTCAGAGTATCACATACTATAGTTTTGATGAAGTAATTGAGAAATTAGAACAAAGCCTACAGAAAGACTTCTTGAATACTTTGACACCAAATGGTATTCCACGTCATGAGTTGAAACTAAAGGTCAATTGTCTCGTAATGTTATTATGAAATATTAATCCTTCCGAGGGGTTATGCAATGGAACACACTTTACTTGTCGAAAATTTGAGAGAAATGTTTTTCTTACTGAAATCACAACTGGTGAATATCGTGGAAAACAAGTTTTCTTACCTAGGATCCCTTTCATACCTCTTAAAACTAATCGAACTACAATTCCATTTAAAAGGATTCAATTCTCAATTAGACCATGCTTTGCAATGACAATAAACAAAGCACAGGGTCAGATACTTGATTTCGAGGGTTTGTATCTTCTAGAACCAGTTTTCTGCCATGGTCAATTATATGTAGTATTTTCAAGAGCAAAAACAAGTAGATCTATTAAAGTTCTACTCAAACCGTCCAACAAAGATCATACACACAACTCATGTACTAAAAATGTTGTGTACGAGGAGGTTCTTTCGTTCATACATTCATAGAACTGCACCTTTTTTATAGGTATATTTTCGATTTATTACAATTTATTTCTTTGTCTGTGACTTCTCTGTCGGCTATGCTAAATGAAATGCTTCTTTTTTTCAACTATAATGCAAATGTTAGATTATTTTAACTAAGTTTTATCCACTATCTTTTATGAAATTTCACATTTTATTAAGTTCCAATACAATATTATGATTGTACAATTATTTTTAACGACTCGTACTTTGCATAGTGCAATGACTATCAGTGAGAATTCAAATGAGACAACATAATATATCTTTAGTTGTGATGTGATTCGGGATGCCCCAAAAACGGCCGAAGCATTAATGGTTGATGAAGGGAGATTGAGGCTAATTTGTGAGCATAATTGGAGGCTAAAAAGGGCGTAAAAGCTGACCATTATTTGTTCCAATATTCTTATGGAAACGAATCCAAGAATTGAGCCAAGTTCGAGACTTCGAAGAGTTAATAAAGCTGGCTACTTTTATGCTCCAACCAAGGAGTCCAGCATGCTAAAAATGACGGGCCAAGAATCAAGTTAAAGGTTGAAGATTACAAGCCAAAATTTCAAGATTGATATTTTGGTTGAAGGCCAATTTAACTTGCTGCAACCAGCTAGGAAACAAAGGCAAACGAGGTGGAGGAACTTGGTTGCAGGAAACGGAATGAAATCAATAAATGATGACCGAAGAGAGCCAGATCAACCTAAGGCAAACCATAAGATTTGGGCAGCTTGGGCCAAGCTTAAGGGCCAAGTTACAAGTTGGAAATGGAAGCCATAGCAAGCTAGAACAATATGGATTAGGAAGGATTGGAGTGAAGCAGCTTGGCTTGAACAAGGAATAGGATGGCTGCAGCTTATATCCATGCGGTCGCAACGCATAACCAGTCATGCGGTTGCATAGACAGTCACAGGAAATTCAGTGGCAGGAATACATATAACCATGCGACCGCATTAACATGAACCATGCAGTCGCAATGCATTCGAAGCAAAAATTTTCCTAGAATTTTGGCTAGTCACCAAAGTTAATAGGAGTCTATTTGGCCGACAGTTTGTTCTGATCCCTTTGCATTTGTCCTCTTATTCAATTAGGTTTTTTTAATATTTGTTTCCATATTTAATAATAGTTTTGGACGTATTTACTAGGTTGATAGTATTTTATTGATAGTATTTTATAATTTTTAATCCTTTTAAATTAGGTTTTAGAATTTTAATACATTTTTAATTAGTTTCCTAATTTTTAGTATAAATAGGACTCTCTTCGTTATTACAAAATTAAAAGTTATTTAAATGTTGATCAAATATATAAGTACGTAAATAAAGTAGATCCAATAAGATTAGATAGTAACAAATTAGATTAACATAAAATTTGTAGTAAAACATTATCATTGCATACAAAAATAGCCAAAATGAAAAATAAGTCAAAATGAAAAAGTCTCATAATCTTGTCAAGCTTCCATCAATGTGATTTTTTTTGTAGATTAAAAATTTCGAAAGTTCGTTGTTCAGTTGTTCAAAGACGCATGTATCACCCATTTGTAATTGCTTCAGAGAGAGAAAATGTGCTCAGCCTATAGTGAGACATCATACCACACCATTTTGGCCTTAAATTTGTGATGATATCCCAATTTTGATGTGAAGAGTCATATGAACTTGAACAGTACGGACGAATTTTGGCAAATACTGCCTAGCAAATCTTCCCAGTATATACTGCAATGCCATGAATGAATTATTAATCTTAAGGTCATAATTATAGGCTAAGTACAACTGTAGAATGAAAATATTTATTCAAAGGGATAAATACAATTTTTCGATGGCTGTATTTACGGGGCGTTAACTTTACTTCGAATACAGGATTATCCATATTCGAATTGTTGCTTTCTACACCTCCTTCGGAAATGTCCGAGTCATATTTCACTTCTAGCCTAAAATCATCCATTATGATCACGTTGAATGTAGAATTTCCGCTATATTCAAATATTAGGCAATAACCATCGTGTAAATTGTGATGGTCGAAAAATTGCTTCCATCTATCAGTTAAATATATTTTCCCATTAACTGTTTCTAATCTTATTGTCGCAATTATGCCATCGTACGTAATTACACGTATTATATCGCCGAATTCATGTCTCCAGTCTTTCACAAATGATCTAGGAATCATCTATATATATGGACGAAAACTATAAGTACAATATGAGAAAATTTTATTCCAACTAAAAAATAATAATATTGTATGACTAACCAAATTGATGCAGTGATTGAGGGAATTACTGATAGTTATGTAAAAACGACATGGAACGTCCATTTTGAAGCACTGCAATGAAACAATTTTTACAACGATAACATGTACATATTTTTTTCATATGAACAAATGAGTAAGTTTTTATAACATTATAACAAAAGAAATAAGAGATTGTGTGCATCTATAGATTTTTAGGTAAAAGTCAGTCAATCTTCGAATAATTTATAACTTAAAACTATAGAATTAAAATATAAGAGGGTAAATAGATAAAGACATGTTTCAGTGAAGCACCAACAAGTCTAGAGTAAGATATGCAAATTTGGAAGGCTAAAAATTCTTGTAAGTAAATATTGACTATTTTCATTTTTTCTCGTAATTTCAACATGAATATTAGGGATTCTCAAAATATCGAACAGTGGCTACCTAAACTACATATAACACTTGAATAAAATACATTCTTTACAGTTATTAAATGACTACATTCAATTACTCCATTACAATCTGGCAAATTACATTACTCCATTTCAATCACGAAGACAGGCGTGGATGAAGGAGATATTCATTATTTAAAATATCAACTGTAATTTTTCGTCTATATATAATCATCCTGTCTGGTGAAACTAATTCTATCGAATATCCTAGAACAAAGCATTCTATATATTTAAGCACGTAAACTCCACTGTTCGGCCTGTAAAAACAGATTCTTTTTTGTAATTAGTATGTACGAATAAATATCTATTAGAGTAAACAAGAATTATTTTCAATGCTTACCCGTTGTTTGGACAGGGTAGATATGGTATAATCTCTAGCTCCATTTCTTTATTTATGTGTTTGCTTATATCCCGTCTCCCTGCAAAACCTTTGTCGAACAGTAAAGAATTAATCACAGTAACTGTTGCATTCGCATGTGCCTTCACTTATCTGGTGTATGCTCATTATGGCTACAATCGTATATCTGGAATTTCCACTCCGAAATATTGACCAAAAAAAGGTACCAAGTATTTTCGGGAAATGAACATGGAATTAATAAGTACTTATACCCTACCCATAGACGACTCTCTATAGGCATTTTGTCGTTCATATATTTGTGTAGAAGAGTTCCATCTGGTTGACCTTTAATAATTCCAGCCTGAAAATCCCTTTGCCAAATCATTATATTAGCACACTCATTTTCAAATTCAAAGTCCATGATTACATATTCTTTAGACATACGGGTGCAACCATTAATAATTAATCGTCTCAACAACTTCATCTTCAACTCAATTGCTTGATGGAATAAATTGATAAAAATTAAATATGTTAAGTATGAAATAAAATTGATTGTAATGGCTAAACTGTACTCACCTTAATATTTATATCTTTTGTTCCATCCAACAAAGTTTTCAACCAATCTTTTCCATAGACGTTCCCAATGGTATCTTCCAAATATGCACTGCATAGCATAGTTAAAATTAGTGCTGAATAAATTGAAATAAAATTGTAGTATTTAAACCAATAATAAAAAATCATCTTTGTAACCTTGATTCGTTCTTCGCTATCTAGTCTCTAAGAGTCGAGTATTTTTGCATAGAATAGTCTTCCAAAGGACGTCTTCCAGATGACGAAGTTTGTATTTGTTTTCCCTTTTTTTTTCTTCTCTCTTTCTGATGTTTCAGAACTTTCGACTTGTTGAAACGTTGATACATCCTTCGGTCGATCATCAGGAATTGGACCTGTACCAATAGGAATGTCTTCTTGCGTACAACTAATAATGGCTTCCATGTCTAATTTCCATTCAGATTATTTCTGCAGCGTATTCTTATTTTGTTCGTCAACATAATTTCGCATAGAATCCAAATTGGTATCTACATAAGAGTGCATGGTCTGGTAATGGTCTTCTTGCCTTTTTTTGTTGTTGGAATAATTGTTCCTCTTTCCCCAAATGTGTGTTCAAAAAACTCGATAATGAGTTATCCATGTAGGAACGCATACTAGATTGCATGTAATCCTCCTACCATTTTTGGTGTTGTTCTAACAATCGTCTTTGATTATCATAAACTTCTGTTCTCAAGTTGCCACATATATCAAACACCTCTTTTATTATGTCTTGCTTCTGGACACCCAGTAGTTCTATCATCCAGTCTTTAGTTACATAATTAGAGGTGCTAGATCCAGAATTAGGCCCCGCTACTGGTGAAGTTCTTGACGTACTAGGAATGGTTGTCTCTGGCACATATATATTATCCCTTTCTTCCTCAAAAGTATTATCTAGGATTTGTCGTGCCACATTATCTAATCCTCCATTGACGATGCCATCTAATACACTATGTTCATTGTCAGCTGGCTGTAAAAGATTTATATACCAAGATGTCTTCAATTCTTCCTCGTAGGATGTAACGTTGAAATAACCTGATTATGTAATTTTAATAAAATATCAAAATAATTTTTTCATTTTTGTTTTTAAATAATTAAACACAAATGTAGTTATATATTCATTAGAAGAAACCGTACCTCTCGACTAGCCAGAAAATGCTTAATCGTTTTTTCAGTCAGCAATTTATTAGGCCTCCACTTATACATTCGTGGACTCTATGTTGTTTTGTATCGACGCCCTCCAAATTTTTGTCCAATTTTTGGAAATGCCTCATATATCCAATACTGCATCGCAATTATAAATTACAATTATTCTTCTTTTACAAATAAATTAAGTCAAGAAAAGAAAACAAAATATGAATAAAATACCTGAAATGCAAGTGGATACCCTCGTAGTGCATACTTACAATCTATTTGTTCGTTGCATTGTACTCTTTGTGTTCTTTGCAATTGTGGTTCTTGTAGTGAATTTAACAAAACAAGATATCCTTTTCAACCCCAAGGATATCCAAGAAATTCATCAAGGTGCTCGACCATACCAAGAGTTTTGTAATCAATAATTCTTCCAACATGTTTTATAACACACTCCACCAGCATAACTAATCCCAACTTAAATTTATCTACTTCGTCTTCACATTCATGGAAAACTTCAAATAGCATTCTCATGGTAATTCTTTGACGACCATTGAAATAATGAATTCTAAGATGATTGTTGTTATGATCAATTTCTATGACCGGTTCATGACAAGGTAGTCCAGTGATAAGACAAAATTCTTACATACCAAATCTAGCAATACAATCATCTAATTTTACCCATACTTAGTTATTTTTGCCACATTCTACAAGCCCCATTACAAATTCATGTACCAATCTACTACTAAATAGCTCTTCCTCTCCTCTATAAATAATTCCATAAAAATTACTGCACATCACAGAACATTGTTGATTTGCATCTATAAATTCTATAAAGTCTTTAAGGTATTACCGATTTGGATATTGACTAATAGCAATAGAAAATCATTGATTTGGAGAGAGTATATATTCCAAAGACATCTGCATAAATAATTTGAAAACAAAATATTTGTAAACAAATTTAACAATTCTAAAAAATCAGAAAACTAATATTTATGCAGATTCAAAAATACATGAACAGTAGAAAAAATTAAATCTTCGTGCATAGAAATCCAAGGCTCGGGTTTCCACGCACGAAAACCGAAGGATCTCCGCACGGAGACCTTGAAAAAAGGCCTCCGTGCACGGAGGTTTAAATGAGATGTTTCATGTAGTTAGATAGAATTTTTTTGTACAACTTGAAGACAAATCTGGTTCATTAGATGCAACCGTCATAGGAGATGCAACAGAAGTTTTACTGGAAAGTAGCGCCAATGACTTAATGAACCATCTTCAAAGGGTAAAACATCATGTTCAACATCCTTCGACAATGCTTTCTTTCTTCACAATTAGCATGCCACTCTATTGAAATATATTTCGTCGACCACAAGAAGGAAATAAAGAACTCAATGACGTCGTGAAATTGGAAAGTGATATAGAGCTACCCTTTTACCTAAAGGCAACAGAAAAGCGCCACGACCCACCTGAGTACTGCTTTGAAATCATATTCGTGTTTAACTCCTCCACAGCAAATGAAATAGATTCCTCAATTATTACAGAAGATGTAAACAAGCAAATTGAAATGGAAAAAAGTTCCAACAACAAAGATGTAAAAGGCAAGAACAAGGTGTCCGGCCGACCCGACAACATTTCCTTCACCATTGAAGAAATAAATCCACCGAATGGAAAATGGTCTCTTTTCCAACCATCAAATGTACCTATTGAAGCAGAGTCAAAACCCAAAAAAAAGACTCACACAGGCTCCAAAATCGATGAACGAACCACTGCGATCACCTCGAAAGAAAAACATGAATGAATAACGTCTATATTACTTTTGTGACCACTTTTGTAACAATAGACAGTAATCAAATGTTTTATTTTGTACTTTTGGAAAAAGTAACATAATCTGTCTATATCTTTGTCTATGTACATGACCCTAATCGTATGCCTTCGGGTAAAGAACTACTATTAAGGTTCCACCGAATAGCAATAAATTAATACTTTCGAAATTAAAAGTTTGTTGTACGCGTCTTACTTTCCTTTTTCTCCTTTCCATTGCAAAAACAATGAAATATTACTATATTAAATCATCCCATTTCAAAATTAATATTACAGCTTACGTCCAATGATTCTTTTTTAACTAATTAATTCACCTTTTCTTTAAACACTAAACTAATATCAACATTAAAAACTAAACTTTTTTCAACATTAAAAATGCTAACATAACGTTCAACAGAATCCTGCCCGTGCATTGCACGGGCAATAGACTAGTTTCTAATAAAAATGCATATAATAAAGGAAACAATATTTTTCCAAAAAAAAAACCCAACCTTATTTGGGTAAAAGAAATCCAATAATAAAAAGTAATCCCTCAGAAATGAAACCTGCGTGGCTGCCTTGAGGAAAGGAAAGTGTGTGGATAAAGGAGTAACAGGACTATTCTCTATTGGCAAGGTGGCCATGCAAATGCATATTTCCTCTTTTGCAGAAGGAGAATTTCCTCTTTTCCATCAAATCAGTAAGGCAATGGCCATGATCAATTTAGGATCAGACCAGCTGGCTCAACTTGGGCCTTACTTGATAGCTGTGAACTGGTTTACGTTAGATTGGGTTAACAGGCATTTCATGTAGGTCTGCTTTAATTCAAACTTTTTTCACATCCCACATATTTGATTTTCCATAATTACTTAATCAAGATATGCTGATAAGGGATTATAATAATATCAATTAGTGTGTTTGGTCCCAATTTAAAGCAAGATTTTTCTGACTTTTGGGGCAGTACATGGGTGTTGCCAAAAAAAGGCCAACAAAATCTTACTTTTAAGCGGGGCCAAACATGCCGAGAAAGCCACTGGAACCAAATAAATAAATTATAATCAGGTATTTAAGCTGCTAATAGAAAAACCTTGAGTTTTATTAAAGGAATAATCTTCGGGGTGTATGAAACAATAATTTTTTTAAATCACAGGTACAAATTTTCAATTACCTAGAGAGAAGGATATTCTCTATCAAGAAATAAAATATTAAGAAGAAAATAATTCTTACCAAAGTAGTAAAGAAAAAGGAATGCTACTAAATATCTTAGACATAGAAGTCCATAAAAATATCCCAAAAATTTAAACTTATATAACCCTTTTCCTGTAATTCAGTAAATATTATACTACTTCCTTCATAAATCAGAAAACTGATGAGAAAGTATAATAATAAATTATGAAATATAGTAATGAGAAAGATTCAAGAAAACTTACAGCTTAAGCTCCGCTATAATACTTTGGATGGCATATCCGGAAGCATGCTTTCCCATTGAAATTGTATTTTCTTCCATTACCCCGAAAGTGGATTTGGGAAGGAAGATCCAGAGATAATATTTTTGATATAGTGCTTCAATTGTTCACATAAGAATACAAGTCAAAAAAATCCAATAAAAAATCTAACTAATATATTATAAATTGAAAAATTAGCATGATACTACTTTCAGCCAAGTTTTAGAGAGCCGCTATTTTCATGCACTGTTCTTACATATCTATTCATTTTTTCAAAAATAAAAATAATAAAAATTAAAAAATTAAAAAAATTACATCATAATCAATTAATATTTATCCACATTAAATGCTTTTGAATTTTTTTTTTTTATATTTTTCAGATTTTACGTTTAACTAAAAGTATCATTCCTTTTTTCTCCTATTAAAGAATTGAGCATACGAGTATACTTACACTGGTTTGGCCTTCTAATAGAGTTGTCAGTTAGACCTGAACATCAAATTGTATTTGTAATGTTAAAATAAAGAGAAGGCGTGTGACAAAAGTATTAAATATTTTGTTTACGTATAAAAAGGAAAACTGTCTTCTTCTATGGAAGAGCCTGACCTCCAACTATGTCTTAATAAAGGTTAGAAATTAGAGTGATAATGTAGAACAGAAATGTAAATTTATTAACGCTCTGAAACTTTTACATTTCTCACCTTGTCGTTAGTCAAATAGCCATACCCAAAAACAAGCAGATAATGAGAGCTCATGGCATTTGCAAGATGAAAGATAAAACTACACAATATTTTCACCCTCAAAATGTTAAGGTATGAGTTTCATGCTATTTTCTCTTCTCTCTATCCAATTTTCATGTGCAAATTTAATGGAAAATTAAGCATATGAGCATACTTACACTTAATTGGGATGAATATAATACTTTTTCTAAAAATTATAAAATTGTAATGGGGTTCAAACAAGTTAATAGCATTTAAATGAATGAATTCAATAAGGATAATTTAATAAGAATATAATGTAGATGAATATAATACTTTTTCAAATTTTAAAATTTTAGGGACAGATTTAAAGTGTGATAAATATATAAGAATGGTGGATGAAAACATATAGCACCTCCCAAGTTTTATTGTTAATAAATTGGATATTAATATTACATATTCCCAATCTCATCCCATATTGTGTGATAGTTTTACGAATAAACCATACATAAATAATTACACCATAATGAGAGCAAGATTACTATTACCATTGAATCAAGCACGTGAAATTCATAATTTTAACAATGTACTTTTCAAAAGAGATCCGCTTGCGGTTTGTAAGTCAAATAATATTACATGTACATAATTATTTATAGATTAATGTACAAACTGGTTACATGACATTATATTAAAATTTAACTAATTTCCTTCTCTCTCTCTCTCTCTCTCTCTCTCTCTCTCTAGTTGTGTACATCAATCCGTAAATAATTATTTACAGGTAGCACTACTATTGCTGGTTTCCATTTGCAAAACTGATTAGACAGTTGAAATCAACTTTGCACGCACAAGCCCCCTTTATAAGATTGCAAGCACAAGTTTTCAGATCTCGATTAATTTGAACATTTCAGCGAATAAAATTTATACGAATTACATTGTAAGGCTGGACTTTCTGGCAGTTTCCAACGAAGCTCATGATTTTCGAAAGTGGTGGTTTGTATAGACATGGAATCTTTAGAAAGAGTTTTCATTTTTAGGGAGAGGTCTTTTAAACAATGGTATGAAAATTGGTCTAGTGGTCCGAAAAGTGAAGGATCAAAGGTCAAACAATCGAATCCAAAACTAATTGGAATTGATCCGAAATTAAAAATAAACAAATAAATTTATATAGTAAATTAAAATTTCATATTAATTAAAGTAGCATTTGTATAAGTTATGAAGCAATTTAAATCATGGAAAAATAAGGTTTCAACTAAAAAAATTTCAAAAAACAAGTTGTCACATTTTGTGACCTCTGATACGATTTTATAACATATAATTCAATTAAACATATTACTGTCACAATAACATAGTTTATTCTTATAATTACTTACTACTTACAAATCACACAAGGTTACAATCACAAACACACAATATGTAGATCAAAATTATTTATTTAATTAGTCACAAATTTTACATTTTAATAAGTCACAATTATTTATCGCTCATAAATTATCAAATTAATTGATCACAAATTATATTTAATCAACAAATTTCTCAATTAACTGGTCTCAATTACCATTATGTACTACATTATGTAAAAGAGGCATTATTCAACCATCAAATACCTAATCATTGTATCCAATACAATTAGTCGCAGATTGAAGCAATCAATGTTCCCTTGAAGTAATCTAAAGCAATTTGGTATAAGTTGCCCATGATTTTTGAGAAGGAAAAAGAAAAAGAAAAAATAATAATAACATTCCCTCATCCCATGCACAAAGAGACGCTTTCATT
The DNA here is from genome assembly GCF_002742605.1 of Olea europaea var. sylvestris. Classification (NCBI taxonomy): domain Eukaryota; kingdom Viridiplantae; phylum Streptophyta; class Magnoliopsida; order Lamiales; family Oleaceae; genus Olea; species Olea europaea. The sequence continues at coordinate 8,094,140 of NC_036257.1, read as the reverse complement.
TGGTGGAATGTTTTCAAATATTTTGCAAAAACATTTGGAAACGTTATTTGAAGCAATAAATTGTTTGGGTGACGGGGTGTTTGCTGTGATTCTCTGATCATGCAAGAGGAGTTATAATGGAAAAATATATATTCGATTTCTTACTTGAATAGAATTACAAAGAGAATTTTACATTCTTTCTACAACACCTCAAACAAAAATGAAATCCCTCAGGATTTACTTAGTGTATTTTTCTCTCTTTTCTTGCCTCCTCTCTATCTCTTTTTTTCCTTTCTTTCTTTTTTGGTACAACCTCTATTTATAGAAAATTCTAGCCGCCTAATGCATAAAAAAATTTCAATAGATGTTGATTGCTTAATTGAGCCAAAGTCAATGTTTGTGGCTGCCTCATGCATTATTGCGGCTTGTTTTTGAGTTTTAATTCAAGCTTGTCACATGCATGGGAGCCTTTGTCATTAAGGCACTGACCAAGTTGTGGCTGTCAACAAAGGCTGCTGAGTTTTGTAATAAACAAATCACAAAGGCAGTTGAAGAAGAAAAAAATTCGAATGGAATTGTTGCTGGACACATCAATTCTCCCCCACCAATCGCATCTAAATCAATTGTTATTGTTTGACAACCATCTCAGCCATGACTCTACACAGCTCTTGCTTCTCCATTGGAACCACCCTTGTTAACATATCCTCTGGATTTTCATTTGTGTGAATCTTTACTAGTCTTAGAAATTGTTGATCCATCACCTCTCTTATCCAATGATAGTGGATGTCAATATGCTTTGTTCAAGAATAATACATTAAATTCTTACTTAGTCGAGAGCACTTTGGTTATTACAATGTACTTTGTAATCCTTTTGCTTGATCCCTAGTTCTTGAAGAAATCGTTTTAATCACAACATTTGTTTACCAGCTTCCATCGCTGCAATATATTCTATTTTTGTTTTGGATAAAATAACACACTTTTGTAGTCTTGACTGCAATGAAATAGTTCCCCCTACAAAAGTGTAGAGAAATCTTGAAGTAGATTTTCCATTATCAAGATCTCCAGCCATATTTGAATCCTTATAACCTTCCAAGATTAGTTCAGCTCCTCCGTAGCACTGACTTATCTTTGATGTACCCTTGAGGTACCTGAAAATCCACTTGACTACCTCCTAATGTTCCTTTCCAAAATTAGAGAGAAAATGACTCACCATGCCCACTGCATGAGCAATATCTGGCCTGGTACGTACCATTGCATACATCAAGCTTCCAACATTTGAAGAGTAAGGTACCAATGACATATCCTCTATCTCTTTCTTAGATGATGGGCTTGAACTTTTGCTCAACTTGAAGTGGTTGGCTAGTCGAATGATTATAGGTCTAGCATTATACATATTGAATCTTTTCACTCGTTCAACATATTTTCTTGAGATAGCCACAATCTTTGTTCCTTCCTATCTTGAACTTTGTACATTCCTAAAATTTGTTGAGCTAGGCCTAAATCCTTCATGTCAAAGGACTTGGAGAGTTCCTTCTTCAACTAACTGATTTTTGTTGCATCTTGTTCAACGATCAACATATAGTCTACACACAATATATAAGCAACCAAGTTGTCATCTGGAAACCTCTGGATATAAACAAATTGATCTGCAGCAGTTCTTTTGTAGCCTTGGTTTACCGTGAACAAGTTAAACTTTTTATACCACTGCCTTGGTACTTGTTTAAGACCATACAAGATCTTTTTCAGTTAGCAAACGACGTTCTCTTTACTTGAAACTTCAAAACCTTCTGGCCGCTCCATATAAATTTCATCACATAAATCACCATGACGAAATGTTGTTTTGACATCCATCTGTTCAAACTCTAGATTCAAACTGACTACTAATTCAAGGATAACTCGAATTGAGGCCATCTTTAAAATAGGTGAAAAAAAATCGTCAAAGTCAATTCCCTTTAAAAATAAATCTTTTGACTGCCAAACGGGCTTTATATTTTACCACCCTTCCGCTGCCATCTTTCTTGAGCTTGAAAACTCATTTATTCCTAAGTGTCTTCTTTCTTTTCGGACGCTCAACCAACTCATATGTTTGATTATTTTATAGCGACTCCATCTCATCTTGCGTTGCTTGTATCTTTTTGTTTTTATCTATATGAGATTGTGCTTCTTGGAAGCTTTCTGGCTTTCCTTCATCAGTAAGCAAAATGTACCCTAATTCTGAATATCTCATTGATGGAATCCATCCTCATTCAAATCTTCGTACTTGTGGAATGTTATTTTGAGGAGGTGCACCATCATCTGGTTGATACGATGGTCCGACAACTTCTGGTGGAGAGGGTTGGGCCTTTTCCTGATCAATATCATCTTCTTCATCCTCCTGTTCTGTTTTTAGCATTTCTTCATGCACATCGCCATTATCTATGGTGAACTATGTTGGTACTGGATCTGGAGCAATATCTTGGGCATTGAATTTAGGATTAGGAAACATTATGGGATTTTCAATGTCTTCTAATGTTTGGTTTTCATAAAATACTACATCCCTGCTTCTAATAACCTTTTTTGTCTTTGGATCCCATAATCTATATCCAAATTTCTCATCTCCATAGTCTATAAAAATGCATGGAGTGGTCCTTGTATGTAGCTTTTGTCTTAGGTCCTTTGATACACGTACAAAGGATAAACAACCGAATTCTCTCGGGTGAGAATGTGAGGGACTTTTATCATATCATGCTTTCTCCGAAATTTCAAAATTCAATGATATTGATAGTGATCTGTTGAGTAGGTAACAAGCAGTTCGAATAGATTCTTCCAAAAATGGCTTTAGCAACTTAACTATACTTAACATGTTTCTGACATTTTCCAATTTCCATGATCATCCGATTTATTCTCTCGCCTACTCCATTATACAGTGGGGTACATGGAACTATCTTCTCATGTCAAATATTGTATCTTCTGTAGTAGGCATCGAATTCTTTACAATTGTACTCACCTCCATTATGTGTATAGAGAGACTTCAGCTTCTTTTCTGTTTCTCGCTCTGCTATAGTATGGAACAATTTGAAGTAGTCTAAGGGACTACACATGTAATCAAATGTAAACTAATTGAAATTGGAATTTAATTAAAACTCCTAATTAGATTTTAATTAGAATTTTTATTTGAGTGTGAAATTATTATTGTATAAGGATTGAAACTCTTCTATTTCTATAAATAGAGATTAGATAAAACCCATCCTATGAAATTGTATAACAGACATCATAGATAATTCCATGGTGTTCAAATTTTGAAAGAAAAAATATAGGAAAATTATTTTTCTTACTTTTATCAACTGTCCAGATCAGGAATTGGTTTCTTGATTTAATTAAAAGAAGATGCCTACCCACAGGTGTAGTCTTGACTTTGGAGAGAACATCATAGGAGATTTAGATGTTTGAAGTATCAAGTTCCTGCAATTAAAAAGCTGAAAGTTTATGATCCAAAAAGTTGGAAGTTTGTGATTCAGAATTAATTCAAGAATTTATCATCGAAGTTAGGTAAATGTTCAAATCCTTTATTCTTGATATAATATACACATGAACATCTAGACGATCTTGTTTATTGAACTAAAGAAATTTTTTTAATTTCTGAATAATTCCACTTCCGCATTCCAACAAGTGATTCCCAAAAATTGGATATTGTCGAGGATTGATTCTATTCTTGAAATAAAATGAGAAAATAATGGGGTTAGTTCTTTTTTTTGGCTTGGTTGGCATATGATCCTAGGAAGAGGAAGATTTGATTGGATCAATTTAATTTTCAAACTCAATTCGATTGTCACTACACCATATTGAGTTTGAAAAATGATGTTGAAGATATAGAAAGATTGTAAAAGATAATCTTTCAATATTTTCTCAATTGTATGAGATTATTTTCCTTAATAGTTGATTGTGTGATTATTACACTACCTTTCCTTTTAGAATTATTTATAGTCCTAAAAATAGAGTCTTCTAATTTATATAATAGAAAAATTATATATATATATATATATATGTAACACACCAAACTAATTTAATAAGAATTATTTCTCTATAAATATTCATGTACAGATAATGAGAAATGCATGCTTTAAACTTTAGCTAAATATCTACTTGTGTGTGTCTGTCCCACACCCATCATCCCATATAACTTATATAGACAATTGACTTGACGATGAGAATATCAACCGTAGCCTTCTTGCCTGTCTTTACTTGGTATTCCCAGAGTGCCAGGACTGTACATAAAGGGAATATAAACCGAAAGAAAAGAAATGGAAAGTTTATGCAAATAAAACTTGAATAGAAGATCGCCGGAAAAAAAGAAGCCTGAGGATAAAAAATTTACCAAATGAAAGGAAGAGGCAAGGGATCGCCTTACGCCCCTGATCCATAAATCTCAATAACAGGTCTCAGCCAGCTGTTGAATGGGGAAGCAATCCCAACTCTTGAACATCCTTTACAAACTGCACATTTTTTGATAAAAATACAGAGAAAACACCGATCCAAACAATGTTTGGTTCACAAGGCTTGCTTATGAGTTTATAACTATTACGTTGATTTTAAAGAAATGCATATTATAACGACTTGTGATACAAAACTTCATATATCACTCCTCCCAAACGGAAAAATCTAATAATACCTGATTTTACAAAATTGTAGACATATATATGGCAACAATTATTTGTATATATGGGTGAATTGCCGGGCAAATCTCCCTTGGCAGTGAGCTAAATAAAACAGCCAATCCCTATATAGCAGTCAAGTAGCCTACTGCCAGTGGAGTAATTGCCCAGTAATGCATCCATACAATTTGAAGAGACATGATTAACAGATCTGAGCACTCGTCTCTATTTATAGCTCTTGAACAATTGCGGTGTTTTGCATTCAACAAGGATATTTACAGCATATTCCTGTATTCATTAATCAGGGGAATGATCCAATATTCTAGTAATTGACTGGTTAATATGATTTACAAAAATATTTCAAGCAAGAAACTTGACTGGATCACCTATGCCGTAGCCTTAGTCAAGTGACACTGGTACAAATTTTCCCTTTATTATCGAAGAATCATGTTCACACAATGGAAATAAACCCTTGGTATTGTCATTGTTGAGGAATAAATTATTGGAACATACGAATATCGAAAAGAATATTGCAAAAAATAATCAACAGAAAGGTAAATAGTAACATATAATTTTATTATTATTTAAAAAAAGAAAAGAAAAAGTTATGAAATGAGTGTGTACGATAATGTCATGCAATAAATATGGAAATTTTAATGTTTTAAGTTATCATTAGTTACTACTTTAGATACTTTGGTATGTCATTATGGTATTATTAGGAACTTAGAAATTATTTTATCTTTATTACTAATAATAAAATTTCATCACAGCCCTTGCTTTAAGAAACCCCATTAATCTCCCACT
>NC_036257.1:8073008-8088650 GCF_002742605.1 Olea europaea var. sylvestris | reverse complement strand
TGACCCAGGAACAGAAAAATTAATTATCAAATTTGTTGACTTCCTAAATGAACTTCCTAGTTTCCAACATATATCATTTTCTGCACTTCAAGCATCATATCCAAGGAGCAAACTTAACAATGTGCAAAGTGAAAGTCGGGACTTGGGACCATGGCCTTTATGAAAAGTAAAGGGAAACCCTAGAGGAATAGTCCCAAGCATATGCCAGTTCTAGTTTCAGCATATCCAAAATGAAGGTGTCAGTGTACAAAAAGTATGCTCTTAGAAATGGAAACTCCATGGCTGCTTTGTGGCAAAGGCAAAATGTGTGGGTAAAGGAGTGACAGGGCTGTTCTTTATTGGCAAGGAGGCCATGCAAATGCATTCTTGTTCTTTGCCAAAGGAGAATTGCCCTGCCATTTTTCCCACAATCTGTAAACATCAAATAACTCCCAGAAAAAGAATGTCCGTTTCATCAAATCACTCGGGCAGATTAAACTAGGATCGGACCAGCTGGTTCAAACTCGGCCATGAACTGAAATGGTTTGGATTTACATTGTGTTAAAACTTAAAACCCAATGAATTAATTAAGTGCATTGGCAAAGCTTAAATTGTAATCTATGATGATTAAATATATTTTTTATCCGCACATTTTGTAAAACTCATAACTACTACTCACTTATTGTACACATACCATATGATCCAAAAATTATAATCACTCCTAAACATGTTGTCACCTTTGTTGCATTATTTGGTTTTGTTGTAGAGTGACCCAAATTCTAGTGGGTATTGGAGTTGTAATTTGAAGTAGTTTTAGAGAAATCAACTTATGAACCGAAACAAAGTATTGCCATAGTTTTGCTAGCCGAATGCTCTAGCATCACCATCGAATTTCTCAATAGAGAATTGGCCTCCTATCGCTCGAGCGACAGTGCTTTCCGAATTTTCACATTTTAACGCGTTTTGTACTTTTATTCATCTACAACTTGGTTTTCAGGGTTATATATATATTTGAGAGTATTGACATCTTGTAAATACAATTCCTATTGATTATAGTGAATTCGTCTCCTCCGTCCGTGGTTTTTTTCCATCTTAGATTTCCAAGTACAATTGTTGTGTTATTGTTTTGCTTTATTTTACTTCATTATTGTCATAATCTTCCGATCAATTCACAACAGGTTTATACTCGAGTGTTCTTTGGGATGGAATGAAGCACCATTATTTGGGAAAGTGTTGGTATATTTGTAACAAATATAAAATAAAACTTCAACTGAGAGTACAAACATCAATCTTGGTTTCGCCCTAAGGTTTGGATGTTTAGCCTAAAGGTCTACTCCCCACGTTGCTCATCTATAAAATTATAGTTAACACTCTAAATCCACTAGCATGATCAAAGGTTACAAGTACGATGGCCAGTACTCAAAGTATCAACCAGAAAAGGCCTTAGAAATGTAGTTTCTCTCTCAATCTTTCTTCTCTCACAATTACACCACGTAACCAAAGTAATTGCTCACCAAGAACAAAATAAGAACCCTCACAACACTCCATTTTAGAATCTCACTAAGAAATCATCACAAATAGGACAACGAATGATAGATAGAAAGATAAACGACACCACAACAGAAAACCCTAGAATAATCTGGCAAAAGAGGAGACAAATAGGATATTTAAAAGAAATAAGCCAACAAGCAACCATATGGCTTCATTTTAGCTTTTAGAATTGTTTTAATCAAAGTCGCATAACAATATGCGAGTATGTACATTGATGTGGTAGCTAGGCCAGGCTTCCAATTTAAATCATAGGGCCTATAGGTTGAGCCCAATTGCAGATGGCCCAAAAGTGTTAAGCATGCCAGCCTAACAATCTCTACCAAGCTTGACATCTCGTGACATACCTAAATGGATTTAGATGTTAACTCTATTTGCTTCATTCGCTCAAAGTACTTACACAAACTTTAACCAGTATTACGATTTAGAAAATTTAAACAATCCTTAAATTTATGTAAAGGCAGTATTTTCATACTAATATCTGCAGGATTATATTTAGTAGAAATTTTATCAATTTTCATAATTTCCTTTTTTTTTTAATATATCCATTACAAAATAAAATTTGACATCAATGTGTTTTGTCTTATCATGAAAAAGCAAAATTTCTACCTAAATGTATTGCTAACTCACTATTAGAATATAACATAGCATTATTCTCAGCAAAACCAATTTCACTTCAACAAATCTTTTAACCAAATACATTCCATTACGATACTTGTTGATACAATACATTCAGCTTTCGTAGGTGGCAAAGCTACAATTTTCTATAATTGAGATTTCTAACTAATACAAGTATCATTTATGGTAAACACCTAAGTAGAAGTGGATTTTCTATTATCATTATTCTCAGCAAAATACAAATCAACAATTACCTTTTGGATTAATTTCCTCAACGAATTTATTAAACATTAACGTAATGTTAGATGTTCCTTTTAAGTATCTTAATTGCTATTTCATAGCCTCCAAGTAACACTTACTAGCATTGCTCGTGAATCTTGTTCATGTGATACCCGTAAGCATACGGGATCGTTGACAAGTAATAATAAGTAAGCTAAGAGTTATCGTCCCACAGAGAATAAATTTAATTCAAGTTTACTAGTTTCGTATGGAATTCTAATTATGAAAACAAAATAAATATTGTGATTTGATTTAAACTAAACTAATCTATGAAAGCAATAAAAATTGGGGTTTTATCAAATTATGGAGGATTGTATTGGATTTCGACTCCGCCTATTGCTATTTATTTCAATTCTTAATTCGTAATCTAATTCCATTCACGTGTACTTGACAATCGATAACGCTAAATTATTCAATGCTCTTTTCCAAGACACACGAACCTATGATTAACAGAACCCGATCTTATTCCTAATCCGAATTCATATGAAAATCACGCATTTAGTTCAAGTTATCAATAGGATTGCATTTATGATAGCTATTATTCCTAATCCTAACTATACATGTTAATTTTGCCACATTCTAAACTCATTGTGAGTATTCCTACACTACAACAAGCAACTAACTATTCAATTGATGGCCAAACATTCAATAGTGCAATGAGAATGCAAAATTAATCAAGAAACACAAGAATTAAACTAAATTACTTGTCTTGAACTAGAAATAAATAAACAATGGGTTTCGTCTCATCCAATACATGAAAGAAATTAGCCTAGCATATTAATATATAAATTACAAGAAGAATAATAGAAAAATATCACCTGGATCATGAAAGAATACAAAAGATGTTGATCTTCACGTCCAAAGTTGAATTCTTCAAAAATTGATGTAATTGAACTTAATTTCCTTGCTATGGCTTGATTTTCTCTCTCAAAATATAGCAATTGGCTTGATGAAACTATTGTGTATGAAGAGGCAAGAGAGAGAGAGACTTTTTCATTGCTGTCCATATCTTGTATTTATATGATGAAATTAGGTCAAAATTCACGTCCAAATCGTCTTCCAAAAGAGTTTGAATCAAATAAGGAAAGTTGCCTTCGCGTGCACATAATTTTGTCTCTGCACAACCTTCAGTATTTTGATCATAATTTTCTCTTTCGGTGTCCGATTCAGGTGAGTCAAAGTGCATTGGAAATCTAATTAAAAGATCTACAATTCTTCTAGAAAATACAAATTTTCCAATTCAAACGTTCTCCATCCGAAAAATGGGTCTCAAGTTGACCAAAAATCTTGAAAATATCCTATATGATTGAAAGTCGATTTATAGTAATATTCTAATCATATCCCTTTCCTTTTTGACTTCAATTTGCATTCAATTGACTCCTATCAATCTTTAAAGTATCTTTTGTGGTCCAAATCAACCATTAAACATTTACACTTTGGTCCCCATACTTTGGATTTGCTTTATTTTAGCCATTTTCCATTCTTTTTTCCAATTCTTCTTTGAAACATGAACTTTTCCTAATAAAAGCAATAAATAACAAATCAGGTACTAATCCATTCAAAGAATAACAAAATATCATCATTTAAGATCCCAAATAAGTGTAGAAACTACACTTATCAAACCCCAAAACTTGAATCCTTGTTTGTCCTCAAACAAAAATATAACCTAAATAATAACAAACATACAAGCATGCAAAAATATTTGGTTTGGCAATCTAGCTTTTTACCACAGAATTGGAGATCACCCTATTAAATTTATAAACTGCTTCAAAGTCACAATACCAAACTAATATTCACTCTTCCAATGCAAAATCGACGTGTGTGTGTGAAAAATTAAGTAGACATTAATGATTTCACAAGTTGTTTCAATTCCCGACCCTCTATGGTTAAATATATCCTTTCATCTCTTGAAAGATTCACATACCCCTAAATTTATTCTTTTTCACTATTTTCCCAACGTGAGATCTAAGGTTGAATTTTTCATTACTATCCTTACCCTCTCTAGTTCAGGTGGACATCACTGGTTGCAAGTCAATACATCAATGAACAAGGATTCTCAATTAATTTGATTGCTTCGACCACCAAGACTCAATTAGGCTAATTATCTTTAATCGAAAGTTAAATTTTCTCGAATAAGTGTTAGGACTTAACAAGGTACTTAGTGCTTCTGCTTTTTTCCATGCACTTGCTTTTTCTGATTTTTAAGAGTTTTTTTTCCTCTCCATTAAGGTTTCTAGATGACCCCTGTAGTAGGCTTTAGGCCGATGACTCCCAAGTCAGATGACTTTAGGGTACCAGATTTTAAAATATCCTTACAAGCTTAATAACCCGAGTAAAAAAGGCTTCAAAGAGAACAATTTTTTTTTCAAGTGCAACTTCATCTCTGATTGCTTTCTAAATGACCCTTGTAACGAGCTTTAGGCTGATGACTCCCAAGTCAAACGACTTTAGGGCATCAGGTTTTAAGATACACTTGCAGGCTTAATTACTCGAGTCATAAAAGCTTTAGAGAGAAGTTTTAAATTTCAAAATATATTCCTCGATTAGTGCAATGCCCCTTATCACACACTTATTCAATCAAATCGACCTCCAACTCAAAACTTTCACACAATTTTATCCTGTTAGTCTAAGAAAATTCACACATAAGTTTTCACACATGGAATCCCTATCCACATCTGTATCATTCTGCAACAGCAAAATCACCCCCAAACTGTGCTAAATTTGGTTTAAGGATAAATAATCACACATAAATTTGTCCGATTAAATCAACCTATCAATTCATTTCATCACAATGTCAAACTCAATTCTAGTGCATGTATAATATCAAGTCTTGCAACGTTGAGCTTCAATTAGTTTAGCATGCATCTTATCCACGGTTCATAAATCAATACCAAACCTCAAATTTAATCATTATAGTTAGCCAAACTGTCTAACCTACATCAGCACACAAACAAACAAAAATAAATAAATAGATAAATTTTTTTAACACACAAAAATAGAAATTTTAACGAATTTATTACTATTTTTTCATTTTTTTAAAGAAACACACAAAAACATACAAAAATCAAAAACTCAAAAAGTTTTTGCCACCCCCAAACTTAAACTTGACATTGTCCTCAATGTCTTAAAACATAATTGAGAATGTAAGGGGACAGGAAATGAGAGGAAGAAGGTACTCCCTGGATTTTCCTGTTGAACGTAAAACGCACTTTGGGCAAGTGTTAGACATTCTCATTCATCATGTTGTCCCCTTGGTCTATGTTGGTTTGAGTGTTTTGCGACATCATGTTCCTACATATGGCAGTTAAATAAAAAAATAGAGATCAAATAACCTAGAACATGTGTTACTTAGCCCAAACATCTAATAAACCACTAAATCTCAAAGACCTAAGAGAAAACGTAGTATGGATGATGAGTCCCTAAAATAAAAATTAATCTAAATTATCTTAAACTATTTTAATTATAGTAAAATAAAATAAAATAGATAGAAATATTGGATTGCCTCCCAACAAGCGCTTAATTTATAGTCTTTAATTAGACTTTGTTGCTTTTAGGCTCTTCATGGTGGCTTAAAAAGAGAATTTTTGGCCCTGCATTTTAAGAACTGGTTGCACTTCTTTCTTTCATCTTTCATCCGCCACATGATCAAGTTTCCATTGTTATCCCTACCAACAATTCCACCTACATTTGGCTGGCCTTTGTAACTCTCCCAGTGATCAACTCGTTGGCAATCCTCAAAAAATGATGGTTGCTTGATTGGATTCTCCATGGTGAAGCTTTGTTGCTTATCCTCCACCCTCAAGACTATCTCGTTTGTATCAAAATCAAGCAATGCCTGACTTGTTGACAGAAATGGCCTTCCTAGTATTATTGGAATTGGGATGCCTCTTCTATGTCTAGAATGATAAAGTCGGTTGGAAAAATAAATTCTCCCGTCTTGATGACCATGTTCTCGACTATTCCATAGGGATGTTTCAATGTTCGGTCTGCCAGTTGAAGGATGATAGAAGCCGTCTTGGGATCTCCCAATCCCAATTTCCTATAAAGAGGCAAAGGAATTAAGTTAATACTTGCTCCTGAATCAATTAAACAATTAATACCTTGTAAGTTTCCTATGGAGCAAGGTAGAGTGAAACCCCCTAGATCTTTAAGTTTGGGAGGGATCCTGTGCTGGATGATCACGCTGAACTCTCCAAATAGTGTTATTGTTTCATGCTTAAGCATCTTCCTCTTTTTCGTCAGCATCTCCTTCAAAAACTTAGAATAGTTTGGGATTTGAATGATAGCCTCAATGAATGGAATGTTGACGAGCAACTTTTTGAGGATTTCCAGGAATTTCATAGCTTCCTTCTCCAATTTGGTCTTCTGTAACGTTTGAGAAAAAGGGACTAGAGGTGTCAGTGAAGTGCCAGGAACATTTGCGTTAAGTTGTGGATTGTCTGAAACTGTCTGTTGGTCCTTTTCTATTGTTTCTTCAAATTGCTCCATCAGTTCCTTATCCTTAGTAGGCATTTGAGTTCTCTCTGTTCCTACCTCTTTACAGTGATTTCTGGCAATTGAACACCACCCCTAGTAGTGATGGCCCGAACCTGCTCTGCTGTTGGCTGGCGTTGATGTCTTTGAGGAAATGAAATGGGTGGCACATAAGCTTTGACAGGGATGGTGGATGTGGTAGATGGGAGCTCAATAGTTGCATAATTTACCGCCTCAACTACTAATACCTGCTCCCATGGGTTCTTCTCTGTATCATTAGACAAGGTACCCTATGGTCTGTTGGCTAATGTAGCTACTATCTGTCCCACCTAATTTTCTAGGTTATGTATGGAAGCCTATTGATTCTGCATTACTGTTTCAGTCTTGGTGATGTACGTGACCAGTAGATCTTCCAAGGATTACCTCTTACCTTGCTGTTACTGAATTACTGATGGATTGCCCTTCATTTGATTTACTTGATCTGGATTATCCACCCACGTATAGTATGGGTAAGATTCATTTTGCCTTTGATAGTTCTGCGCATAACTAACCTCTGCTGACTGACCCATGCGAGTAGAAGCAAAAAGGCAGCTTGAAGTGATGTGATCTACCCCACAACCTGCGCATACCGGAGCTGGATGTTGTACCATGTGCACAAATTGAGTTAAAGTATCAAGCTTCTTTGTTATTGCTTCCATCTGTGCCGCCAATGCTGTCACTGCGTCCACATTATGCAATCCAGCTGTTTTTCTCAGACCTTCCCTATCTGTTTGCTAGTTAGCCTGATTCTTAGCAATCCTCTCAAATAAACTATGTGCATCATCCACCTCGATAGTCAAAATTGATCCACCCGCAGAAGCATCAACTATATTGCAAAATTCAGCGCGCAGTCCATTATAGAATAGATATATTTGTGCCAGTTTAGGAACATCAAGTTTTGGACATTTCCTGATCGCACTTTTAAACCTATCCCATGCTTTCGGATATGTCTCATGATCCTCTTGTCTGAAAAGATATACTTCGTTTCTGATTTGGTGGACTCGAGATGGTGGGAAGAATTTCAAGGTAAATTTTTGTACCATGTCATTCCACGATACGATGTTCCCAGGGGGTTGTGACATCATCCATATTTTCGCACCCTCCTTCAAAGTATAAGGGAATAAACACATTCAGAATGCATCTTGTGACATCCCCTCATGGCTAATGACATCACAAAGCATGGTAGAAGCTTGAATATGTTCGTGTGGATTTTCCGTAGCTTTCCCGCTGAACCTGATGTCTTGATGATTTTGGAAAAGATTTATGACATCTGGTCAGATGTGAAAGTTTGCTTGTCCGAACGGTGGATGTGAAAGTTTGCTTGTCCAAACGGTGGATAGACAATAGGAGGTTGAATCGGTGCATGCACTGGATTCACATAATCTCTAACCAATATAGGCTGAGCTGGAGGTGGTTGTTGCACCTGAAGTGCTGCATTTTGTAGTGCATTTTGAATCTGATCTTGATTCTCAGCCATTACCCTTGTTCTTCTTAGTTCTCTTAGCGTTGTTTAAAGGTCCTTTCGATTTCAAGATCTAGTAAAAGCCTTAAGAGTAAAATAAGAAGAGATTAGGTATCACGATTAAAGCCTAAAATAACAAAAATAATAAATAAAATAATAAATAAATAAATAAAATATTAATAAAAAATTCAAATCCAATGTAAACTAATAAAGTCAAACTAAAACTTCATTCTCCGGCAGTGGCGCCAAAAACTTGTTCGTGTGATACCCGCAAGCGTACGGGATCGTTGAAAAGTAATAATAAGTGAGCTAAAAGTTATCGTCCCATAGAAAATAAATTTAATTCAAGTTTACTAGTTTCGTGTAACGCCCCGAAAATTTTGGAATAAAAATATATTTGTCTTATATGTTATAGTTTTAAAATTTGAGGACTGAAATGAAATAGCGTTTAAAGTCATATTTTATTTGGCACCAATAATTACATTTTGATAGAATGAGTATAAGTATATCAATATTGGACTCATTTTGTAGCTCGCATTTAATAACGTATTTTCAGCTCAAGAAAATATGAGTTCTTTTAAGTTAAAACTAAGTTATTTCAATTCAAAGAAACATAGATAATAAGCATCGTTTTTATTATCTAACAATATTTCTTTTAAGATAATTAGAAAAAGAAGCTAGTATTTTATCATAATAATCAATGTTTATCTTTTCTATTAGAGAAAGAGATTTAATTATTTTTAATCCTTGTTTACATTTATCTGCCAATATTTCTGATTTTCTGGTACTCATGATTTAAGTAGTTTGCAAAGTAATATGTAGGGAGAGATATTTTTAGTTAACTATGATTGATTGATGTTTGGATAAAATAATTTTCTCTTAGATTAAAAATTCATTTGCTTTGATTTTGGAATCCTACTTAGAATATTGATTTAACATTTATGACTTTTTGACCATTCTAAGATGACACACGTTTTTAGGCCTAGCTTTGAATGAATTGGTTATTATATAATAATATTTTTGGACAATCTCTAGCCTCTAGGCATGATGCATGGCAATCATACCTTGTACTCTCAATTGTGTCAATTGCCTTTAAATTAGAATTGGTAAATTTCCTTATGATAAGAGTATGGGTAGCCACACGTGCACGCACATTTCCAACTCTCAATTAGGATAAAGGCTAATTTTAATTGCTAATTGAATTTGAATAATGGTAAGACACGATTTGGGGCCTCTAACAAATTTAGTTATTTTGGGCATATAGTCCAATTAAGCTTATAATATACTATTTAATTATTTATTTCATGATATGATAACTTGTCATTTTATGTAAATTGACACTAGACCATTCTTATGTTAAATAGATCCTAATTAATTTAATTTGATTGATATCCAAACCAAGAGTTTTTGTAATTGGACAGATTAATGAGCTAATTGACGAGATTTCTGTTGGTTAGATTGCATAATTACCCTTTATACATTTTTAACAAATTTGGCAGTCAAAACCTTTCTTAATTTTACACCTCCCTTACACTATAAATTCATTCCAAATCCTCGAAAATTTATGAGATAAAAACCACTCTCTTCCATCTTCACTTAAATCTCCACTGCCTATCCAAGTCTCCATTCCAGAAGTGTTCTCTTTGTATTGTCAGAAACGGGTTTTAATACTCTTAGAAAGGATTTTGGCACGTGGAATTGCCATTGGATCGACCTTAAATCCACAAGACACAACAACAGCAAAAAGGCTTTGGGAACGTGAATTCCTTACTTTTCTATTATCAATCGAGGTATGATACTTTATGTGCAAGTAGTTCCGTCCTTTCAATATTATAGTTTTTGACGTGATTTATTTCATGAAATGCTAATCGACCTGCGGGTCTAATGAAATGAAATGAAATGTTCGACCTGTGGGTCTCTATGAAATGAAATGAAATATTCGACCTGCGGGTCCCTACGAAATGAAATGAAATGTGAGATCGCCTTCGGGTCTTCTCAAATTGTATTAGAGCTTTCGACTGATCACCGATTGCTCTTGACGAAATGTTGGTATTAAATGTTATGAGTTTACGTTTTAAATTATTATATTGTTTGGACGCACGTATCCTACTGAGTGTACTTACTCACTCCTTCAATTTCAATATTTCAGATCAGTGCAGTCAGCATGGATGGTAGCTGAGCGGTGCGCGGGTTGCCAAGTAAAGAAAAACTTCGCAAGAAAACGTTTTAAAATAATTCTGTTAGGATTATGTGCTTCAATTTAATTCTGCTTAATGTTCTATGTTTACGCGACATTTTGTTTATTCAATTTGGTATTTGAGTATTAAATAAATCAAGAGTTTTAAATTTCGAATTAAATATTTTCGCTTTATGTATGCGATACGAAATGATATCGGTAACACCTCAAATTTTAAGTCGATAAAATTTGGGGCGTTACATTTCGTATGGAATTCTAATTATGAAAACAAAATAAATATTGTGACTTGATTTAAACTAAACTAATCTAAGAAAGCAATAGAAATTGGGGTTTTATCAAATTATGGAAGATTGTATTGGATTTCGACTCCGCCTATTGCTATTTATTTCAATTCTTAATTCGTAATCTAGTTCCATTCACGTGTACTTGACAATCGATAACGCTAAATTATTCAATACTCTTTTCCAAGACACACGAACCTATGATTAACACGACCCGATCCTATTCCTAGTCCGAATTCATATGAAAATCATGCATTTAGTTCAAGTTATCAATAGGATTGCATTTTTGATAGATATTATTCCTAATCCTAACTATACATGTTAATTTTGCCGCGTTCTAAACTCATTGCGAATATTCCTATACTACAACAAGCAACTAACTATTCAATTGATAGCCAAACAATTCAATAGTGCAATGAGAATGCAAAATTAATCAAGAAACACAAGAATTAAACTAAATTACTTGTCTTGAACTAGAAATAAATAAACAATAGGTTTCGTCTCATCCAACACATGAAAGAAATTAGCCTAGCATATTAATATATAAATTACAAGAAGAATAATAGAAAAATATCACCCGGATCATGAAAGAATACAAAAGATGTTGATCTTCGCATCCAAAGTTGAATTCTTCAAAACTTGATGTAATTGAACTTCAATTCCTTGCTATGGCTTGATATTCTCTCTCAAAATATAGCAATTAGCCCCTTGTTCTTGATAGATTTGATGAAACTATTGTGTATGAAGAGGCAAGAGAGAGACCCTTTCATTGCTGCCCATATCTTGTATTTATATGATGAAATTAGGTCAAAATTCACGTCCAAATTGTCTTCCAAAAGAGTTTGAATCAAATAAGGAAAGTTGCCTTCGTGCACACATAATTTTATCTCTGCACAGCCTTCAGTATTTTGATAATAACTTTCTCTTTCGGTGTCCGATTCAGGTGATTCAAAGTGCATTGGAAAGCTAATTAAATGATCTACAATTCTTTTAGAAATACAAGTTTTCCAATTCAAACATTCTCCATCCGAAAAATGGGTCTCAAGTTGACCAAAAATCTTGAAAATATCCTATATGATTCGAAGTCGATTTATGGTAATATTCTAATCATATCCCTTTCCTTTTTTACTCCAATTTGCATTCATTTGACTCCTATCAATCTTCAAAGTATCTTTTGTGGTCCAAATCATCCACTAAATATTTATACTTTGGTCCCCATACTTTGAATTTGCTTCATTTTAGCCATTTTTCGTTCTTTTTTCAAATTCTTCTTTAAAACATGAGCTTTTCCTAATAAAAGCAATTAATAACAAATCAGGTACTAATTCGTTCAAAGAATAACAAAATATCATAATTTAAGATTCCAAATAAGTGTAGAAACTACACTTATCAAATCTATTTAGAACACTTACAGCAGTGGCTAAATCTAATCTAGTACATACCATAACGTACATAACTGAACCAACAACATTAGCATAAGAAATTTTATTTAATATAATCTAATCATCCTCAATTTTAGAACATTGTTCAAGAGAAAGTTTAAAGTGACTTGCCAAATGTAAACTTACAGTTTTAGCATTGGACATAGAAAATTTATTCAGTATTTTAGAAATGTAATACTCTTGTGTTAGAAATAATTTATTTTCAATTCTATCTATTTTAATCTTCATTCCTAAAGAAACAACAATATCAACATTAATGGAATTCCTTCCATATTCAATGACATTTTTGAAATCCTTGTACTTATTAGACAGGAAAGTCAATAAAGGCCACGGATTATTTGAAATAGTCTCATCACTATTGGTGAGATCTTAAGACAGTTTATTAAATCTGTCCAAGTTTATCTCAAGATCAGCATGTGGATTAAACATGAAGCTAAAAATTATTTCCATAGATAGCATATATTAGGAAGAGAGTTTTATACGCAGTGTCCAATTTTTTCCACAATTCTGCACAATCTTAATTTTCTCCTACTTCTCTACTCCTACTTCTCTAATGACATAGACAAGTTCAGAGACAATGTACTCCTTAAAATTCCAATTTAATTAGTTCTTTCAGTTTCTTAAACCTCAGTTGTGTTGAAACCAAACCCCTTTTTGAAGGTGTCAAGCATTTTATATCATTGTCTAGGAGCTTGTTTCAATCTACACAAAAAAAATTATATGAAAAAGACACTGTTTTTTTCCCTTTTGTTCAAAACATTTAGGTTGAATCATATAAATATTTGCATCCAAGTTTCCATTTAAGAAAGCAGTTTGTACGTCTAATTATTCTAATTCTATTTCAAATCAAGAAACAAGAGAGACAAAAACTTTTTACATCTTTGTTGTAAAAGTAGAATATTTATTTTCTGCTTCCAGAAATTAAAATCTCCTTCGCCATTCGAAATTTAAACATCTATGTTGGTGCATTCCATTTTTGAAAAAGGTTTGAAAGAAAGAACCACGGTTCCTTTATCAAAATAGTTTAAAGAAAAAGTTTTCTGATTTTTAAATAGAAGAAAATATTTCATTGTAGTCAATCCATTTCCTATGGGTAAAACCCTTTGCAACTAACTTCGCCTTAAACCTCACACTGCTATCTTCATGTTTTTCATCTTTTTATTTTGTAAATTCATTTACAGAATATAATTTTTGTTCCCTTTGGTTTAGTTACTAAGGTCCATGCCTTCTTTTTATCCAATGAAAGATTTTATCTTTCATGGCTGCAAGCCAAAGACTTGCATCCTTCCCACCAATAGCCTCTTCATAAGAATTAGGCTAATAATTTTTTGTACACTAAAGGTAAAAGCAAAAGCCTCTTCATCAAATCTGTTAGGTGGCCTGATTTTTCTTCTCATCCTATCCCTTGGAAGTTGATAATTTTCTAGAGGGTTTTCAGGCTATAACTCTTCCTTGTATTAACTGTAAAATAGATATTGTTGTTGAAGGAGATGAATGGTAGGCAATGGAAGTATTGTATTCCCCTCTTTGTATATTTTTCAAGATCTTTCAATTGATACAAGCACTGCCTATTTATAGTGATTAGGCCGACGTGGTCACCATTTGATTGGATTCACGTGACCTGATCTGCCGACCCTAACTATTACATCAACTCTATTACATATTAATTACATTTATAGACTTTTGACAAGAGGTCAACCACTTTATAAATTAGGCTGACATTTCTGACACTCATTAACTGTGCACGTCACATCAATCAACTCTGAAGACGTGCTTGTCTGACCCTCTTCCAGTTGTAAATGACTTCGGATAGTAAAGGGTAAATCACTTCAAAAGAACTTAGTGCAACGACCTCGGCACTTCATTTGACTGCTTCAGACATTAGTCCTTTCTGCACCAATTCTTGGGTACTTGCCATGTGTATGAATGTGAGGTCTCCACATGGACCTTTCTGTATTGATTAGTAACAGTTAGTTCCCTTAGATTCTAGAGTTCTAGCATGAAATCCTAGACAAAGAAAGATATAGGACAGTTTCTTCCAAGAGATCAAAAATATATTACAAGATCAAGAAAATTATTGAAGTATAGGTTCAAAAAATGTTACCAAAAGATTGGAGAGTACAATTATAAAATAAAGGATACCGGCATTTGTTTATACCTCCATTGTTAACCCTTAAAAGTACAAATATGTGAAGATCTAGGGTTTAAACTTAAAGACTAACCAGCTAACCAAAATCGAAGTTTCCTTCAGTTCAAGTGCTCTAATACCACTTGTTGATATATTTGTAACAAATATAAAATAAAACTTTGGCAGAAAGTAAGAACTTCAACATTTATTTCGTCCTAAGGCCCGAATGTTCAGCAAAAAAGCCTATTCACCACATTGAACATCCACAAAAATGTGGTTAACGCTCTAAATCTGTCAGCACAATCAAAGATTTCAAGTTCAATGGCCAATACCCAATTTATCAACCAGGAAAGCCCTTAGAAATATAGTTTCTCTATCCATCTTTCTTCTCTTACGATTACATCAAGTAACCGAGGTTACTATTCATGCAATAAATATGGAAATCTTAATGTTTTAAGGTGTAATTATGTACTATTTTAGATACTTTGGTATGTCATCAACGTATTATTAGGAACTTAATAATTATGTTCTCTTTATTACTAATAATAAAATTTCATCACAGCCCTTGCATCATGAACCCCCATTAGTCTTACTCCCTCCCGGCCCAGTCCCTACCGAGGAACAAAAAAATAATTATCAAAGTTGTAGACTTCCTAAATGAACTTCCCAGTTTCCAACATGTATCATTTTCTGCACTTCAAACAGCATATTAAAGAACAAACTTAAAAATGTGCAAAGTGAAAGTCAGAACTTGGGACCATGGCGTTATTTAAAAGTAAAGGGAAACCCTAGAGGAATAGTCCCAAGCATATGCCAATTCTAGTTTCAGCATATCCGAAATGAAGGTGCGAACCAGAGAGTATAAAACGTATGCTCTTACAAATGGAGCCTCCATGGCTGCTTTGTGGCAAAGGGAAAATGTGTGGGTAAAGGAGTAACAGGGCTGTTCTCTATTGGCAAGGTGGCCATGCAAATGCATGCTTCTTCTTTGCCAAAGGAGAATTGCCCTGCTATTCTTTCCCACAGTATGAAAGCAACAAATAACTCACAAAAAGAGAATGTTCGTTTCATCCAATCAATCGGCATATTAAACTAGAATCATCGGACCAGCCGGCTCAAACTCGGCCATGACAGCTCTGAAATGGTTTGCATTATAAAACCCAATGGGTTAATTATGTGCATTTGGGAAAGCTTAA
>NC_036257.1:8037908-8072838 GCF_002742605.1 Olea europaea var. sylvestris | reverse complement strand
AGATCACAGTTTTGAAGAGGATAATTATGCTCCATGCCTCTCCATCTCTTTCTCAACATTCGTATATGAATTAACGACTTATGTTTATGTATAGGTGCATCGCCGGGCAAATCCCCTCTAGCATTATGCATTATTACTTCTGTGCTTAAATGAACTTAATTAGCCCTAATTACTCCCATTAATCAGTGAGCAACTGTCCGAGGAGTGATTGCCCAGTTATGCATTTATTCATCCGTTTCCCTGCCCGGATATTCAAATTGAGGCTCCATCAAAATCTATTTTTAGGGTTCACAGGAAAATGAACTATTTCGCACAAAAAGTATCTTTTGATATCATTCCTTAAGTTGTGAACAAGAAGTACATCTGTTTCCTATTTCACAATGTTGACCTTAAACTAACTTTTCCCTAGCTAAGATTATATATTTAACATCTGCTATGACATTTTCTTGAGTTTATTCTAGAAGAAATGTGAAGAGGCTTGTCTTCACTCTTTTAAGAGACATTGGAATAAAGATAAGTCTTGGTGTACATAAAATATGAACATATGGGTGTCCACACCCCACACATGGGATGGGTCATCCCTATGTAGGCCCATCCCATGTGAGGAGTGTGGACACTCCTATGTACATATTTTATATACACCAAGCACAACCCCTGAAATAATGGATCGGCACAAAAAGGGTTTGAAAGTTAAGCATCTTAAGCATCCTGCCTTTTCTTTTTATATGCTCATATTGTCAATATTTGTGCTAATTTTTTGCTGGATCGCCTAGGCCTTACCCTTAGTCAGGTGGTACTGCTACAATTTTTACTTTATTATGGAAGAATCGTGTTCACAAAGTGAAGATAAACCCTTGGCATTTTCATGTTTGAGGAATAAATTATCGGAGCATATGCATATTGAAAGGAATATTGTAAAAATAATCAAGAGAAAAGGCAAACGATAACGTTTGATATTAAAAAACACATATATATGAAATGGGAGCGCATTACAACGTGTTGAGTGTATTACAATGTCATGCAAAGGAGCATATGGAAATTTTAATGTTTTAAAGTTTCATTACTTACTATGTTAGATATTTTGTTACATCAATATTGTATGATTAGGAACTTAGCATTTATCTTTATTACTAATAACAAAATTTCGTTAAAGCCTTTGCTTTTAGAACCCCTAATTAATCTTCACCCTTCCCCCGCAGGATAGACTTCCTAAATGAACTTCCTAGGTTCCAGCATATATCATTATCTGCACTTACACCAGCATATGCATAGAACAAACGTTAAAAAATGGTGCAAAGAGAAAGACAAATTGGGACCATGGCCCAAATGAAAAGTAAAGGGGCGCCCTAGAGGAATAGTCACAAGCATATGCCACTTCCAGTTTCAGCATATCCAAAATGATGGTACGGAATAATGCTACTTGTACATAAACAATTACATAATGATTTACCTATTGATAAAGTGTCAGAAAGATAGTAAAGAGTTTTTTCTTTTCTTTTCTTTTTTTTTCATTTTTTTTTTTGGGTATTTGATGGAAGAAATTCTGATCCAACAACATTTCACCATATCATGTGTACATAAACTATTATATATATATAGAACGATCAAAAGGTGCAAAACAGATATTATAAATGTTGGGAAATCGAACATAATATGAAGTATATGATCACAAAAAAAAAAAAGATAAAAGGCAAAGAATTAATTGGCAAAGGAATGGAATATTTTATTCAATTGACGAATATGAAGAAAACAAATACAATAATTGTGTTTACACAATTATTTATAGGGGTGCATGCCAAACTCTAAAAATACCACAAAGATGTAAGCAAGATAAAAAATAATGTGGAATAAATGAAATAATATATTTTTTTTCCAATAAAAATGTGTGGAATAAAGGAAGTAATATTTTTCCAATAAAAACGCGTGTAATAAAGAAAACAATATTCCCAAAAAAAAAAAATCAACTTAATTTGGGTCAAAAAAATCCAACAATCTACACATTAACACAAATTTCGAAGCAACGGACAAAACTTCAATATTTCTCCACCTAAAAAAGTATACCGACTACAACGAAAAATTTGAACTCTTCAACAAGAACCAAACTTTCTACGACACAAAAAGACGCATCCTCTTTCACAGTATCTAATACAGATACATGAACCCAAACACCAGGTTTTCTAAAATTTACAAAGAATTAAAAATTACCAAACAGTGTCAAAGCACAAAATGTAGTATAATAAACTCTCAATGCTTTCATAAAAGGCCCTTGACTAGTCTCAATATCTTCAAAATCGTAAAAAGCATGTGCAACCAAATTAGCATCCACGTACCCATCCCTCACAATTGAATACGATGAAACAGCAAGTAATGGTGACAAAGCGAAATTATAAATATTCCCCAAACTCGACTAAGTAGTACTCTTCAATATGAACCCAATCAAAATCCTAAAGGTACAGTACCAAATTGAATCTCTACCACGGTACTAAATATATACTAACTTTTCTTTACAAATCGTGCTCGACCTTGTAAGATGTATAGTTAGGACTTCTTTCGCCCCTCTCCAATACAACATGAACATCCTTTTGAACCCTCAAAACTCCACCTCCTGCAGAAAATGTGTACCATTTTGAATCAAGAGCACTTAACGAAATGAGATTCTTCTTCAAGTCTAGAATATGTCGAACATGATCAATTTTTTTACATGTTCTATCCAGCAATTTCAATCCGACTCTATCAATACTAGCCAGCCGACAAAGTTAGTAAAACAATGACACATTGCATCACTACTTCATATGTTTCAAACAAATCATGATAGGGACACATATGGAACGCACAAGTTGTATCCAAAATCAATCCCTTGTCGTGTTTGGATTCTATGTTAGAAATTGTCAAAACAACTCCATCACTCAAATAATTCTCGGCTAGTTTGGTCTCGTCTGAAAGATTTGATTGTTTCCCATGATTTGCGCTTAAATTACTTTTGTCTGCAATTTGTCATAATCCCCTTAATGTGTCATTTCTTCTTACAATAATAGCAAACTTGATTACTGAAATTTGACATCGACTTACCCTGCTCCGATCACCATGAACAATAAGGCCTCTCCATCTCTGGCTTGAGATCCAACTAGATGTTTCATCTTCTCTTTTGAAAACACGGCATCATACACATCTTTAATGGTGAGAAAATCACAACTACACACGACCATGTCTCTAAACAAAGTGGGCAGCAAACACAAAATGATTAAAGCCAAATCCTCTTCATCATACATTATCTCTAAAGTCACCAAATCAACAACAATCTCCTTGAACATAGCCACATGATCTTCCAAAGATCTACCTTCTGCCATGTGATGAGAATATAGCATCTGCTTTAAATGCAATTTGCTTGTCATACTTTTTGTTATGCATAATTGTTCTAACTTCAATCACAATGTAGCTACCATTTTTTCCTTCAAAATATAGTGAAGAATATTGTTAGAGAGATAAAGATGAATATGAGAAAAAAGTTTTTTGACCATTTCATTGTTTCTCCTCCGCCATCAAAGTTGTGAACATTTTATCAAATCCCAACAACGCATCATCCAACCCTATCTGTGCAAGTACAGCCCATGTCTTCACTTGCTATAATAAGAATCATGTATTATAATCCAAGAGCGGAATTTCATACTTCATAGTTGCTATCTTACACAAACCTTGAACAAATCACAACCAATAACTCTGATACCACTTGTTGGAAAATAAAATAGATCAATGTGATATATTTGACACGATATAAAGTATATAATCGCAAACAAACAACAAGATAAAATTCAAAGAATTAACTGGCAGAAGAACGAAATATTTTATTCAATTAAAGATTATGAAAAAAAAACTCAAATACAATAACTGTATCTACACATTTATTCTATATTTCAATAATACAAAACTTGTAAAAAAAAGTCCAAACCCTAAAAATACCACAAAGACATAAAAACGAAAAAAATAATGTGGAATAAATGAAACAATATTTTTTTTTATTAAAATCGTGTGGAATGAAGGAAATAATATTTTGCAATGAAAACACGTGTAATAAAGGATACAATATTTTCGTCGTAAAAATACAACTAATTTGGGTAAAAAAAAATCCGACGATAAAAATTATTCCCTCAAAAATGAAACCTGCATGGCTGCTTTGAGGAAAGGAAAATGTGTGGCTAAAGGAGTAACAGGCTATTCTCCAAGGGTCCATTTGATTGTAAAGATGAAATATGGGTGAAAAGAAAACGAATTCCATGAAAATAAATTGCCTAGATATTGTTTTCTCGAGAATTGTAAATTATTGTGTTTGATTGGTATAATTTTCCACGTGTAAAATGTTGAAATAAAAGTATTTTTTTGGTGTTCGTTTGGATTTGTTTTACATGAAAATTGTCAATTAAATGAATAGAATTTAATGGTATTAGGAATAAAATTTGTTTTCATTGCCAACAAAAAAAATCAAGAAAATCATCTATCTTTTGGTGTTCGTTTGGCTTTATTTTACATGGAAATTATCAATTAAAGGGAAATATTTTTTTATAATAATTCTTAAAAAAAATTTCCATTGCCAATAAAAAAAACAAAAAAAAATTTGCTACAGTGGCCTAGAAAATGGTGAGAATTCATTTTCATCCGAAACCTAGAAAATGTCTAAGTGGCAAGGAATGGTGGAAAGTGTTTTACATGGAAAATGTTTCCTATCAAACACTACAAAGGTGGAAAATGTTAATATTTTCCTAGTTCCTTGGAATTCATTTGGTTTCAAACATAGTCTAATGGCAAGGTGGCCATGCAAATGCATATTTCCTCTTTTCCATCAAATCAATAGGGTAATGGCATGATCAAATTAGGATCAGACCGACCGGCTCAACCTGGTCCTAAATTGATAGCTTTGAACTGGTTTAAGTTAGATTGGGTGAACCATGGGCATTTCATGTAGGACTGTTTTAATTCAAACTTTTTCACATCCCACATATTTGATTTTCCATGATTACTTAATCTAGATATGCTGATAAGGGATTATAATAATATTAAATAGTGTGTTTGGCCCTAATTTAAAGCAAGATTTTCTGACTTTTGGGGCAGTATATAGGTGATGTCAAAAAAAGATAATTAAAAAAAAAAAACAAATCTAGCTTTTATGCGGGGCCAAACATGTCGAGAAAGCCACCGGAACCAAATAAATAAACTATAATAAGATATTTATGACTGCTAATAGAAAGACCTTGAGTTTTATTAAAGGAATAAACTTTGGTGTGTATGAGCTGTGATCCTACTAACCCTTGCTCGAATCTGAATGTGGAGATTATTTTCTACATATGAAACAATAAATTTTTAAATCACAGATACAAATTTTCAATTACCTAGAGAGAAGAATATTCTCTATCAAGAAATAAGATATTAAGAAGAAAATATTTTTTGCCAATTAAGTAGTAAAGACAAAGAAATGCTACTAAACTCCTTTAGAAGCCCATAAAAATTTTCAAAAATTAAAACTTATATAACCCTTTTTCCTGTAAATCAGTAAATATTATACTACATCCTTCATAAATTAGAAAACTAATGAGAAAATTGTAATAGATCCGTTTCTTCTTCCAACAGTCAAATTGATGGTTCAACATTCATGGATTTTCAGTTTTAACAGTTTCAACATTTACCGAATGTCAATTTAGCATTCATGGAGTTCAATTTCACCATCAATTGAAGAGTAACTTAAGCCATAACTTGATGGAAGTTTTGGCTATGTAAATAGATGGGTTGGGTCCCTAAGCTTGACTCCGAAAATACAAGATACACCATCAATTTAGATTGTTGAGAGCTTAGAAGTGTCATTACCTAGAACAAAGAGAGATCTTCTAGAACAATATCAACGGCTAGAGGTATGAAATCGATATATAAGTATTCAGTTTTCTTGATATTCTTGTTAACTTGATTTTCAACAAGAGTTTTACAGTTTTTAAATGCTTTCAAGTATTAGATTTATTTTTCAGTAAAATAACCCAAACTTTCTTGGAAAATTCATCAATTATGAGATGGAAATTTCCAGAACTAGAATATGTGTACACACAAGCTAGTCCCCATAGATCAACATGTAAATAACCAAGTATAGATTTAGATTTATCATTCCTGCAATAAAAGGTAATTTCTTTTCTTCACCATAAATGCAATGATCATGGAATGATATGTTTTCCATTTTTTTTCTAAACCTAATCGACCATGTTTTTTCAACAAATGCGAATTTTTATCATTTACGTGACCAAGTCTTCTATGCCATAATTTAGACTTATCATTTTGGGAGACTGTAGTAGCTAGTGGATCATCCACCAAAAATAATGTATTTAAATCATTATTTCCATTAATTTTAAGAACCCTATGATTTCAACAAAATTATTTTGAATGATAAAAATTCCTAAGTCAGTGGAATGTGTCTAGTCTTTTCAAGTGTCAAAGCATATCCATTTTTCAGTTTTAAACTATTTCTCCAATACTTTTAATTGTGTAAGAAAAATCATTTCCCATTCTTACTTGAATGCACTCATTTCAGAAAATTCAATAATGTATTCTTTATGGGATGTGATATGAAAAGTACACCTTGAATCAAGAATCTACTCATCTTTAACTGAAGTTTGATTAGCCATATAGACTTGTCCATTTGAAGTTGTAGGCTCTTCATCAACTATTGCAATTACACCTTACCTTTCGAGTGTTTTTCAAATTTTCAAATCTTTTATAACAATCTTCTATGAAGTGTCTAATTTTTCTACAAAAAATAACACTTCTTTCTTTTATCCGTATTCTTATTCTTCAATTTGTTTTTATCTTTTCCAGATTTTTCTGAAGAATCTTTTCCTTTTACATAATCTTTATTTAACAAAATTATTATTGTTTCCTTCTGAAATTTTTTTACCTTTTGTCATCAAACTCAGTCCACTAGAGGAATCACTTGATTTACATTTAAATTTTAGTTCTTTATTTCTCAGAGAGGAAACAACAATATCAACATTAATGGAATTCCTTCCATATTCAATGACATTTTTTCAAATCCTTGTATTTATTAGACAGGAAAGTCAATAAAGGCCACGGATTATTTGAGATAGTCTCATCACTATTGGTGAGATCTTAAGACAGTTTATTAAATCTGTCTAAGTTTATCTCAAGATCAGCATGTGGATTAAACATGAAGCTAAAAATTATTTCCATAGATAGCATATATTAGGAAAAGAGTTTTATCAGTGTCCAATTTTTTCCACAATTCTGCACAATCTTAATTTTCTCCTAGTTCTCTAATGACATAGACAAGTTCAGAGACAATGTACTCCTTAAAATTCCAATTTAATTAGTTCTTTCAGTTTCTTAAACCTCATGCCCCAAGATTCATAAAGAGCTTTTTTACATCTTTGTTGTAAAAGTAGAATATTTATTTTCTGCTTACAGAAATTAAAATCTCCTTCGCCATTCGAAATTTAAACATCTATGTTGGTACATTCCATTTTTGAAAAAGGTTTGAAAGAAAGAACCACGGTTCCTTCATCAAAATAGTTTAAAGAAAAAGTTTTCTGATTTTTAACCAATGCAGTGATGTCACTAAGAAAAGCAGTTTGTAAAATACACACAGTTATAATGTGATCAAGAAGTGATAAACCAATGTAGTAGAAATACTAAATAATCACACCACAAGATCAATAGGCAACAATATTCACAGTACGTGTTATTCAGAATAAAGTAACAAATTAGATGGTAATAATATAAAATCACCAAGACTTGAAATAATCTTGAAGAAACCAATTTGTTTGTATTGACCTTCAAAAATGGCCAACAAGTGTCGTTGAAGGACAATGTGCACATGGGTGTGCTTCGTAGTATGTTAACTGTAAAATAGATATTGTTGTTGAAGAAGATGAATGGTAGGCAATGGAAGTATTGTATTCCCCTCTTTGTATATTTTTCAAGATCTTTCAATTGATACAAGCACTGTCTATTTATAGTGATTAGGTCGATGTGGTCACCATTGGATTGGATCGACGTGACCTAATCTGCCGACCCTAACTATTACATCAACTCTATTACATATTAATTACATTTATAGACTTTTGACAAGAGGTCAGCCACTCTATAAATTAGGCTGATATTCCTGACACTCATTAACTGCGCACGTCGCATCAATCAACTCTGACGACGTGCTTGTCTGACCCTCTTCCAGTTGTAAATGACTTCGGATAGTAGAGGGTAAATCACTTCAAAATAACTTAGTGCAACGACCTCGGCACTTCATTTGACAGCTTCGGACGTTAGTCCTTTCTGCACCAATTCTTGGGTACTTGCCATGTGTATGAATGTGAGGTCTCCACATGGACCTTTCTATATTGATTAGTAACAGTTAGTCCCCTTAGATTCTAGGGTTCTAGCATGAAATCCTAGACAAAGAAAGATATAGGACAGTTTCTTCCAAGAGATCAAAAATATATTACAACAACAAGAAAATTATTGAAGTATAGGTTCAAAAAATGTTACCAAAAGATCGGAGATCACAATTATAAAATAAAGGATACTAGCATTTGTTTATACCTCCATTGTTAACCCTTAAAAGTACGAATATGTGAAGATCCAGGGTTTAACCTTAAAGACTAACCAGCTAACCAGACTCGAAGTTCCCTTCAGTTCAAATGCTCTAATACCACTTGTTGTTATATTTGTAACAAATATAAAATAAAACTTCGGCAGAAAGTAAGAACTTCAACATTTATTTCGTCCTAAGGCCTGAATGTTCAGGAAAAAAGCCTATTCACCACATTGAACATCCACAAAAATGTGGTTAACGCTCTAAATCTGTCAGCACAATCAAAGATTTCAAGTTCAATGGCCAATACCCAATTTATCAACCAGGAAAGCCCTTAGAAATATAGTTTCTCTATCCATCTTTCTTCTCTTACGATTACATCAAGTAACCGAGGTTACTATTCATGCAATAATTATGGAAATTTTAATGTTTTAAGGTGTAATTACGTACTATTTTAGATACTTTGGTATGTCATCAACGTATTATTAGGAACTTAATAATTATGTTCTCTTTATTACTAATAATAAAATTTCATCACAGCCCTTGCATCATGAACCCCCATTAGTCTTAGTCCCTCCCCGCCCAGCCCCTACCGAGGAACAAAAAAATAATTATCAAAGTTGTAGACTTCCTAAATGAACTTCCCAGTTTCCAACATGTATCATTTTCTGCACTTCAAACAGCATATTACAGAACAAACTTAAAAATGTGCAAAGTGAAAGTCAAAACTTGGGACCATGGCGTTATTTAAAAGTAAAGGGAAACCCTAGAGGAATAGTCCCAAGCATATGCCAATTCTAGTTTCGGCATATCCGAAATGAAGGTGCGAACCAGAGAGTATAAAACGTATGCTCTTACAAATGGAGCCTCCATGGCTGCTTTGTGGCAAAGGGAAAATGTGTGGGTAAAGGAGTAACAGGGCTGTTCTCTATTGGCAAGGTGGCCATGCAAATGCATGCTTCTTCTTTGCCAAAGGAGAATTGCCCTGCTATTCTTTCCCACAGTATGAAAGCAACAAATAACTCGCAAAAAGAGAACGTTCGTTTCATCCAATCAATCGGCATATTAAACTAGAATCATCGGACCAGCCGGCTCAAACTCGGCCATGACAGCTCTGAAATGGTTTGCATTATAAAACCCAATGGGTTAATTATGTGCATTTGGGAAAGCTTAAATTATAATTTCAGTTGATCAAACATATCTTTTATCCACACATTTTATAAATCACAATTATTACTACTCACTTATTGTCCATACATTTCGTACGATCCATAACTTATAATCACTCCCAAACATGTTATCACCTTCACTGCATTATTTGGCTGGAGCAAAATCATTGAGATGGAATGAAGCACCAATATTGGGAAGGAATATTGCAAATTTTTCTTTATCTGGAGCACACTGCTAGAGTATTACTTGGTCGCTTAATTACATTAGTATAAATATATATAGTTGTTGGATAGTTTGTTTTTTAGTAACTAGATTTCCAAATGAACAATTTTCAACCACTTACTTTGGGTGTCACTATTTAAAGGTCACATATGAACATAAATTTTGACGACTTAATCATGAAGATCACGAGCAGGTTGGTGGGTTGGGAAAACAAGTTTTATAGGCGGGAGGGGGAAGATCACAGTTTTGAAGAGTATAATTATGCTCCATGCCTCTCCATCTCTTTCTCAACATTCGTATATGAATTAACGACTTATGTTTATGTATAGGTGCATCGCCGGGCAAATCCCCTCTAGCATTATGCATTATTACTTCTGTGCTTAAATGAAATTAATTAGCCCTAATTACTCCCATTAATCAGTGAGCAACTGTCCGAGGAGTGATTGCCCAGTTATGCATTTATTCATCCGTTTCCCTGCCCGGATATTCAAATTGAGGCTCCATCAAAATCTATTTTTAGGGTTCACAGGAAAATGAACTATTTCGCACAAAAAGTATCTTTTGATATCATTCCTTAAGTTGTGAACAAGAAGTACATCTGTTTCCTATTTCACAATGTTGACCTTAAACTAACTTTTCCCTAGCTAAGATTATATATTTAACATCTGCTATGACATTTTCTTGAGTTTATTCTAGAAGAAATGTGAAGAGGCTTGTCTTCACTCTTTTAAGAGACATTGGAATAAAGATAAGTCTTGGTGTACATAAAATATGAACATATGGGTGTCCACACCCCACACATGGGATGGGTCATCCCTATGTAGGCCCATCCCATGTGAGGAGTGTAGACACCCATATGTACATATTTTATATACACTAAGCACAACCCCTGTAATAATGGATCGGCACAAAAAGGGTTTGAAAGTTAAGCATCTTAAGTATCCTGCCTTTTCTTTTTATATGCTCAAATTGTCAATATTTGTGCTAATTTTTTGCTGGATCGCCTAGGCCTTACCCTTAGTCAGGTGGTACTGCTACAATTTTTACTTTATTATGGAAGAATCGTGTTCACAAAGTGAAGATAAACCCTTGGCATTTTCATGTTGCGTGTATTACAATGTCATGCAAAGGATCATATGGAAATTTTAATGTTTTAAAGTTTCATTACTTACAATGTTAGATATTTTGTTACATCAATATTGTATGATTAGGAACTTAGCATTTATCTTTATTACTAATAACAAAATTTCGTTAAAGCCTTTGCTTTTAGAACCCCTAATTAATCTTCACCCTTCCCCCGCAGGATAGACTTCCTAAATGAACTTCCTAGGTTCCAGCATATGCATAGAACAAACGTTAAAAAATGGTGCAAAGAGAAAGACAAATTGGGACCATGGCCCAAATGAAAAGTAAAGGGACGCCCTAGAGGAATAGTCACAAGCATATGCCATTTCCAGTTTCAGCATATCCGAAATGAAGGTGCAGAATAATGCTACTTGTACATAAATAGATACATAATGATTTACCTATTGATAAAGTGTCAGAAAGAGAGTAAAGAGTTTTTTCTTTTCTTTTCATTTTTTTTTCATTTTTTTTTTTGGGTATTTGATGGAAGAAATTCTGATCCAACAACAATTCACCATATCATGTGTATGTAAACTATTATATATATATAGAATGATCAAAAGGCGCAAAACAGAGATTATAAATGTTATGAAATAGAACATAATATGAAGTATATGATCACAAATAAAAAAAAAAAAAAGATAAAAAGCAAAGAATTATTTGGCAGAGGAACGGAATATTTTATTCAATTGACGAATATGAAAAAAACAAATACAATAATTGTGTTTACACAATTATTTATAGGGGTGCATGCCAAACTCTAAAAATACCACAAAGATGTAAGCAAGATAAAAAATAATGTGGAATAAATGAAATAATATTTTTTTTTCCAATAAAAATGTGTGGAATAAAGGAAATAATATTTTTCCAATAAAAACGCGTGTAATAAAGAAAACAATATTTTTTTCCAAAAAAAAAATCAACTTAATTTGGGTCAAAAAAATCCAACAATCTACACATTAACACAAATTTCGATGCAACAAACGAAATTTCAATATTTCTCCACCTAAAAAAAATACCGACTGCAACGAAAAATTTGAACTCTTCAGCAAGAACCAAACTTTCTTCGACACAAAAAGAAGCATCCTCTTTCATAGTATCTAATACAGATATATGAACCCAAACACCAGGTTTTCTAAAATTTACAAAGAATTAAAAATTACCAAAAAGTGTCAAAGCACAAAATGTAGTATAATAAACTCTCAATGCTTTCATAAAAGGCCCTTGACTAGTCTCAATATCTTCAAAATCGTAAAAAGCATGTGCAACCAAATTAGCATCCACATACCCATCCCCCACAATTGAATACGATGAAACAGCAAGTAATGGTGACAAAGCGAAATTATAAATATTCTCCAAACTCGACTAAGTAGTACTCTTAAATATGGATCCAATCAAAATCCTAAAGGTACAGT
The DNA here is from genome assembly GCF_002742605.1 of Olea europaea var. sylvestris. NCBI lineage: Eukaryota > Viridiplantae > Streptophyta > Magnoliopsida > Lamiales > Oleaceae > Olea > Olea europaea. The sequence continues at coordinate 8,060,331 of NC_036257.1, read as the reverse complement.
ACCAAATTGAATCTCTACCGCGGTACTAAATTTATGCTAACTTTTCTTTACAAATCCTGCCCGACCTTGTAAGATGTACAGTTAGGACTTCTTTCGCCCCTCTCCAATACAACATGAACATCCTTTTGAACCCTCAAAACTCCACCTCCACCAGAAAATGTGTACCATTTTGAATCAAGAGCACTTAACGAAATGAGATTCTTCTTCAAGTCTAGAATATGTCGAACATGGTCAATTTTTTTACATGTTCTATCCAGCAATTTCAATCCGACTCTCTCAATACTAGCCAGCCGACAAAGTTCGTAAAACAATGACACATTGCATCACTATTTCATATGTTTCAAACAAATCCTGATAGGGACACATATGGAATGCACAAGATATATCCAAAATCAATCCCTTGTCGTGTTTGGATTCTATGTTAGAAATTGTCAAAACAACTCCATCACTCAAATAATTCTCGGCTAGTTTGGTCTCGTCTGAAGTATTTGATTGTTTCCCATGATTTGCACTTAAATTACTTTTGTCAGCAATTTGTCATAATCCCCCTTAATGTGTCATTTCTTCTTAAAATAATAGTAAACTTGATTACTGAAATTTGACATCGACTTACCCTGCTCCGATCACCATGAACAATAAGGCCTCTCCATCTCTGGCTTGAGATCCGACTAGATGTTTCATCTTCTCTTTTGAAAACACGGCATCATACACATCTTTAATGGTGAGAAAATCACAACTACACACGACCATGTCTCTAAACAAAGTGGGCAACAAACACAAAATGATTAAAGCCAAATCTTCTTCATCATACATTATCTCTAAAGTCTCCAAATCAACAACAATCTCCTTGAACACAGCCACATGATCTTCCAAAGATCTACCTTCTGCCATGTGATGAGAATATAGCATCTACTTTAAATGCAATTTGCTTGTCATACTTTTTGTTATGCATAATTGTTCTAACTTCAATCACAATGTAGCTACCATTTTTTCCTTCAAAATATAGTGAAGAATATTGTTAGAGAGATAAAGATGAATATGTGAAAAATGTTTTTTGACCATTTCATTGTTTCTCCTCCACCATCTAAGTTGTGAACATTTTATCAAATCCCAACAACGCATCATCCAACCCTATCTGTGCAAGTACAGCCCATGTCTTCACTTGCTATAATAAGAATCTTGTATTATAATCCAAGAGTGGAATTTCATACTTCATAGTTGCTATCTTACACAAACCTTGAACAAATCACAACCAATAACTCTGATACCACTTGTTGGGAAATAAAATAGATCAATGTGATATATTTGACACAATATAAAGTATATAATCACAAACAAACAATAAGATAAAAGTCAAAGAATTAATTGGCAGAAGAACGAAGTATTTTATTCAATTAAAGATTATGAAAAAAAAAACTCAAATACAATAACTGTATCTACACATTTATTCTATATTTTAATAATACAAAACTTGTAAAAAAATTTTTAATAATTATAGAGATGCATGCCAAACCCAAAAAATACCACAAAGACATAAAAACGAAAAAAATAACGTGGAATAAATGAAACAATATTTTTTTTAATAAAATCGTGTGGAATGAAGGAAATAATATTTTTCAATGAAAGCGCGTATAATAAAGGATACAATATTTTCCTCATAAAAATACAACTAATTTGGGTAAAAAAAAAATCCGACGATAAAAATTATTCCCTCAAAAATGAAACCTGCATGGCTGCTTTGAGGAAAGGAAAATGTGTGGGTAATGGAGTAACAGGGATATTCTCCAAGGGTCCATTTGATTGTAAAGATGAAATATGGGTGAAAAGAAAACGAATTCCAAGAAAATAAATTGCCTAAATATTGTTTTTCCGAGAATTGTAAATTATTGTGTTTGATTGGTATAATTTTCCATGTGTAAAATGTTGAAATAAAAGTATTTTTTTGGTGTTCGTTTGGATTTGTTTTATATGAAAATTGTCAATTAAATGGATAGAATTTAATGGTATTAGGAATAAAATTTGTTTTCATTGCCAACAAAAAAAATTAAGAAAATCATCTATCTTTTGGTATTCGTTTGGCTTTATTTACATGGAAATTATCAATTAAGAGGAAATATTTTTTTACAATAATTCTTAAAAAAATTTCCATTGCCAATAAAAAAATGAAAAAAAAAAATTGCTACAATGGCCTAGAAAATGGTGAGAATTCATTTTCATCCAAAACCTAGAAAATGTCTAGGTGGAAAGGAATGGTGGAAAGTGTTTTACATGGAAAATGTTTCCTATCAAACGCTACAAAAGTGGAAAATGTTAATATTTTCCTAGTTCCTTGGAATTCATTTGGTATCAAACATAGCCTAATGGCAAGGTAGCCATGCAAATGCATATTTCCTCTTTGCCAAAGAAGAATTTCCTCTTTTCCGTCAAATCAATAGGGTAATGGCATGATCAAATTAGGATCAGACCGACCGGCTCAACCTGGTCCTAAATTGATAGCTTTGAACTGGTTAAAGTTAGATTGGGTGAACCATGGGCATTTCATGTAGGACTGTTTTAATTCAAACTTTTTCACATCCCACATATTTGATTTTCCATGATTACTTAATCTAGATATGCTGATAAGGGATTATAATAATATTAAATAGTGTGTTTGGCCCTAATTTAAAGCAAGATTTTTCTGACTTTTAGGGCAGTATATAGGTGATGTCAAAAAAAGATAATTAAAAAAAAAAAAAAACAAATCTAGCTTTTATGCGGGGCCAAACATGTCGAGAAAGCCACCGGAACCAAATAAATAAACTATAATAAGATATTTATGACTGCTAATAGAAAGACCTTGAGTTTTATTAAAGGAATAAACTTTGGTGTGTATGAGCTGTGATCTTACTAACCCTTGCTCGAATCTGAATGTGGAGATTATTTTCTACATATGAAACAATAAATTTTTAAATCACAGATACAAATTTTCAATTACCTAGAGAGAAGAATATTCTCTATCAAGAAATAAGATATTAAGAAGAAAATATTTTTTGCCAATTAAGTAGTAAAGACAAAGAAATGCTACTAAACTCCTTTAGAAGCCCATAAAAATTTTCAAAAATTAAAACTTATATAACCCTTTTTCCTGTAAATCAGTAAATATTATACTACATCCTTCATAAATTAGAAAACTAATGAGAAAATTGTAATAGATCCGTTTCTTCTTCCAGCAGTCAAATTTATGGTTCAACATTCATGGATTTTCAGATTTAACAGTTTCAACATTTACCGAATGTCAATTTAGCATTCATGGAGTTCAATTTCACCATCAATTGAAGAGTAACTTAAGCCATAACTTGATGGAAGTTTTGGCTATGTAAATAGATGGGTTTGGTCCCTAAGCTTGACTCCGAAAATACAAGATACACCATCAATGTAGATTGTTGAGAGCTTAGAAGTGTCATTACCTAGAACAAAGAGAGATCTTCTAGAACAATATCAACGGCTAGAGGTATGAAATCGATATATAAGTATTCAGTTTTCTTGATCTATTTTCTGCATTATATTGTTTTGTATCGATTTTTAATCTAACATGTGGATATTAGAGCACCATAACCTCTGCCTTGGTACTTTACAAAAAATTTGCAATTTTTTTTTTGTCTGAGATTTTTTTGAAATCAAATGTCAATTTCTCATGAAAATCAATTTTCTGGCCTTTGTATGTTTTAAAACTTGAGTTTTGACATTGAGAAGGTCCAATTTCAAGTGGGCTGAAATGGATTAAAATTCACCTCGATTGGAGGAAGAAGACAACTTTCTCTATTTTCATATATTATTTCCAAAGGGAGGCATTTGAAAATGATGGGTTGCTATGTACTGGGCCTTAAATTATTGGGCCATTATATGTGTGTTGGGCCAATTGTTCTTTGGACATGTGCATGTATATTTTGGGTTAATTGTGCATAATTTAACGTGGGAATTACACAATACCATACTTTAAAATTTTCACATTCTAAAATCAGGTGGAAAGTTTAACTATGCAAAAATAAAAAAATCCAAATTTTCTCACTTATTTTTTCTCTCTCTACATTTTTTTCTCTAAGATTTAATATTGAAGTAATACATTACTAATTAAGCCCTTGTTTGAGCCCCATTTTTGGGGAGAAACCCCTAATTTTTACTATGCAAAAATAAAAAAAACCCTAATTTTCTCACTTATTTTTTCTCTCTCTACATTTTTTTCTCTAAGATTTAATATTGTAGTAATACATTACTAATTAAGCCCTTGTTTGAGCCCCATTTTTGGGGAGAAAATGAATTTTTGAATAGTGTATTGATGGGAAATGTGTGGTTAAAAAATAAGTAAAAGTTTTGAATTTTCTTGTAATACTATTTTATTGAAGAATGTGTGGTTGAAATGATGTCAAAACACTGTTTAAGAATGTATTTTTTTGAAAAGAATGGGGCTTCAACAAGGGCTAAATCAATTTTCATCCCCAAATCAATCATTCTCTCTCTCTCTCTCTCTCTCTCTCTTTTCCCCATTTTTATTTTTTCTCCGGTGACTGACCGCCCACTCTGGCAACACTGTGGTGATGAAGCCATCATAGTGGAGTGAGTGTCACCTCCAGCAACAACTACGCCTCTATGAGCGAATTTGAACAACGATATCGAAGGGCGACCACCGTCTACAACGTAGATAGGAGTGTTGCTCGAATCAACTATAGTATTGAACAGTTGCGAGGAGTAGATAGAGCAAGGAGTAGATACAGTAAGGAGCAATGATGAGTGCTGTCGCGTGAATGGTTTGGGCTATGGGATTGTTGACAAGGATGAAGGTGGATAGATCTGTGTAGGAGTGGTTGTTGGATAGTGGCTCTAACGATAGGAGGTGTTTGACGGTGAGGTGCGGTCGTGGATCTGGTCATGACCAAGAAATAAGTTATGACTAATAAATCGATAAGTTGTGACTAGAAATTAATCCGTGACTAATTTATTTTTTGATTTGTAACTAATGAACAAATTGTTACCTGCAAAATTTTTAAATTGTGATCGTAAAATAAATTGTGAAATAAAATTTTTGATTTATGACCAAAAAATAATAAATTAGTAATTAAATTGTTAATTTGTGATCAGATTGTATAGATATGTGACCTAAATATATTAAATTAATAAAATAATTAAATCATAAATAAATTTTAATAAAAATCTGATTTTTGAATTTTGAAACTTGTTTTCTTAATTTTGAAATATACCGTACTTAATCTCTCACTTATGAAATTTTTCCTAATTTAATTCTCGTTCAGATTTTATAGAATTAATTTACTATGTTAATTTTTTAGAGTTTAATTCTTGGTGATGCATATGTTAATTATTATGCTTAGAATAATGTATGCAATTTAATTTTAGGTTAATTAAATTATGAAAAGTTATCATATTTAGTTTGTATGTGTTAATTACATTTTAAATTATTACATGCAATTTTAAATAAGTTAAATTTTATTCAATTTATAATGCTTGTGAGAATATTTTGTGCATAGTTATAACATGTTAGTTTAAATTACGCTATTAGTGTTATTCTCATATTGAGTTAATTGTTTGTGCATAAAATGATAATGTCTAGTGATCTATATAGCTTTATTTATTTAAAGATTAGCTACATCATCTTTAATTAAATAAAATTATATATTAAGATTGGGATCACATAAGGATTAAGAACACTAGCTCGTACCTAATTATACTTAGTATAATGAATTTTCTCCCATGGGAATTTTTGTTATATTTATAGTATTAATTAGAATGAAATATCAAATTATTTTCATAATATGCCTACATGAATTATGAATTAGTAAATAATTTGATAGTTTTATTATAACGTGTTATGATCGAATATCAAATTGCTTTCATAATTAACTTAAATATGAATTAAGTACAATTCTATCATTAGGGGTAATTGAATATACTTGAATTAAAAAATTAGCCTATAGGCAATTTTTATGCCGTTATATTCAATTTTAACGTAATTTACATTGGTAAAACATGCAATCTATTCAATTAAGTCTCAATTTTAATGTTATGTAACTTCACAACCTGCTAATTTCTCTGATATTCGTTGCGATATTTTCGAATTAAAGGGTGAACAAAGTATGGAATGAGAGAGTTTTTTCACATTTAGGGTAGGTGGATATTGATTATGCTATTAGAAAAGACGAACCATCTAAAGTTATCGATGCTAGCACTGCAGTATGCATTGAGCTTTATGAAAAATGAGAGCGATCTAATTGCCTCAGCGTGATGTTTAGAAAGACTAAAATTTCTGCTAGTATATGTGATTTTGTCGATCAACATGACAAGGTCTAGCACTTGATAAATGCCATTGATGATTAATTCGTCACTTCAGATAAGACACTAGCAAACACTCTTATAATGAAGTTCTCATCTTTAAAACTAACAAGTGTGAAAGGTATGCAGGTGCACATCGTACAGATGAGAGACATGACAGCTCAACTTAAGAAACTCGAGGTTGAGATGCCCAATCATTCATTGTGCACTACATCTTGAATAGTCTCCCACAAGAGAACGGACCTTTCAAAATCTCATACAATACACATAAAAATAAATAGTCAATTAATAAATTAATGACTATGTGTGTTCAAGAGGAATTGAGACTAATAATGGAACGAGGTAAAAGTGTAATGCTTGCCACAACCTGTGGGAAGGAAAAGACCTAAGCTAATCAGAAGGGGGAAGCTAAATTGCCACCCCAAGATGATATTAAGAAAGAGGCTAAATGTTATTTCTATATGAAGAAGGGAGACATGAAGAAAGATTGCTCCAAATTCAAGAAATGACTTGAGGATAAAGGTAATCCAACCTCATAAGGGGTATTGGCAGCCGTTTCCAACTGTTGTTCTCCTCCCAATGGCAGGTTCTTACGCGTGTTTGCTATGAAACTAATATGGTTAATGTAAATATTAACGCATGGTGGATTGACTCTGGATTTACAATCCATGTTGCAAGCTCCTTGTAGGGTATACAAAATCTAAGGAAGCCAATAGGAAGTGAGCAGAATATCTTATCTGGAAACAAGATGGGCTTACATGTTGAGACTATAGGAACATGCAATTTAACCTTAAGTAGTGGCTATGTTTTGAAATTAGATATGACCTTTTGTGTTCCAAGTTTTTCATGAAATTTGATTTATGTTTTCAGACATGTATCGTTGGGATATTCCTTTAATTTTTAAACGCGTCATTCAGTTTATTATATAATTCTAATTGTGTTGGGAATGGTATTTTGTCTTATGGTCTTTCTCGTATTAATTTACAAAACAATATCACTTATAGTTCAATACATGTTCACACTGGCATTAAACAGTATAATGTTAACTAATACTCCTCTATATTGTAGCATCGGAGATTAGGAAATATATCTATAGATAGAATTAAGAGATTAGTGAATGATGGGGTACTTAGTATTCTAAGCCCTTGTTTGATCCCCATTTTGGAAAAAATGTATTTTGAATAGTAGATTAATGGAGAATGTATAGTTAAAAATTAAAGAAAAGTTTTGGATTTGAGTGTAATAATATTTTATTGAATAATGAATGGTTGAAAATGAGTTTTGAAAAAATAAATTTTTAGAAAAATGAGAATCAAACATGGGCTAAATTTCACTAATTTTGACATGTGTAGACTGCATTAAAGGAAAACAAACCAACGAATCCAAGAAAGGTGCCAATAAATATATAGTTCAGACATGGACTCACATGGTCAGAAATATTTCATCACCTTTATTGATGATTACTTACAGTATATATATCTCTACTTGCTTAATAATAAGAATGAAGCATTGTATGCCTTTAAAACCTTTAAGGCTGAAGTAGAGAAGCAATGTGAGAAGCAGATGAAGATCATAAGATCGAATAGAAGTGAAGAATATTACGGTAGATACATGGAGGATGGACAAGCACCTATTTTTTTTACTTAGTTTCTTGAAGATCATGGAAAATTGCCTAATACACCATGCCTAATTTACCAGACCAGAATAATGTTGCAGAAAGAAAAAATAGAACATTATTGGACATGGTGCTTTGTAGCTCTAATGGATTGAAATACTTAAGACGGCGGCGTATATATTAAATTGAGTTCCAACTATGCCTTACCAAAGACACCATTTGAATTACTTAAAGGTTGAAAACCAAGTTTATGACATATGCATGTTTGGGGATGCCTATCTGAAGTAAGGATCTATAATCCACAAAAAAGAGCTAGATCCAAGGACTATTAGTGGGTATTTCATTAGATATGCCGAAAGGTCTAAAGGATGCCGATTTTATTGTCCATCTTACAGCACTAGGATTGTGGAATCAAAAAAACACTAAATTTCTTGAGAATGACTCGATAAGTGGGAGCGATCAAACCAAGATCAAAGTTTCTAAGCATGATCATTTAGAATCTCAACCTTTCACCTTAGGTGACAGATTAATTATAGTTCATAGCATTCCTCAAGTACAAACAAGTGTCGAACAATCGATCACTATAATTCCACATGCTATTGATAATGTTCAAATAGATCGGGTAATTCAAAAATTACCAAAACATCATGAATAAACAATTGAACCACAAGCTTCTCAGAAAGATGATGGTACAACATTAAAAGGATCTGCTAGAATAAAAGGATTAGCAATTTCTAGTGATTATGAAGTGTACCTACAAAAACCTGACCACAGTATTGGAGCCAAAATGATCTCGAATCATTTTCATAGGCCATGAGTTGCAAAGAGTTAGAATTATGGTACGGGGCCATGAAGGAATAGATGAATTCCATGAAAAGTAATGGAATCTGGGATCTTTGAGTTGCCTAGTGGTACTAAATCTATTGGTTGTAAATGGGTCTTTAAAACAAAGAAAGACTCGTTAGACAACATTGAGAGATACAAGGCGAAACTTATGGCTATGGGATTCACTCAAAAGAAGGGAATAGATTACACAGAGACCTTTCCTCTGGTCTCTAAGAAAGATTCCCCACGTATTATTTTGGCATTAGTAGCCCATTTTAACCTTGAACTACAACAAATGGATGTGAATACAGCATTTCTTAGTGGAAATTTAGAGCATAAGGTTTACATGAAACAACCTAAAGAATTCCACTCTAATGATGTGACCACTTGGTATGTAAGCTTAAAAAGTCTATATATAGCCTCAAACAAGCGTCCTGTCAATTTTATTTAAAATTCTATAGAGTAATTTATTCATTTGGATTTGTTGATAACCCATGGATCAATGTATATACCAGAAAGTTAGTGGGAGCAAAATTTATTTTCTTATTTTACACATAGATGATATTTTATGTGCAATTAATGATAAAGGTTTGTTGCATGAGGTGAAACAATTCCTCTCTATATATTTCATAGAGACAAATTACGAGGTATATTGGATTTGTCTCAAGGAACCTATATCAACAACATTTTAGAGAGATTCTGGATGAAGGGTTGTTCGCCAAGTGTAGCTCCCATTGTGAAGAGTGATAGATTCAATTTGCGCCAATACCCGAAAAATGAGCTAGAAAGGGAACAAATGAATAACATTCCATATGCTTCCACTATCGAAAGGATTATGTATGCTCAAGTCTGCACAAGACCTAACATTGCATTTGTTATATTTCGTTAAGACTATATCAAAGTAATCCAGGTATGGACCACTAGATAATTTCTACAGCGTACTCTTATTTTGTTCGTCAACATAATATCGCATAGAATCTAAACTGGTATCTACATAAGAGTGCATGGTCTGGTAATGGTCTTCTTGCCATTTTTTTTATTGTTGGAATAATTGTTCCTCTTTCTTCAAATGTGTGTTCAAAAAACTCGATAATGAGTTATCCATGTAGGAACGCATACTAGATTGCATGTAATCCTCCAGCCATTTTTGGTGTTATACGAACAACCGTCTTTGATTATCATAAACTTCTGTTCTCTAGTTGCCATTTATATCAAACACCTCTTTTATTATGTCTTGCTTCTGGACACCCAGTAGTTCTATCATCCGGTCTTTAGTTACATAATTAGAGGTGCTAGATCCAGAATTAGGCCCCGCTACTGGTGAAGTTCTTGACGTACTGGGAATGGTTGTCTCTGGCACATATATATTATCCATTTCTTCCTCAAAAGTATTATCTAGGATTTTTCGTGCCACATTATCTATTCTCCATTGACGATGTCATCTAATGCACTATGTTCATTGTCAGCTGTCAGTGAAAGATTTATATACCAAAATGTCTCCAATTCTTCCTCCGTAGGATGTAACGTCAAATAACCTGAATATGTAATTTTAATAAAATATCAAAATAATTTTTTTATTTTTGTTTTTAAATAATTAAACACAAATGTAGTTATATATTCATTAGAAGAAATTGTACCTCTCGAGTAGCCAGAAAAGGCTTAATCGTTTTTTCAGTCAGCAGTTTATTAGGCCTCCACTTATACATTCGTGGACTCTATGCTGTTTTTTATCGACGCCGTCCAAATTTTTGTCTAATTTCTAGAAATGCCTCATATATCCAATACTGCATCACAATTATAAATTACAATTATTCTTCTTTTACAAATAAACTAAGTCAACAAAAGAAAACAAAATATGAATAAAATACCTGAAATGCAAGTGGATACCCTCGTAGTGCATACTTAAAATCTATTTGTTCGTTGTGTTGTACTCTGTGTTCTTTGCAATTATGGTTCTTGTAGTGAATTTAACAAAACAAAATATCCTTTTCGGCCCCAAGGATATCCAAGAAATTCATCAAGGTGCTCGACCATACCAAGAGTTTTGTAATCAATAATTCTTCCAACTGGTTTTATAACACACTCCACCAACATAACTAATCCTAACTTAAATTTATCTACTTCGTCTTCACATTCATGGAAAACTTCAAATAGCATTCTCATGGTAATTCTTTGACTATCATTGAAATAATGATTTCTAAGATGATTGTTGCTATGATCAATCTCCATGACCGGTTCATGACAAGGTAGTCCAGTGATAAGACAAAATTCTTGCATACCAAATCTAGCAATACGATCATCTAATTTTAACCATACTTCGTTATTTTTGCCACAGTCTACAAGCCGCATTACAAAATCATGTACCAATCTACTATTAAATAGCTCTTCCTCTCCTCTATAAATAATTCCATAAAAAAATCCATAAAAATTACTGCACATCATAGAACATTGTTAATTTGCATCTATAAATTCCATAAAGTCTTTAAGGTATTCCCGATTTGGATATTGACTAATAGTAACAGAAAATCATTTATTTGGAGAGAGTATATATTCTAAAGACATCTGCATAAATAATTTGAAAACAAAATATTTGTAAACAAATTTAACAATTCTAAACAAGCAGAAAAATAATATTTATACAGATTCAAAAATACATGAACAGCAAAAAAATTTAAATCTTCGTGCAAGGCTCGGGTTGCCACGCACGAAAACCAAAGGATCTCCGCACGGAGACCTTGAAAAAAGGCCTCCATGCACGGAGGTTTTATAACCTCCGTGCGAGGAGGTGTGAAACCTCCGTGCGCGGAGGTTTAAAACCTCTTCCTTGCACGGAGGTTATAAGTAAGGCAAAAATCAACTATATTTCTCAAGTAAATACTTGCCTTGATTTGTTATGGATGGTGCTTGCTTCACTATAGTTGGCTTTGATTTTAGGTAGAGGATGAAGATTTTGGGATATGAAAGGAATGGTATAGATAAGGATAAGATATCAATTATATGTGTGATAGTAAAAGTCTTCTAGACAAATAAAATAATTTTTTTTCACTATTTATTATACATATGCATATTTGTATATTTATATATTATTTAAATTAAATGAATTAATTTATAGCATGATTTCTTTTTCTACAAATAAATATAAAATGTATATATTTCTTTCGATGTAATTTAAACTAAATATTAGCTTCATTAAAACAATTCAAAACTATTTTTATACTATAAGTAAAACTTCACTTTTCCATGCTATATATTAAACGTCTGAGTACTCCTCATATGTTTGTCTATTCCAAATTGTCACGTTTTTAATTTTAATAAAATAAAATAATAAGAACTAAGAAAATAATCCTATATTCCATTGCATCCGTATTTGGACTATAAGTGAAATTTCAAAGTAATCTCCATATCTTATGCCAGTGATTACACAGTAAAGTATGGCTATTTAGATAATAAGGTATGGCTATTGATGAGATTTTACAATGTAAATAATTTTATTTGTTTTAAACATAAAAAAGGGGTTCAATATTCAGTCTTTCTTTTTTTAGTTTATCCTATCTATGCTTCCTTTTTAACAATTGACAAACGGACACATAAATACTTTAACATCATCCTTCCAACATTTTCTACTCAACATTAAAATATTTATTAAGCCACTATGTCTCAGCTTTTATTTTATAAATAGGCTAACATAAAGCTTCAATTTCACATTTGCAAAATCTGCAAAAGCACAAAAATTATCGTTGCTATTTACAGCTTCCATACTGTAAGAAATTTTAACTTCTATTCATACCATCTTCTTCTTCTTCTTCTTCTTCCAACATATCAATAATTGCTCTACTTATTTGCACTCTAACTTGTCACTCATATCATTTACAGATAACAAAATGGCTGCACCTCATAAATTCATTCTACAAATTTCAGCTTCAGAAACCAATTGGTTAGCAAAAGTTATCATTGCAGGAAAACAATCCCCAAAGACTGCTCGCAATTCCAATAAACGTTACCAAAATTTAGAGGTACAAATATAACTCTCGTTTCAATAAATTTTTACCTATCATTATACCTGTATACTTTCTAAATGTTTTCATCTTTTTCTAATTTTCAACAGGGAAACAAAATCACAGCAACGATGTATGATGCCAATATCACTGCACTAAACGATGAGTTCGAACTTGGAAAAACATACATTGTGTCAAATGCAACACTTAAAGATTTCAGAAGTGAATTTCGGAGTTCTTCTGGACAAAAAATGTGAAGTATAACAGGAAGAACAAAGGTTTAAGAATTAAATGAAGACAATTTGAATCTCGTGTTCTCAAAATTTGAACTTACTACATTTGATCAACTAGAGAGGCATATGAACAAAAATACATACATAAGTAAGATTTCTACTGCATTAAATTTAAACAAATCATTTCATATAACGTTTCATAATTCATTTTTACGTTCAAATTTATTGCATGCAAAATGACATATAAAATATTTCATCATTATTTTTACGTTCAAATTTATTGCATGCAAAATGACATATAAAAAATTTACGTAACCTTGTAGGCATGATCAGTGTTGCTATAGCTGTTCGACGAAAACGCCTTATTCAAACTAACTTTGGTACACAAGCTTATGTACAATATGTAGTCTTGATAGATAAAGAATTCAAAACTATGATACTGACATTACGGGATACCTTTGTCAAAAGAGAATGCGCTTCGATAATTGGACATCTTCCAAATAGACCCGTGGTATGGGCTACAAATCTCAAAGTTTCTTCGTTCAACGGTAAATTTCTTTTACAAATATAGTTCCATGTATAATATATATTATTTTTTTTCCAACAAAAAAAATAATCATGTAAGATATTCCTAATTTCTTTTGTATAGGGATCACACTTTCAACCAAAGTAAATAGCAGTTTTTTCATTAATATCCAACCATAGGCTATTGCGGAGTACAAAGAATGGTAATACAACATACATAATATACATATTGCTTATTTACGTACTTTTCATACAAAAAAAAAAAACAAAGGTTCTATTTTATAAATAAATATATCATTATTTCTTGTAAGGTGGAAGCTAACAAAGAAACGCTTGACAAACTGATAGAAAATAAACCTTTTATTATTGTCAGCCCACCGAAACTTTCTCCTCCTACTGATAATGAATTGACACCGATTGAGGATTTAGTAGAGGTGTATCTAACGGTACTTCTATACTAATGAACTAAATATAATTAACAGAAATACATGAACTCTAATTTCACAATAAATATTATCGTAACATCATGCATTTTCCTCGGTACTATCTTTCTATGTAACTACATGAAGCATCTCCTTTAACAGAAAAAATCCGACTGGGTGAATGCACGCTGGAAAATAGCATCAAAAAACCAAAAATTTTGGTATATGTCTTGCAGCAACTGGAAGAAAACTTCCAACGTGAACTTTGGAGAAATTCATAAATATCGATTCTGCAAATATGAACACTCAAAAGCTATCCCAAGGTAATTTCTTCCATTAAACATAAGATCAAAATTTTACTAATTATTACTTCAGGAACAAGGTAAATAGTACATAGCTAAAAAAAATGCATTTTTTTAAGGTAAATGCTTTTGTACAACTTGAAGACAAATATGGTTCGTTAGATGCAATCATCATAGGAGATGCAACAAAAGTTTCACTGGAAAGTAGCGCCAATGACTTAATGAACCATCTTCAAAAGGTAAAACATCATGTTCAACATCCTTCGACAATGCTTTCTTTCTTCACAACAAGAATGCCACTCTATTGAAATATATTTCGTCGACCATAGGAAGGAAATAAAGAACTCAATGACTTCGTGAAATTGGAAAGTGATACAGAGCTACTCTTTTACCTAAAGGCAACAGAAAAGCTCCACGACCCACCTGAGTACTGCTTTGAAATCATATTTGTGTTTAACTCCTCCACAGTAAATGAAATAGATTCCTCAATTATTACAGAAGATGCAAACAAGCAAACTGAAATGGAAAAAAGTTCCAGCAACGAAGATGTAAAAGGCAAGAACAAGGTGTCCGACCGACCCGACAACATTTCCTTCACCATTGAAGAAATCAATCTACCGCATGCAAAATGGTCTCTTTTCCAACCATCAAATGTACCTATTGAAGCAGAGTCAAAACCCCAAAAAAAGATTCACACAGGCTCCAAAATCGATGAACGAACCACTGCGATCACCTCAAAAGAAAAACATGAATGAATAACGTCTATATTACTTTTGTGACTACTTTTGTGACAATAGACAGTAATCAAATGTTTTATTTTGTAGTTTTGGAAAAAGTAACATAATCTATCTATATATTTGTCTATGTACACGACCATAATCGTATGCCTTCGGGTAAAGAACTACTATTAAGGTTCCACCGAATAGCAATAAATTACTACTTTTGAAATTAAAAGTGTGTTGTACGCGTCTTACTTTCCTTTTTCTCCTTTCCATTGCAAAAACAATGAAATATTTCTATATTAAATCATCCCATTTCAAAATTAATATTACAGCTTACGTCCAGTGGTTCTTTTTTTAACTAATTAATTCTCCTTTTCTTTAAACACTAAACTAATATCAACATTAAAAACTAAACTTTTTCAGCGTTAAAAATGCTAACATAACGTTCAATAGAATCCCGCCTGTGCATTGCATGGGCAATAGACTAGTTTCTAATAAAAGTGCGTATAATAAAGGAAACAATATTTTTCCAAAAAAACCCAACCTAATTTGGGTCAAAAAAATCCAATAATAAAAGGTAATCCCTCAGAAATGAAACCTGCGTGGCTGCCTTGAGGAAAGGAAAATGTGTGGATAAAGGAGTAACAGGACTATTCTCTATTGGCAAGGTGGCCATGCAAATGCATATTTCCTCTTTTGCAGAAGGAGAATTTCCTCTTTTCCATCATATCAGTAAGGCAATGGCCATGATCAATTTAGGATCAGACCAGCTGGCTCAACTTGGGCCTGACTTGATAGCGGTGAACTGCTTTACGTTAGATTGGGTTAACGGGCATTTCATGTAGGTCTGTTTTAATTCAAATTTTTTTCTCAACCCACATATTTGATTTTCCATAATTACTTAATCAAGATATGCTGATAAGGGATTATAATAATATCAATTAGTGTTTTTGGCCCCCAATTTAAAGCAAGATTTTTCTGACTTTTAGATAATATTTTTGATATATTGCTTCAATTGTTCACATAAGAATACAAGTCAAAAAAATCCAATAAAAAATCTAACTAATATATTATAAATTGAAAAATTAGCATGATACTACTTTCAGCCAAGTTTTAGAGAGCCGCTATTTTCATGCACTGTTCTTACGTATCTATTCACTTTTCAAAAATAAAAATTAAAGAAATAAAAAAATTACATCATAATCAATTAATATTTATTCACATTAAATGCTTTTGAATTTTTTTTTTATATATTTTTCAGATTTTACGTTTAACTAAAAGTATCATTCCTTTTTTCTCCTATTAAAGAATTGAGCATACGAGTATACTTACACTGGTTTGGCCTTCTAATAGAGTTGTCAGTTAGACCTGAACATCAAATTGTGCTTGTAATGTTAAAATAAAGAGAAGGCGTGTGACAAAAATATTAAATATTTTGTTTACGTATAAAAAGGAAAACTGTCTTCTTCTATGGAAGAGCCTGACCTCCAACTATGTGTTAATAAAGGTTAGAAATTAGAGTGATAATGTAGAACAGAAATGTAAATTTATTAGCGCTTTGAAACTTTTACATTTCTCACTTCTGCATCTCGGATGTCCAGTTCTTTTTGTCACATTATGAACTTCACCTTGTCGTTAGTCAAATAGCCATACCTAAAAACAAGCAGATAATGAGAGCTCATGGCATTTGCAAGATGAAAGATAAAACTACACAATATTTTCACCCTCAAAATGTTAAGGTAAGAGTTTCATGCTATTTTCTCTTCTCTCTATCCAATTTTCATGTGCAATTTAATGGAAAATTAAGCATATGAGCATACTTACACTTAATTGGGGTGAATATAATACTTTTTTTAAAAATTATAAAATTGTAAAGGGGCTCAAACAAGTTAATAGCATTTAAATGAATGAATTCAATAAGGATAATTTAATAAGAATATAATGTAGATGAATATATTCCTTTTTCAAATTTTAAAATTTTAGGGACAGATTTAAAGTGTGATAAATTTATAAGAATGGTGGATGAAAACATATAGCACCTCCCAAGTTTTATTGTTAATAAATTGGATATTAATATTACATATTCCCAATCTCATCCCATATTGTGTGATAGTTATACGAATAAACCATACATAAATAATTACACCATAATGAGAGCAAGATTACTATTACCATTGAATCAAGTACGTGAAATTCATAGCACTTGTTTGAGTCACATTATTGAAATGAAAATGTATTTTTGAATAGTGTATTAATGAGAAATGTGTGGTTAAGAAATAAGGAAAAGTTTTGGATTTGCATATAATATTATTTTATTGAAGAATGTGTGGTTAAGATGATTTCAAATCACTGTTGAAAAATGTATTTTTTTGAAAAAATGTGACTCAAACAAGGCCATAATTTTAACAATGTACTTTTCAAAAGAGATCCGCTTGCGGTTTGTAAGTCAAATAATGCTAGATGCACATAATTATTTATAGATTAATGTACAAACTGATTACATGACATTATATTAAAATTTAACTAATTTCCTTCTCTCTCTCTCTCTCTCTCTCTCTCTCTCTTTCTCTAGTTGTGTACATCAGTCCGTAAATAATTATTTACAAGTAGCACTACTATAGCTGGTTTCCATTTGCAAAACTGATTAAACAGTTGAAATCACCTTTGCAAGCGCAAGCCCCCTTTATAAGATTGCAAGCACAAGTTTTCAAATGTCGATTAATTTGAACATTTCAGCGAATAAAACTTATACGAATTACATTGTAAGGCTGGACTTTCTAGTAGTTTCCAATGAAGCTCATGATCTTCAAAAGTGGTGGTTTGTATAGACATCGAATCTTTAGAAAGAGTTTTCATTTTTAGAGAGAGGTCTTTTTAAACAATGGTATGAAAATTGATCTAGTGGTCCGAAAAGTGATGGATCAAAGGTCAAACAATCGAGTCCAAAACTAATTGGAATTGATCCGAAATTAAAAATAAACAAATAAATTTATATAATAAATTAAAATTTCATATTAATTAAAGTAGCATTTGTATAAGTTATGAAGCAATTTAAATCATGAAAAAATAAAGGTTTCAACTAAAAAAATTTCAAAAAACAAGTTGTCACATTTTGTGACCTCTGATACAATTTTATAACATATAATTCAATTGAACATATTACTGTCACAATAACATAATTTATTCTTATAATTACTTACTACTTACAAATCACACAAGGTTACAATCACAAACACACAATATGTAGATCAAAATTATATATTTAATTAGTCACAAATTTTACATTTTAATAAGTCACAATTATTTATCACTCATAAATTATCAAATTAATTGATCATAAATTATTTTTAATCAAAAAATTTCTCAATTAACTGGTCACAATTACCATTATGTAATACATTATGTAAAAGAGGCATTATTCAACCATCAAATACCTAATCATTGTATCAATACAATTAGTTGCAGATCGAAGCAATCAATGTTCCCTTGAAGTAATCTAAAGCAATTTGGTATAACTTGCCCATGATTTTTGAGAAGGAAAAAGAAAAAGAAAAAAAATAAAATAAAATCCCCTCATCCCATTCACACAGAGACGCTTTCATTTGGTGGAATGTTTTCAAATATTTTGCAAAAACATTCAAAAACGTTATTTGAAGCAATAAATTGTTCAGGTGACGGGGTGTTTGTTGTGATTCTCTAATCACGCAAGAGGAGTTATAAGGGAAAAATATATTCTATTTCTTACTTGAATAGAATTACAAAGAGAATTTTACATTCTTTTTACAACACCTCAAACAAAAATGAAATCTCTCAGGATTTACTTAATGTATTTTTCTCTCTTTTCTTGCCTCCTTTCTATCTCTTTTTTTTTTTCCTTTCTTTCTTTTTTGGTACAACCTCTATTTATAGAAAATTCTAGCCTCCTAATGCACAAAAAAATTTCAATAGATGTTGATTGCTTAGCCCCCGTTTGAGCCTCATTATTTCTCATTACATTAAATTAAATTTATCTCTCTCCTACTTTTAACCACACAATCTTCAATAAAATAATATTACACGTAAATCAAAAAAATTTTAATCACTCATTTTTAAAAAAAAACACTATTCATCTCATTATAATGCCAAATAATAGGGCTCAAACACACCCGCAATTGAGCCAAAGTCAATGTTTGTGGCTGCCTCGTGCATTATTGTGGATTGTTTTTGAGTTTTAATTCAAGCTTGTCACATGCATGGGAGCCTTTGTCATTAAGAAACTGACCAAGTTGTGGCTGCCAACAAAGGCTGCTGAGTTTTTTAATAAACAAATCACAAAGGCGATTGAAGAAGAAAAAATTTCGATTGGAATTGCTACTGGACACATCAATTCTCCCCCACCAATCGCATCTAAATCAATTGTTATTGTTTGACAACCATCTCAGCCATGTCTCCACACAGCTCTAGCTTCTCCATTGGAACCACCCTTGTTAACATATCCGCTGGATTTTCATTTGTATGAATCTTTACTAGTCTTAGAAATTGTTGATCCATCACCTCTCTTATCCAATGATAGTGGATGTCAATATGCTTTGTTCAAGAATAATACATTAAATTCTTACTTAGTTGAGAGCACTTTGGTTATCACAATGTACTTTGTAATCCTTTTGCTTGATCCCTAGTTCTTGAAGAAATCGTTTTAATCACAACATTTCTTTACCAGCTTCCATCGCTGCAATATATTATATTTTTGTTTTGGATCAAACAATACACTTTTGTAGTCTTGACTGCAATGAAATAGTTTCCCCTACAAAAGTGTAGAGAAATCTTGAAGTAGATTTTCCATTATCAAGATCTCCAGCCATATTTGAATCCTTATAACCTTCCAAGATCAGTTCAGCTCCTCCGTAGCACTGACTTATCTTTGATGTACCCTTGAGGTACCTGAAAATCCACTTGATTACATCCTAATGTTCCTTTCCAGAATTAGAGAGAAAATGACTCACCATGCCCACTGCATGAGCAATATCTGGCTTGGTACATACCATTGCATACATTAGGCTTCCAACATTTGAAGAGTAAGGTACCAATGACATATCCTCTATCTCTTTCTTGTATGAGGGGCTTGAACTTTTGCTCAACTTGAAGTGGTTGGCTAGTCGAATGATTATAGGTCTAGCATTATACATATTGAATCTTTTCGCTCGTTCAACATATTTTCTTGAGATAGCCACAATCTTTGATCCTTCCTATCTTGAACTTTGTGCATTCCTAAAATTTGTTGAGCTAGGCCTAAATCCTTCATGTCAAAGGACTTGGAGAGTTTCTTCTTCAACTAACTGATTTTTGTTGCATCTTGTTCAACGATCAACATATAGTCTACACACAATATAAAAGCAACCAAGTTGTCATCTAGAAACCTCTAGACATAAACAAATTGATCCGCAACAGTTCTTTTGTAGCCTTGGTTTACCATGAACAAGTTGAACTTTTTGTACCACTGCCTTGGTACTTGTTTAAGACCATACAAGCTCTTTTGCAATTTTTAAACGACGTTCTCTTTACTTGAAACTTCAAAACCTTCTGGGCCACTCCATGTAAATTTCGTCACATAAATCACCATGATGAAGTATTGTTTTGACATCCATCTATTCAAACTCTAGATTCAGACTGGCTACTAATTCAAGGAAAACTCGAATTGAGGCCATCTTTAAAATAGGTGAAAAAAAATTCGTCAAAGTCAATTCCCTTTAAAAAGAAATCTTTTGACTACCAAACGGGCTTTATGTTTTACCACCCTTCCACTACCATCTTTCTTGAGCTTGAAAACTCATTTATTCCTAAATGTCTTCTTTCTTTTCGGATGCTCAACCAACTCATATGTTTGATTCTTTTACAGCGACTCCATCTCATCTTGCATTGCTTGTATCCATTTGTTTTTATCTATATGAGATTGTGCTTCTTGGAAGCTTTCTGGCTTTCCTTCATCAGTAAGCAAAATGTACCCTAATTCTGAATATCTCTTTGATGGAATCGATCCTCATTCAAATCTTCGTACTTGTGGAATGTTATTTTGAGGAGGTGCACCATCATCTGGTTGATATGATGGTCCGACAACTTCTGGTGGAGAGGGTTGGGCCTTTTCCTGATCAATATCCTCTTCTTCATCCTCCTGTTCTATTTCTAGCATTTCTTCATGCACATTGCCATTATCTATGGTGAACTGTGTTGGTACTGGATATGGAGTAATATCTTGGGCACTGAATTTAGGATTAGGAGACATTGTGGGATTTTCAATGTCTTCTAATGCTTGGTTTTCATAAAATACTACATCCCTGCTTCTAATAACCTTTTTTGTCTTTGGGTCCGATAATCTATATCCAAATTTCTCATCCCCATAGTCTATAATAATGCATGGAGTGGTCCTTGTATCTAGATTTTGTCTTAGGTCCTTTGATACACGTACAAAGGATAAACAACTGAATTCTCTCGGGTGAGAATGTGAGGGACTTTTATCATATCATACTTTCTCCGAAATTTCAAAATTCAATGATATTGATAGTGATCTGTTGAGTAGGTAACAAGCAGTTCGAATAGATTCTCCCAAAAATGGCTTTAGCAACTTAACTATACTTAACATGTTTCTGACATTTTCCAATTTTCGTGATCATCCTATTTATTCTCTCATCTACTCCATTATGCTGTGGGGTACATGGAACTATCTTCTCATGTCAAATATTGTATCTTCTGCAGTAGGCATCAAATTCTTTAGAATTGTACTCACCTCCATTATGTGTATAGAGAGACTTCAGCTTCTTTTCTGTTTCTCACTCTGCTATAGTATGGAACAATTTGAAGTAGTCTAAGGGACTACACATGTAATCAAATGTAAACTAATTGAATTTGGACTTTAATTGAAACTCCTACTTAGATTTTAATTAGAATTTTTATTTGAGTGTGAAATTATTATTGTATAAGGATTGAAACTCTTCTATTTCTATAAATAGAGATTAGATAAAACCCATCATATGAAATTGTATAACAATCATTATAGATAATTCCATGGTGTTCAAATTTAGAAAGAAAAAATATAGGAAAATTATTTTTCTTGCTTTTATCAACTGTCCAGATCAAGAATTGGTTTCTTGATTTAATTAAAAGAAGATGCCTACCCACAGGTGTAGTCTTGACTTTGGAGAGAATATCATAGGAGATTTAGAGGTTTGAAGTATCAAGTTCCTGCAATTAAAAAGCTGAAAGTTTGTGATCCAAAAAGTTGGAAGTTTGTGATTCAGAATTAATTCAAAAATTTATCATCGAATTTAGGTAAATGTTCGAATCCTTTATTCTTGATATAATATACACGTGAACATTTAGACGATCTTGTTTATTGAATTAAAGAATTTTTTTTAATTTCTGAATAATTCCACTTCCGCATTCCAACAAGTGATTCCCAAAAATTGGATATTGTCGAGGATTGATTCTAT
>NC_036257.1:8025471-8037837 GCF_002742605.1 Olea europaea var. sylvestris | reverse complement strand
ATATATGTGTGTGTGTGTGTGTGTGTGTGTGTGTGTGTGTGTGTGTGTAACACACCAAACTAATTTAATAAGAATTATTTCTCTATAAATATTCATGTACAGATAATGAGAAATGCATGCTCTAAACTTTAGCTAAATATCTACTTGTGTGTGTCTGTCCCACACCCATCATCCCATATAACTTATATTGACAATTGACTTGACGATGAGAATATCAACCGTAGCCTTCTTGGCTGTCTTTATTTGGTATTCCCAGAATGCCGGGACTGTAGATAAAGGGAATATAAACCGAAAGAAAAGAAACGGAAAGTTTATGCCAATAAAACTTGAATAGAAGATCGCCGGAAAAAAAGAAGCCTGAGGATACAAAATTTACCAAATGAAAGGAAGAGGCAAGGGATTGCCTTACGCCCCTGATCCATAAGATCTCAATAACAGGTCTCAGCCAGTTGTTGAATGGGGAAGCAATCCCAACTCTTGAACTTCCTTTACAAACTGCACATTTTTTGATAAAAATACAGAGAAAACACCGATCCAAACAATGTTTGGTTCACAAGGCTTGCTTATGAGTTTATAACTACTACGTTGATTTTAAAGAAATGCATATTATAACGACTTGTGATACAAAACTTCGTATATCACTCCTCCCAAACGGAAAAATCTAATAATACCTGATTTTACAAAATTGTAGGCATATATATGGCAACAATTATTTGTATATATGGGTGAATTGCCGGGCAAATCTCCCTTGGCAGTGAGCTAAATAAAACAGCCAATCCCTATATAGCAGTCAAGTAGCCTACTGCCAGTGGAGTAATTGCCCAGTAATGCATCCATACAATTTGAAGAGACATGATTAACAGATCTGAGCACTCGTCTCTATTTATAGCTCTTGAAAAATTGCGGTGTTTTGCATTCAACAAGGATATTTACAGCATATTCCTGTATTCATTAATCAGTGGAATGATCCAATATTCTAGTAATTGACTGGTTAATATGATTTACAAAAATATTTCAAGCAAGAAACTTGACTGGATCACCTATGCCATAGCCTTAGTCAAGTGACATTGGTACAAATTTTTACTTTATTATCGAAGAATCGTGTTCACACAATGGAAATAAACCCTTGGTATTGTCATTGTTGAGGAATAAATTATTGGAACATACGAATATCGAAAAGAATATTGCAAAAAATAATCAACAGAAAGGTAAATAGTAATATATAATTTAATTTAAAAAAAAAAAAATTATGAAATGAGTGTATACGACAATGTCATGCAATAAATATGGAAATTTTAATGTTTTAAGTTATCATTAGTTACTATTTTAGATACTTTGGTATGTCATTATGGTATTATTAGGAACTTAGAAATTATTTTATCTTTATTACTAATAATAAAATATCATCACAGCCCTTGCTTTAAGAAACCCCATTAATCTTCCCCCGTCAGTGTACAAAAAGTATGCTCTTAGAAATGGAAACTCCATGGCTGCTTTGTGGCAAAGGCAAAATGTGTGGGTAAAGGAGTAACAGGGCTGTTCTCTATTGGCAAGGAGGCCATGCAAATGCATTCTTGTTCTTTGCCAAAGGAGAATTGCCCTGCCATTTTTCCCACAATCTGTTAAAAACGAATAACTCCCAGAAAAAGAATGTTCGTTTCATCAAATCAGTCGGGCAGATTAAACTAGGATCTGACCAGCTGGTTCAAACTCGGCCATGAACTGAAATGGTTTGTATTTACATTGTGTTAAAACTTAAAACCCAATGAATTAATTAAGTGCATTGGCAAAGCTTAAATTGTAATCTATGATGATTACATATATTTTTCATCCGCACATTTTGTAAAACTCATAACTACTACTCACTTATTGTACACATACCGTATGATCCAAAAATTATAATCACTCCCAAACATGTTGTCACCTTAGTTACATTATTTGGTTTTGTTGTAGAGTGACCCAAATTCTAGTGGGTATTGGAGTTGTAATTTAAAGTAGTTTTGGAGAAATCAACTTATGAACCGAAACAAAGTATTGCCATATTTTTGCTAGCAGAATGCTCTAGCGTCACCATCGAATTTCTCAACAGAGAACTGTCGTCGGCTTTTCGCCTTCTATCGCTCGAGCGACAATGTTTCCCGAATTTCCACATTTTAATGCGTTTTGGACTTTTATTCATCTACAACTTGGTTTTCAGGGTTATATATATATTTGAGAGTATTGACATCTTGTAAATACAATTCCTATTGATTATATTGAATTTGTCTCCTCCGTCCGTGGTTTTTTTCCGTCTTAGATTTCCAACTACAATCGTTGTGTTATTGTTTTGCTTTACTTTACTTCATTATTGTCATAATCTTCCGATCAATTCACAACAGGTTTAGGCTCGAGTGATCATTGGGATGGAATGAAGCACCATTATTTGGGAAAGTGTTGGTATATTTGTAACAAATATAAAATAAAACTTCAACTGAGAGTACAAACATCAATCTTAGTTTCGCCCTAAAGTTTGGATGTTCAGCCTAAAGGTCTACTCCCCACGTTGAGTATCTATAAAATTATAGTTAACACTCTAAATCCACTAGCATGATCAAAGGTTACAAGTACAATGGCCAGTACTCAAAGTATCAACCAGAAAAGCCCTTAGAAATGTAGTTTCTCTCTCAATCTTTCTTCTCTCACAATTACACCACGTAACCAAAGTAATTGCTCACCAAGAACAAAATAAGAACCCTCACAACACTCCATTTTGAATCTCACTAAGAAATCATCACAAATAGGACAACGGATGATAGATAGAAAGATAAACGACACCACAATAGAAAACCCTAGAATAATCTGGCAAAAGAAGAGACAAATAGGATATTTAAAAGAAATAAGCCAACAAGCAACCATATGGCTTCATTTTAGCTTTTAGAATTGTTTTAATCAAAGTCGCATAACAATATGCGAGTATGTACATTGATGAGGTAGCAAGGCCAGGCTTCCAATTTAAATCATAGGGCCTATAGGTTGAGCCCAATTGCAGATGGCCCAAAAGTGTTAAGCATGCCAGCCTAACAATCTCTACCAAGCTTGACATCTCGTGACATACCTATTTGGATTTAGATGTTAACTCTATTTGCTTCATTCGCTCGAAGTACTTACACAAACTTTAACCAGTATTACGATTTAGGAAATTTAAACAATCCTTAAATTTATGTAAAGGCAGTATTTTCGTACTAATATCTCCAGGATTATATTTATTAGAAATTTTATCTATTTTCATAATTTCTTTTTCTAATATATCCATTACAAAATAAAGTTTGACATCAATGTGTTTTGTCTTATCATGAAAAAGCAAAATTTCTACCTAAATGTATTGCTAACTCACTATTAGAATATAACATAGCATTATTCTCAGCAAAACCAATTTCACTTCAACAAATCTTTTAACCGAATACATTCCATTACGATACTTGTTGATACAGTACATTCAGCTTTCGTAGGTGACAAAGCTACAATTTTCTGTAATTGAGATTTCTAACTAATACAAGTATCATTTATAGTAAACACCTAAGTAGAAGTGGATTTTCTATTATCATTATTTTCAGCAAAATATAAATCAACAATTACCTTTTGGATTAATTTCCTCAACGAAATTATTAAACATTAACCTAATGTTAGATGTTCCTTTTAAGTATCTTAATTGCTATTTCACAGCCTCCAAGTAACACTTACTAGCATTGCTCGTGAATCTTGTTCGTTTGATACCCGTAAGCGTACGGGATCGTTGACAAGTAATAATAAGTGAGCTAAGAGTTATCGTCCCACAGAAAATAAATTTAATTCAAGTTTACTAGTTTCGTATGGAATTCTAATTATGAAAACAAAATAAAAATTGTGATTTGATTTAAACTAAACTAATCTAAGAAAGCAATAAAAATTGGGGTTTTATCAAATTATGGAGGATTGTATTGGATTTCGACTCCGCCAGTTGCTATTTATTTCAATTCTTAATTCGTAATCTAATTCCATTCACATGTAATTGACAATAGATAACGCTAAATTATTCAATGCTCTTTTCCAAGACACATGAACTATGATTAACACGACCCGATCCTATTCCTAGTCCAAATTCATATGAAAACCACTCATTTAGTTCAAGTTATCAATAGGATTGCATTTATGATAGATATTATTCCTAATCCTAACAATATATGTTAATTTTGCCGCGTTCTAAACACATTGTGAATATTCCTACACTACAACAAGCAACTAACTATTCAGTTGATGGCCAAACATTCAATAGTGCAATGAGAATGCAAAATTAATCAAGAAACACAAGAATTAAACTAAATTACTTGTCTTGAGCTAGAAATAAATAAACAATAGGGTTCGTCTCATCCAATACATAAAAGAAATTAGCCTAGCACATTAATATATAAATTACAAGAAGAATAATAGAAAATATCACCCGGATCATGAAAGAATACAAAAAATGTTGATCTTCACGTCCAAAGTTAAATTCTTCAAACTTGATGTAATTGAACTTCAATTCCTTGCTATGGCTTGATATTCTCTCTCAAAATATAGCAATTGGCCCCTTGTTCTTGATGGATTTGATGAAACTATTGTGTATGAAGAGGCAAGAGAGAGACCCTTTCATTGCTGCCCATATCTTGTATTTATATGATGAAATTAGGTCAAAATTCACGTCCAAATTGTCTTCCAAAAGAGTTTGAATCAAATAAGGAAAGTTGCCTTCGCGCGCACATAATTTTGTCTCTGCACAGCCTTCGGTATTTTGATCATCACTTTCTCTTTCGATGTCCGATTTAGGTAATTCAAAGTGCATTGGAAATCTAATTAAAAGATCTACAATTCTTCTAGATGTACAATTTTTCCAATTCAAACGTTCTCCATCCGAAAAATAGGTCTCAAGTTGACCAAAAATCTTGAAAATTTCCTATATGATTGGAAGTCGATTTATGATAATATTCTAATCATATCCCTTTCCTTTTTGACTCCAATTTGCATTCAGTTGACTCCTATCAATCTTCAAAGTATCTTTTGTGGTCCAAATCAACCATTAAATATTTACACTTCGGTCCCCATACTTTGAATTTGCTTCATTTTAGCCATTTTCCGTTCTTTTTTCCAATTCTTCTTTGAAACATGAACTTTTCCTAATAAAAGCAATAAATAACAAATCAGGTACTAATTCATTCAAAGAAAAACAAAATATCATCATTTAAGATCCCAAATAAGTGTAGAAACTACACTTATCAAACCCCGAAATTTGAATCTTTGTTTGTCCTCAAACGAAAATATAACCTAAATAATAACAAACATATAAGCATGAAAAATATTTGGTTTGACAATCTAGCTTTGAACCACAGAATTCGAGATCACCGTATTAAATCTATAAACTGCTTCAAAGTCACAATACCAAACCAATATTCACTCTTCCAATGCAAAATCGACGTGTGTGTGTGTGTGTGTGTGTCAAAAATTAAGTAGACATTAATAATTTCACAAGTTGTTTCAATTCCCGACCTTCTATGGTTAAATATATCCTTTCATCTCTTGAAAGATTCACACACCCCTAAATTTATTCTTTTTCACTATTTTTCCAGCGTGTGATTTAAGGTTGAATTTTTCATTACTATCCTTACCCTCTCTAGTTCAGGTGGACATCACTGGCTGCAAGTCAATACATCAATGAACAAGGATTTTGAATTAATTTGATTGCTTCAACCACCAAGACTCAATTAGGCTAATTATCTTTAATCGAAAGTTAAATTTTTCTCGAATAAGTGTTAGGACTTAACAAGGTATTTAGTGCATCTGCTTTTTTCCATGCACTTGCTTTTTCTGATTTTTAAGAGTTTTTTTTCTTTCCATTAAGCTTTCTAGATGACCCCTGTAGCAGGCTTTAAGCCGATGACTCCCAAGTCAGATGACTTTAGGGCACCAGATTTTAGAATATCCTTACAGGCTTAATAACCTAAGTCAAAAAGGTTTCAAAGAGAACAATTTTTTTTTTCAAGTGTAACTTCATCTCTGATTGCTTTCTAAATGACCCATGTAACGAGCCTTAGGCCGATGACTCCCAAGTCAGACGACTTTAGGGCATCAGGTTTTAAGATACAATTTCAGGCTTAATTACTCGAGTCATAAAGGCTTTAGAGAGAAGTTTTAAATTTCAAAATGTATTCCTTGATTAGTACAATGCTCCTTATCACACACTTATTCAATCAAATCGACCTCCAACTCAAAACTTTCACCCAATTTTATCCTGTTAGTCTAAGACAATTCACACATAAGTTTTCACATATGGAATCCCTGTCCACATCTGTATCTTTCTGCAACAGCAAAATCACCCCCAAACTATGCTAAATTTGGCCTAAGGATAAATAATTTGTATGGTATGGGCAAAGCGTCTATATCCGATTAAATCAACCTATCAAGAATATGAATCAATTCATTTCATCACAATGTCAAACTCAATTCTAGTGAATGTATAATATCAAGTCTTGCAACGTTGAGCTTCAATTAGTTTAGCATGCATCTTATCCACAGTTCATAAATCAATACTAAACCTCAAATTTAATCATTATAGTCAGCCAAACTGTCTAATCCACACAAGCATACAAACAAACAAAAATAAATAAATAGATAATTTTTTTTAACGCACAAAAATAGAAATTTTAACGAATTTTTTATTTTTTTTATTTTTTTTAAAGAAACACACAAAAACATACAAAAATCAAAAACTCTAAAAGTTTTTCCCACCCCCAAACTTAAACTTGACATTGTCCTCAATGTCTTAAAACATAATTGAGAATATAAGGGGACGGGGAATGAAAGGAAGAAGGTACTCCCCTGATTTTCCTGTTGAACGTAAAACGCACTTTGGGCAAGTGTTAGACATTCTCATTCATCATGTCTTCCCCTTGGTCTATGTTGGTTTGAGTGTTTTGCGACATTATGTTCCTACATATGGCAGTTAAATAAAAAAATAGAGATCAAATAACCTAGAATATGTGTTACTTAGCCCAAATATCTCATAAACCACTAAATTTCAAAGACCTAAGAGAAAACGTAGTATGGATGATGAGTCCCTCAAATAAAAATTAATCTAAATTATCTTAAACTATTTTAATTATAGTAAAATAAAATAAAATAGATAGAAATATTGGGTTGCCTCCCAACAAGAGCTTAATTTATAGTCTTTAGTTAGAATTTGTTGCTTTCAGGCTCTTCATGGTGGCTTAAAAAGAGAATTTTTGGCCTTGCATTTTAAGCACTGGTTGCACTTCTTTCTTTCATCTTTCATTCGCCACATGATCAAGTTTCCATTTACCTACATCTGGTTGGCCTTTGTAACTCTCTCGGTGATCAACTCGTTGACAATCCTCAACATATGATGGTTGCTTGATTGGATTCTCCATGGTGAAGCTTTGTTGCTTATCCTCCACCCTCAGGACTATCTCATTTGTATCAAAATCAAGTAATGCCCGACTTGTTGACAGAAATGGCCTTCATAGTATTATTGGAATTTGGGATGCCTCTTCTATGTCTAGAAGGATAGAGTCGGCTGGAAAAATAAATTCTCCCGTCTTGATGAGCATGTTCTCGACTATTCCATAGGGATGTTTCAATGTTTTGTCCTCCAGCTGAAGGATGATAGAAGCCGCCTTGGGATCTCCCAATCCAAATTTCCTGTAAAGAGGCAAAGGAATTAAGTTAATACTTGCTCCTGAATCAATTAAACAATTAATACCTTGTAAGTTTCCTATGGAGCAAGGTAGAGTGAAACCCCCTGGATCTTTAAGTTTGGGAGGGATCCTGTGCTGGATGATAACGCTACACTCTTTAGATAGTGTTATTGTTTCATGCTCGGGCATCTTTCTCTTTTTAGTCAGCATCTCCTTCAAAAACTTAGAATAGTTTGGGATTTGAAGGATAGCGTCAATGAATGGGATGTTGACATGCAACTTTTTGAGGATTTCCAGGAATTTCATAGCTTCCTTCTCCAATTTGGTCTTCTGTAACGTTTGAGAAAAAGAGACCAGAGGTGTTAGTGAAGTGCCAAGAACATTTGCCTTAAGATGTGGATTGTCTGAAACTGTCTGTTGGTCCTTTTCTATTGTTTCTTCATATTGCTCCATCGGTTCCTTATCCTTAGTAGGCATTTGAGTTCTCTCTGTTCCTTCCTCTTTACAGTGATTTCTGGTAATTGAACACCACTCCTAGTAGTGATGGCCCAAACCTGCTCTGCTGTTGGCTGGCGTTGAAGTCTTTGAGGAAATGGAATGGGTGGCATATAAGCTTTGGCAGGGGTGGTGGATGTAGTAGATGGGAGCTCAATAGTTGCATAATTTACCGTCTCAACTACTAATACCTGCTCCCATGGGTTCTTCTCTGTGTCATTCGACAAGGTACCCTGTGGTCTGTTGGCTAATGAAGCTGCTATCTGTCCCACCTGATTTTCTAGGTTATGTATGGAAGCCTATTGATTCTGCGTTATTGTTTCAGTCTTAGTGATGTACGTGACCAGTAGATCTTCCAAGGATTGCCTCTTACCTTGCTGTTGCCGAATTACTGATGGATTGCCCTTCATTTGATTTACTTGATCTGGATTATCCACCCACGAATAGTTGGGATGCTTGTTCAAACTCGGATGGTAGTTGTATGGGTAAGATCCATTTTGTCTCTGATAGTTCTGCGCATAACTAACCTCTGCTGACTGACCCATGTGAGTAGAAGCAAAAGGGCAACTTGAAGTGATGTGATCTACCCCACAACCTACGCATACCGGAGCTGGATGTTGTACCATGTGCACAAATTGAGTTAAAGTATCAAGCTTCTTTGTTATTGCTTCCATCTGTGCTGCCAATGCTGTCACTGCGTCTACATTATGCAATCCAGTTGTTTTTCTCGGACCTTCCCTATCTGTTAGCCAATTGACCTGATTCTTAGCAATCCTCTCAAATAAATTATGTGCATCGTCCACCTCGATAGTCAAAATTGATCCACCCGCAGAAGCATCAACTATATTGCGAAATTCAGCGTACAGTCCATTATAGAATAGATATATTTGTGCCAGTTTAGGAACATCAAGATTTGGACATTTCCTGATCGCACTTTTGAATCTGTCCCATGCTTCCGGATATGTCTCATGATCCTCTTGTCTGAAAAGATATACTTCATTTCTGATTTGGTGGACTCGAGATGGTGGGAAGAATTTCATGGTAAATTGTTGTACCATGTCATTCCACGATACGATGTTCCCAGGGGGTTGTGACATCATCCATATTTTCGCACCCTTCTTCAAAGTGTGAGAGAATAAACGCATTCGGAATGCATCTTGTGACATCCCCATGGCTAATGACATCACAAAGCATGGTAAAAGCTTGAATATGTTCGTGTGGATTTTTCGTCGCTTTCCCACTGAACCTGATGTCTTGATGATTTTGGAAAAGATTTATGACATCTGGTCGAATGTGAAAGTTTACATAATCTCTAACCAATATAGGCTGAGCTGGAGGTGGTTGTTGAACCTGAAGTGCTGCATTCTGTAGTGCATTTTGAATCTGATCTTGATTCTCAGCCATTACCCTCGTTCTTCTTAGTTCTCTTAGCGTTGTTTAAAGGTCCTTTCAATTTCGAGATCTAGTAAAAGCCTTAAGAGTAAAATAAGAAGAGATTAGGTATCATGATTAAAGCCTAAAATAACAAAAATAATAAATAAAATAATAAATAAATAAAAAATAATAATAAAAAATTCAAATCCAATGTAAACTAATAAAGTCAAACTAAAACTTTATTCTCCGGCAGTGGCGCCAAAAACTTGTTCGTGTGATACCCGCAAGCGTACGAGATCGTTGACAAGTAATAATAAGTGAGCTAAGAGTTATCGTCCCATAGAGAATAAATTTAATTCAAGTTTACTAGTTTCGTATGGAATTCTAATTATGAAAACAAAATAAATATTGTGATTTGATTTAAACTAAACTAATCTAAGAAAGCAATAGAAATTGGGGTTTTATCAAATTATGGAAGATTGTATTGGATTTCGACTCCGCCTATTGCTATTTATTTCAATTCTTAATTCGTAATCTAATTCCATTCACGTGTACTTGACAATCGATAACGCTAAATTATTCAATGCTCTTTTCCAAGACACACGAACCTATGATTAACATGACTCGATCCTATTCCTAGTCCAAATTCATATGAAAATCACGCATTTAGTTCAAGTTGTCAATAGGATTGCATTTATGATAGATATTATTCCTAATCCTAACAATATATGTTAATTTTGCCGCGTTCTAAACTCATTGTGAATATTCCTACACTACAACATGCAACTAACTATTCAATTGATAGTCAAACAATTCAATAGTGCAATGAGAATGCAAAATTAATCAAGAAACATAAGAATTAAACTAAATTACTTGTCTTGAACTAGAAATAAATAAACAATAGGTTTCGTCTTATCCAATACATGAAAGAAATTAACCTAGTATATTAATATATAAATTACAAGAAGAATAATAGAAAAATATCGCCCGGATCATGAAAGAATACAAAAGATGTTGATCTTCACGTCCAAAGTTGAATTCTTCAAAACTTGATGTAATTGAACTTCAATTCCTTGCTATGGCTTGATATTCTCTCTCAAAATATAGCAATTGGCACTTATTCTTGATGAATTTGATAAAACTATTGTGTATGAAGAGGCAAGAAAGAGACCCTTTCATTGCTGCCCATATCTTGTATTTATATGATGAAATTAGGTCAAAATTCATGTCCAAATTGTCTTCCAAAAGAGTTTGAATCAAATAAGGAAAGTTTCCTTCGCGCGCACATAATTTTGTCTCTGCACAGCTTTCAGTATTTTGATCATAACTTTCTCTTTCGGTGTCCAATTCAGGTGATTCAAAGTGCATTGGAAAACTAATTAAATGATATACAATTATTCTAGAAATACAAGTTTTCCAATTCAAACATTCTCCATCCGAAAAATAGGTCTCAAGTTGACCAGAAATCTTGAAAATATCCTATATGATTGGAAGTCGATTTATGGTAATATTCTAATCATATCCCTTCCCTTTTTTACTCCAATTTGCATTCATTTGACTCCTATCAATCTCCAAAGTATCTTTTGTGGTCCAAATCAACTATTAAATATTTACACTTTGGTCCCCATACTTTGGATTTGCTTCATTTTAGCCATTTTTCGTTCTTTTTTCCAATTCTTCTTTGAAATATGAACTTTTCCTAATAAAAGAAATAAATATCAAACCAGGTACTAATCCGTTCAAAGAATAACAAAATATCATCATTTAAGATCCCAAATAAGTGTAGAAACTACACTTATCAAATCTATTAAGAACACTTACAGCAATGGCTAAATCTGATCTAGTACATACCATAATGTACATAACTGAACCAACAACATTAGCATAAGAAATTTTATTTAATATAATCTAATCATCCTCAATTTTAGAACATTGTTCAAGAGACAGTTTAAAGTGACTTGCCAAATGTAAACTTACAGTTTTAGCATTGGACATAGAAAATTTATTCAGTATTTTAGAAACGTAATACCCTTGTGTTAGAAATAATTTATTTTCAATTCTATCTATTTTAATCTTCATTCCTAAAATCCGTTTACTTCGAATTCATGTTTTAACTTCTGTTTTACCTTGTTTATTTCATAAACATCACTTCCAATAATCAACATGGTATCAATATATAGCAGAAGATAATAGGATTTGAACCTCCATTATCCTTAAAATAAAATAAAAAAGTGGAACGTATTTTACTTGTGTTGAAACCAAACCCCTTTATGAAGGTGTCAAGCATTTTATATCATTGTCTAGGAGCTTGTTTCAATCTAAACAAAAAAAAAAAAAAAAAAAAATTATATGAAAAAGACACTGTTTTTTTTTTCCCTTTTGTTCAAAACATTTAGGTTGAATCATATAAATATTTTCATCCAAGTTTCCATTTAAGAAAGCAGTTTGTACGTCTAATTATTCTAATTCTATTTCAAATCAAGAAACAAGAGAGACAAAAATCATTATAGAAGTATATTTGACAATAGAAGAAAATATTTCATTGTAGTCAATCCATTTCCTATGGGTAAAACCCTTTGCAACTAACTTCGCCTTAAACCTCACACTGTTATCTTCATGTTTTTCATCTTTTTATTTTGTAAATTCATTTACAGAATATAATTTTTGTTCCCTTTGGTTTATTTACTAAGGTCCATGCCTTCTTTTTATCCAATGAAAGCATTTTATCTTTCATGGTTGCAAGCCAAAGACTTTGCATCCTTCCCTCCAATAGCCTCTTCATAAGAATTAGGCT
>NC_036257.1:7984166-8020291 GCF_002742605.1 Olea europaea var. sylvestris | reverse complement strand
TTACTAATAACAAAATTTCGTTAAAGCCTTTGCTTTTAGAACCCCTAATTAATCTTCGCCCTTCCCCCGCAGGATAGACTTCCTAAATGAACTTCCTAGGTTCCAGCATATATCATTATCAGCACTTGCACCAGCATATGCATAGAACAAACGTTAAAAAATGGTGCAAAGAGAAAGACAAATTGGGACCATGGCCCAAATGAAAAGTAAAGGGACACCCTAGAGGAATAGTCACAAGCATATGCCACTTCCAGTTTCAGCATATCCAAAATGAAGGTGCGGAATAATGCTACTTGTACATAAACAGATACATAATGATTTACCTATTGATAAAGTGTCAGAAAGAGAGTAAAGAGTTTTTTCTTTTCTTTTCATTTTTTTTTCATTTTTTTTTTTGGGTATTTGATGGAAGAAATTCTGATCCAACAACATTTCACCATATCATGTGTACGTAAACTATTATATATATATAGCACAATCAAAAGGTGCAAAACAGAGATTATAAATGTTGGGAAATAGAACATAATATGAAGTATATGATCACAAACAAAAAAAAAAAAGATAAAAGGCAAAGAATTAATTGGCAGAGGAACGGAATATTTTATTCAATTGACGAATATGAAGAAAACAAATACAATAATTGTGTTTACACAATTATTTATAGGGGTGCATGCCAAACTCTAAAAATACCACAAAGATGTAAGCAAGATAAAAAAATAATGTGGAATAAAGGAAATAATATTTTTTTTCAATAAAAATGTGTGGAATAAAGGAAATAATATTTTCCAATAAAAACGCGTGTAATAAAGAAAACAATATTTTTTTCCAAAAAAAAAATCAACTTAATTTGGGTCAAAAAAATCCAACAATCCACACATTAACACAAATTTCAATGCAACGAACGAAACTTCAATATTTCTCCACCTAAAAAAATATACCAACTGCAACGAAAAATTTGAACTCTTCAACAAGAACCAAACTTTCTTTGACACAAAAAGACGCATCCTCTTCCACAGTATCTAATACAGATATATGAACCCAAACACCAGGTTTTCTAAAATTTACAAAGAATTAAAAATTACCAAACAGTGTCAAAGCACAAAATGTAGTATAATCAACTCTCAATGCTTTCATAAAGGCCCTTGACTAGTCTCAACATCTTCAAAATCGTAAAAAGCATGAGCAACCAAATTAGCATCCACGTACCCATCCCTCACAATTGAATACGAAGAAACAACAAGTAATGGTGACAAAGAGAAATTATAAATATTCTCCAAACTCGACTAAGTAGTACTCTTCAATATGGACCCAATCAAAATCCTAAAGGTACAGTACCAAATTGAATCTCTACCACGGTACTAAATATATACTAACTTTTCTTTACAAATCGTGCCCGACCTTGTAAGATGTATAGTTAGGACTTCTTTCGTCCCTCTCCAATACTACATGAACATCCTTTTCAACCCTCAAAACTCCACCTCCTCCAGAAAATGTGTACCATTTTGAATCAAGAGCAATTAACGAAATGAGATTCTTCTTCAAGCCTAGAATATATCGAACGTGGTCAATTTTTTTACATGTTCTATCCAGCAATTTCAATCCGACTCTATCAATACTAGCTAGCCGACAAAGTTCGTAAAACAATGACACATTGCATCACTATTTCATATGTTTCAAACAAATCCTGATAGGGACACATATGGAACGCACAAGGTGTATCCAAAATCAATCCCTTGTCGTGTGTTGGATTCTATGTTAGAAATTGTCAAAACATCTCCATCACTCAAATAATTCTCGGCTAGTTTGGTCTCGTCTGAAGTATTTGATTGTTTCCCATGATTTGCGCTTAAATTACTTTTGTCTGCAATTTGTCATAATCCCCCTTAATGTGTCCTTTCTTCTTACAATAATAACAAACTTGATTATTGAAATTTGACATCGACTTACCTTGCTCCGATCACCATGAACAATAAGGCCTCTCCATCTCCGGCTTGAGATCCAACCAGATGTTTCATCTTCTCTTTTGAAAACACGGCATCATACACATATTTAATGGTGAGAAAATCACAACTACACACAACCATGTCTCTAAACAAAGTGGGCAGCAAACACAAAATGATTAAAGCCAAATCTTCTTCATCATACATTATCTCTAAAGTCACTAAATCAACAACAATCTCCTTGAACATAGCCACATGATCTTCCAAAGATCTACCTTCTGCCATGTGATGAGAATATAGCATGTACTTTAAATGCAATTTGCTTGTCATACTTTTTGTTATGCATAATTGTTCTAACTTCAATCACAATGTAGCTACCATTTTTTCCTTCAAAATATAGTGAAGAATATTGTTAGAGAGATAAAGATGAATATGTGAAAAATGTTTTTTGACCATTTCATTGTTTCTCCTCCGCCATCTAAGTTGTGAACATTTTATCGAATCCCAACAATGCATCATCCAACCCTATCTGTGCAAGTACAACTCATGTCTTCACTGGCTATAATAAGAATCTTGTATTATAATCCAAGAGCCGGATTTCATACTTCATAGTTTCTATCTTACACAAACCTTGAACAAATCACAACCAATAAATCTGATACCACTTGTTAGGAGATAAAACAAATCAATGTGATATATTTGACACGATATAAAGTATATAATCGCAAACAAACAACAAGATAAAATTCAAAGAATTAATTGGCAGAAGAACGGAGTATTTTATTCAATTAAAGATTATGAAAAAAAAAACTCAAAGACAATAACTGTGTCTACACATTTATTCTATATTATCAATTAAAGGGAAATATTTTTTTTACAATAATTCTTAAAATTTGTTTCCATTGCCAATAAAAAAACGAAATTTTTTTTTGCTACAGTGGCCTAGAAAATGGTGAGAATTCATTTTCATCCAAAACCTAGAAAATGTCTAGGTGGCAAGGAATGGTGGAAAGTGTTTTCCATGGAAAATGTTTCCTATCAAACACTACAAAGGTGGAAAATGTTTGAATATTTTCCTAGTTCCATGGAATTCATTTAGTATCAAACATAGCCTAAAGGCAAGGTGGCCATGCAAATGCATACTTCCTCTTTGCCAAAGAAGAATTTCCTCTTTTCCATCAAATCAATAGGGTAATGGCATGATCAAATTAGGATCAGACCGACCGGCTCAACCTGGTCCTAAATTGATAGCTTTGAACTGGTTTAAGTTAGATTGGGTGAACCATGGGCATTTCATGTAGGACTGTTTTAATTCAAACTTTTTCACATCCCACATATTTGATTTTCCATGATTACTTAATCTAGATATGCTGATAAGGGATTATAATAATATTAAATAGTGTGTTTGGCCCTAATTTAAAGCAAGATTTTTCTGACTTTTGGGGCAGTATATAGGTGATGTAAAAAAATAAAAATAAAATAAAATAAAAAAAAAATAAAAGACCTTGAGTTTTATTAAAGGAATAAACTTTGGTGTGTATGAGCTGTGATCTTACTAACCCTTGCTCGAATCTGAATGTGGAGATTATTTTCTACATATGAAACAATAAATTTTTAAATCACAGATACAATTTTTCAATTACCTAGAGAGAAGAATATTCTCTATCAAGAAATAAGATATTAAGAAGAGAATATTTTTTACCAATTAAGTAGTAAAGACAAAGAAATGCTACTAAACTCCTTTAGAAGGCCATAAAAATTTTCAAAAATTAAAACTTATATAACTCTTTTTCCTGTAAATCAGTAAATATTATACTACATCCTTCATAAATTAGAAAACTAATGAGAAAATTGTAATAGATCCGTTTCTTCTTCCAACAGTCAAATTGATGGTTCAACATTCATGGATTTTCAGTTTTAACAGTTTCAACATTTACCGAATGTCAATTTAGCATTCATGGAGTTCAATTTCACCATCAATTGAAGAGTAACTTAAGCCATAACTTGATGGAAGTTTTGGCTATGTAAATAGATGGGTTTGGTCCCTAAGCTTGACTCCGAAAGTACAAGATACACCATCAATTTAGATTGTTGAGAGCTTAGAAGTGTCATTACCTAGAACAAAGAGAGAGCTTCTAGAACTATATCAACGACTAGAGGTATGAAATCGATATATAAGTATTCAGTTTTCTTGATCTATTTTCTGCATTATATTGTTTTGTATCGATTTTTAATATAACATGTGGATATTAGAGTACTTTACAAAAAAATTGCAATTTTTTATTTTTTTTGTCTGATATTTTTTTGAAATCAAATGTCAATTTCTCATGAAAATCAATTTTCTGGCCTTTGTATGTTTTAAAACTTGAGTTTTGACATTGAGAAGGTCCAATTTCAAGTGGGCTGAAATGGATTAAAATTCACCTCGATTGGAGGAAGAAGACAACTTTCTCTATTTTCATATATTATTTCCAAAGGGAGGCATTTGAAAATGATGGGTTGTTATGTACTGGGCCTTAAATTATTGGGCCATTATACGTGTGTTGGGCCAATTGTTTTTTGGACATGTGCATGTATATTTGGGTTAATTGTGCATAATTTAATGTGGAAATTACACAATACCATACTTTAAAAATTTCACATTCTAAAATCAGGTGGAAAGTTTTACTATGCAAAAATCAAAAAATCCTAATTTTCTCACTTATTTTTTCTCTCTCTACATTTTTTCTCTAAGATTTAATATTGTAGTAATACATTACTAATTAAGCCCTTGTTTGAGCCCCATTTTTTGGGAGAAAATGAATTTTTGAATAATGTATTGATGGAAAATGTGTGGTTAAAAAATAAGTAAAAGTTTTAGATTTGCTTGTAATATTATTTTATTGAAGAATGTGTGGTTGAAATAATGTTAAAACACTGTTTAAGAATGTATTTTTTTTTGAAAAGAATGGGGCTTAAACAAGGGCTAAATCAATTTTCATCCCCAAATCAATCATTCTCTCTCTCTCTCTCTCTCTCTCTCTCTCTCTCTCTTTTCCCCTTTTTATTTTTTCTCCGGTGACTGACCCCCCACTCTGGTGACATTGTGGCGATGAAGCCATCATATTGGAGTGAGTGTCACCTCCAGCAACAACTACACCTCTGTGAGCGGATTTGAACAACGACATCGAAGGGCGACCACCGTCTATAGTGTAGATAAGAGTGTTGCCCGAATCAACGATAGTATTGAATAGTTGCGAGGAGTAGATAGAGCGAGGAGTGTTGCACGAAGTAGATACAGTAAGGAGCAACGATGAGTGTCGTCGCTCGACTGGTTTGGGCTATGGGATTGTTGATGAGGACGAAGGTGGATAGATCTGTGTAGGAGTGGTTGTTGGATGGTGGCTCTAACGATAGGTGGTGTTTGACGGTGAGCTGCAGTCGTGGATCTGGCGATGAGGTGCGGTGGTTGATGGCTGTTGTAGTGGTTTTTTTCTAATGGTTGTTGAACGGTGGCTCTAGCGTACATGGTGTTTGACGGTGGGCTGCGATAGTGGATCTAGCAAGGTGCGGTGGTTGAAGGCAGTTGCATGTTGTTGGGTTGTGGTGATGATGGTGGATCTGTGGTGGGTTGCAGTTCGGTGGATCTGTGGTGATGATGGTGGATCTGTGGTGGTGGTTTTGGTGACGATGGATTGCAATGGTGTTGTTACAGGTTATAGGGTGGTGGTGGTGTGGTAGTGTGGGGAGTGGTCATGGCGGTTTTTTTTGGTTGTTAGAGTAGTGGTGGTCGTTTGTTGTTGGGCATTTGGGTGGTTTTAGCATTCGTGAAGTTGGCGGTGGTGGTGGATTTGGCGAGGTGGTGGTTGACGGTGTTGCAGTGGGTGGAAAGAGTATTTGTGACCAATTATGTTATGATCAGTAAATTGTTAATTTGTAATCGGTAAATAATATGTGGTCGAATATGTGACCGTGACTAAATTTATAATATGTGACCTAAAATTCGCGACTGTAACTTACAATTGATTAAGTTGTGACCAAAAAATTAATCATGACCAATTAATCTAATAATTTGAAATGAATATATGAGTTGTGACCGATAAAAGTTTTGATTTTATGACCAATAAATAATATGTGATCTATAAAAAAAATTTATTCGTGATCGAAAAATAATATGTGACCTATAAAATTTTTGATTTGTGACCAAAAAATAAGTTATTACTAATAAATCGATAAGTTGTGACTAGAAATTAATCCGTAACTAATTAATTTTTTGATTTGTAACTAATGAACAAATTGTGACCTGCAAAATTTTTAAATTGTGATCGTAAAATAATTTGTGAAATAAAATTTTTGATTTGTGACCAAAAAATAATAAATTAGTAATTAATTGTTAATTCGTGATCAGATTGTATAGATCTGTGACCTAAATATATTAAATTAATAAAATAATTAAATCATAAATAAATTTTAATAAAAATCTGATTTTTGAATTTTGAAACTTGTTTTCTTAATTTTGAAATATACCATACTTAATCTCTCACTTATGAAATTTTCCCTAATTTAATTCTTGTTCAGATTTTATAGAATTAATTTACTATGTTAATTTTTTAGAGTTTAATTCTTGGTGATGCATATGTTAATTATTATGCTTACAATAATGTATGCAATTTAATTTTAGGTTAATTAAATTATGAAAAGTTATCATATTTAGTTTGTATACATGCAATTTTAAATAAGTTAAATTTTATTCAATTTATAATGCTTGTGAGAATATTTTGTGCATAGTTATAACATGTTAGTTTAAATTATGCTATTAGTGTTATTCTCATATTGAGTTAATTGTTTATGCATAAAATGATAATGTCTAGTGATCTATATAGCTTTATTTATTTAAAGATTAGCTACATCATCTTTAATTAAATAAAATTATATATTAAGATTGGGATCACATAAGGATTAAGAACACTAGCTTGTAACTAATTATACTTAATATAATGAATTTTGTCCCATGGGAATTTTTGTAATATTTATAGTATTAATTAGAATGAAATATCAAATTATTTTCATAATATGCCTGCATGAATTATGAATTAGTAAATAATTTGATAGTTTTATTATAACGTGTTATGATCGAATATCAAATTGCTTTCGTAATTAACTTAAATATGAATTAAGTACAATTCTCATTAGGGGTAATTGAATATACTTGAATTAAAAAATTAGCCTATAGGCAATTTTTATGCCATTATATTCAATTTTAACATAATTTACATTGGTAAAACATGCAATCTATTCAATTAAGTCTCAATTTTAATGTTATGTAACTTCACAACCTGCTAATTTCTCTGATACTCGTTGCGATATTTTCGAATTAAAGGGTGAACAAATTATGGAATGCGAGAATTTTTTCACATTTAGGGTAGATGGATATTGATTATACTATTAGAAAAGACGAACCATCTAAAGTTATCGATGCTAGCACTGCAGTATGCATTGAGCTTTATGAAAAATGAGAGCGATCTAATTGCCTCAGCGTGATGTTCAGAATGTAAATATTAACGCATGATGGATTGACTCTGGATTTACAATCCATGTTGCAAGCTCCTTGCAGGGTATACAAAATTTAAGGAAGCCAGTAGGAAGTGAGCAGAATACCTTATATGGAAACAAGATGGGCTCACACGTCGAGACTATAGGAACATGCAATTTAACCTTAAGTAGTGGCTTTGTTTTGAAATTAGATACGACCTTTTGTGTTCCAAGTTTTTCACGAAACTTGATTTATGTTTTCAAACATGTACCGTTGGGATATTCCTTTAATTTTTAAACACGTCATTCAGTTTATTATATAATTCTGATTGTGTTGGGAATGGTATTTTGTCTTATGGTCTTTCTCGTATTAATTTACAAAACAATATCACTTATAGTTCAATACATGTTCACACTGGCATTAAACAGTGTAATGTTAACTAATAGTCCTCTATATTGTAGCATCGGAGATTAGGAAATATATCTATAGATAGAATTAAGAGATTAGTGAATGATGGGGTTCTTAGTATTCTAAGCCCTTGTTTGATCCCCATTTTGGAGAAAATATATTTTGAATAGTAGATTGATGGAGAATGTATAGTTAAAAATTAAAGAAAAGTTTTGGATTTGCGTGTAATATTATTTTATTGAATAATGAATGGTTGAAAATGAGTTTTGAGAAAATAAATTTTTAGAAAAATGAGAATCAAACATGGGCTAAATTTCACTGATTTTGACATGTGTAGACTGCATTAAGGGAAAACAAACCAACGAATCCAAGAAAGGTGCCAATATATATATAGTTCAAACATGGACTCACATGGTCAGAAATATTTCATCACCTTTATTGGTGATTACTTATGATATATATATCTCTACTTGCTTAATAATAAGAATGAAGCATTGTATGCCTTTAAAACCTTTAAGGCTGAAGTAGAGAAGCAATGTGAGAAGTAGATGAAGATCATAAGATCGAATAGAAGTGAAGAATATTACGGTAGATACACGGAGGATGGACAAGCACCTATTTTGTTTACTAAGTTTCTTGAAGATCATGGAAAGTTGCCTAATACACCATGCCTAATTTACCAAACCAGAATAATGTTGCAGAAAGAAAAAATAAAACATTATTGGACATGGTGCTTAGTAGCTCTTATGGATCGAAATACTTAAGACGGCGGCGTATATATTAAATCGAGTTCCAACTAGGCCTTACCAAAGACACCATTTGAATTACTAAAAGGTTGAAAACCAAGTTTGTGACATATGCACGTTTGTGGATGCCTATCTGAAGTAAGGATCTATAATCCACAAAAAAGAGCTAGATCCAAGGACTATTAGTGAGTATTTCATTAAATATTCCAAAAGGTCTAAAGGATACCGATTTTATTGTCCATCTTACAGCACTAGGATCGTGGAATAAAAAAAACACTAAATTTCTTGAGAATGACTCGATAAGTGGGAGCGATC
Source organism: Olea europaea var. sylvestris (assembly GCF_002742605.1). Lineage (NCBI taxonomy): Eukaryota > Viridiplantae > Streptophyta > Magnoliopsida > Lamiales > Oleaceae > Olea > Olea europaea. Next base: position 8,011,370 of record NC_036257.1, on the reverse strand, counting down.
AAACCAAGATCAAAGTTTCTAAGCATGATCATTTAGAATCTCAACCTTTCACCTTAGGTGACAGATTAATCATAGTTCATAGCACTCCTCAAGTACAAACAAGTGTCGAACAATCAATCACTATAATTCCACATGCTATTGATAATGTTCAAATAGATCAGGTAATTCAGAAATTACCAAAACATCATGAATAAACAATTGAACCACAGGCTTCTCAGAAAGATGAAGGTACAACATTAAAAGGATCTACTAGAATAAAAGGATTAGCAATTTCTAGTGATTATGAAGTGTACCTACAAAAACCTGACCACAGTATTGGAGCCAAAAATGATCTCGAATCATTTTCATAGGCCATGAGTTGCAAAGTGTTAGAATTATGGTACGGTGCCATGAAGGAATAGATGAATTCCATGAAAAGTAATGGAGTCTGGGATCTTTGAGTTGCCTAGTGGTACTAGATCTATTGCTTGTAAATGGGTCTTTAAAACAAAGAAAGACTCGTTAGACAACATTGAGAGATACAAGGCGAAACTTATGGCTATGGGATTCACTCAAAAGAAGAAAATAGATTACACAGAGACCTTTCCTCTGGTATTTAAGAAAGATTCCCCACGTATTATTTTGGCATTAGTAGCCCATTTTAACCTTGAGCTACAACAAATGGATGTGAATACAGCATTTCTCAGTGGAAATTTAAAGCATAAGGTTTATATGAAACAACCTAAAGAATTCCACTCTAATGATGTGACTACTTGGCATGTAAGCTTAAAAAGTCTATATATGGCCTCAAACAAGCGTCCTGTCAATTTTATTTAAAATTCTATAGAGTAATTTATTCATTTGGATTTGTTGATAATCCCATGGATCAATGTATATACCAGAAAGTTAGTGGGAGTAAAATTTATTTTCTTATTTTACACATAGATGATATTTTATGTGCAATTAATGATAAGGGTTTGTTGCATGAGGTGAAACAATTCCTCTCTACATATTTCATAGAGACAAATTACGAGGCATATTGGATTTGTCTCAAGAAACCTATATCAAAAACATTTTAGAGAGATTCTGGATGAAGGGTTGTTCGCTAAGTGTAGCTCCCATTGTAAAGAGTGATACATTCAATTTGAGCCAATACCCAAAAAATGATATAGAAAGGGCACAAACGAATAACATTCCATATGCTTCCGCTATCGAAAGCATAATGTATGCTCAAGTCTGCACAAGACCTGACATTGCATTTGTTATACAAATGTTAAAACTATATCAAAGTAATCCAGGTATGGACCACTAGAGAGTAGCAAAGAAAGTAATAAGGTACTTACAAAGGAACCGAAAATTACATGTTTATGTATGGACGGACGGATAACCTAGAAGTCATAGGATACTCAGATTTATGATGACTGGTGGAGCTATATCATAGAAAAGTGTTAAGCAAACCTTGACTGCAACTTCTACTATGAAAGTCGAGTTTGTTTCTTGTTTTGAGGCTTCTTCACATAGTATATGGATTAAGAGTTTCATATTTTGGCTTAGAATTATAGATTCCATTTTTAGGCCATTGAGAATTTATTGAGACAATTCTGCTACTGTCTTTAAATAAAAGAAAGTGGTCATTGAGCATGTATGCACTGAATTGATGATCGCTGATCCTTCGACTAAAGGTATGCCACCATTGAAATTCAAGGATCGTGAGAGAAAATGAGACTTGGTTCCACTATGTAATGTTATATACAAATTTTGTATGAAACTCATATTTATTATGATATTTTTTTCATATTCATGCACGTCTTTATTTATTTGAGAAAATATATCTTTGTAGATCCAAGAGTAAAACATAGGGTCTTTTTTATTAAGTATTGTTACTTTATGAAGAATAATTCTTGATGAATTAGATACATCGTAATACATGGAAGATAATACTCATTATTAGAGGACTAATCGCAATAATTCATGTGTTTGTTTCTTTAAAAGGACAACTGATGGGATTGAGTTGAGACATTAGGACGAATGTATGGACCAAGTGGGAGAATGTAACAGATCCATTTCTTCTTCCAACAATGAAATTGATAGTTCAATATTCATGGAGTTTCAATTTCAACAATGTCAATTCAGTATTCATAAAGTTCAATTTCACCATTAATTGGAGGTGACTAAAGCTATAACTTGATGTGAGTTTTGGCTATATAAATAGATGGGTTTGGTCCCTAAGCTTGACACTGAAAATCATCAATTTAGAGTGTTGAGAGCTTAGAAGTGCCATTACCTGGAACAAAGGAAGAGCTTCTAGAACAACACCAATGGCAAAAGGTATGAATTCGATTTATGGGCCTTTAGTTTTCTCGATCTGTTTTTCGTCTTACATTGTTTTGGATTGATTTTTAGTCTAACAAAAGTCTAGTAATAAATTATGAAATATAGTAATGAGAAATATTCAAGAAAACTTATAGCTTAAGCTCCGCTGTAATCCTTTGGATGGCATATTTGGAAGCATGTTCTCCCATTGAAATTGTATTTTCTTCCATTGCCCGAAAAGTGGATTTGGAACGGAAGATCCAGAGGTAATATTTTTGATATAATACTTCAATTGTTCACAAATGAATATAAGTCAAAAAAATCCAATAAAAATGAGGAAATTACAAAAAATGTCCATTTTAACACAGTCATTTGTAAAAAATGTCCATAATTTTTCAATATCCATTTTTAGAATTATTTGGACGAGAGTACCCCTAAGTAGCTTCCATAAGAAATTACATTAAAATGATGTTCTCGACATTTCAAATATCATTCTCGATATTTGAATCCGTTTATTTTTCAAAATTACACATGTCAAATCACAATATTAAATGTTCTCAACATTTCAAACACTATTATCGACATATTAAATGTTTAGAATGACATTTCATTCCAAGCATGACATTTCTCTACACTTTATGTATTGTTCTCAACATTTCTGTGTCTAGCATTAATTGTAATTTGACATGTGCAATATGAAATTATTTATTCTTTCATTAAGGGTAAAATAGAGAATTTAGTATCAAATTTGACCATTTTTGCAATGATTATTAAAAGTGGACATTTTTTAATTAACATATATAAAATTGGACATTTTTGCAAATGCCCCTAAAAAAGTTTAACTAATATATTATAAATTGATAAATTAGCAGGATACTACTTTCAGCCAAGTTTTAGAAAGCTGCTATTTTCATCCATCATTCTTATGTATCTATTCACTTTTTCCCCAAAAAAAAAAATATCACTCTTTATAATCAATTAATATTTATCCTCATTAAATGCTTTTGAATTATATATATATATAGATTTTTTAGATTTTACTTTTAACTAAAAGTATCATTCCTTTTTTTCTTTTCTTTTTTTATTTATTTTTTTGCATATTAAAGAATTAAGCATACGAGTATACTTACAGTGGTTTGGTGTTCTAATGGAGTTGTCAGTTGGACCTGAACATCAAATGGTGTTGTAATGTTAAAATAAAGAGAAGACAAGTGACAAAAATATTAAATATTGTGTTTACGTATAAAAAAGAAAACTGTCTTCTTCTATGGAAGAGCCTGACCTCCCACTCTATGTTAATAAAGGTTATAAATTAGAGTGATAATGTGGAACAGATAAGTAAATTTATTGGTGTTTTGAAACTTTTACATTTCTTAGATCTGTAGCTCGGACTTCTAGTTCTTTTGTCACCATTATGAACTTTACCTTGTTATTAGCCAAATAGTGTTTAAATGAATGAATTCAATAAAAATAATATAAGAATGTAATGCAGATGAATATATTATTTTTTAAAATTTTAAAATTTTACTAATAGATTTAAAGTTTGATAAATATATAAGAATGGTGGGGCCTCCCAAGCTTTATTGTTAATAAATTGGATATTAATTTTACATATTCCCAATTTCATCCCATATTATGTGATAGTTTTACAAACAAACAGTACATAAACAATTACACCATAATGAGAGCAAGGTTACTATTTCTTTTGAATCAAGTACGCAAAATTCATAATTTTAACAATTTATTTTTCAAAAGAGATCCACTTGTGGTTTGCAAGTCAAGTAATGCTATATGTACATAATTATTTATAGATTAATACATGGGCGGAAGCACACATTCAGATTAAAGGGTCACAATCAAACTTTCAAAAAAATAACGAAAAATTTAAAGTAAGGGATATCTTCTTACAATTTTTCTCTACATGTTCTCATACTTTGAAACATTCCATAATTACTCATTTTCAATCTTATCAAGAACATCTTTCTCAAGATATGCAATCAAACTATCATTTAACCATTGATCTCCGATTCGATTGCGTAGATGATTTTTTATGTAAGTCATCACAAAAAATGCTCTCTCAACTTTAGCAGTAGCCACGAGAAGAAACTAAAGCTAATATCACAAGCTTTAGACTAATGGATAATGGATACACCTCATGTTCATTTTTCGCAACCAGCTTCTGTGCAATATCACAATGCCTTGTAATTTTTCAAAATCTTTGAAAGTGCGTATATCGATAATATATGTATCTAGCTGATTATCAAGTTCTGAGATATCTACTGCATCAAAATCTACCGGATAATACTGACATAGTCGCAGTACTTTTGTCTTGTCAAATGTAGCAAATGAATTATTTGGAGACAAACACACAACACAAAAGAGCAAGTCACTATTTACCTTAGAAAAACGATCATTAAACTCTTAAAGTTGTATATTAATGATGACAAAAAATATTTTCACACGAAAATGATACAAATTTGTCAATGTCTCACACCGTGAACAATATAGAGTTATGAACATATCATCCATATTGGAAACATTGATGTTGTGAGTTTCAGAGAACGAACAAACCAGTTCAAAAAAAGAATCACATCCATCATCACTCATGATTTGAAGCTGGGCTTTACGTATTTGTACCAGTCTCATAGCATTGCCAATATTTTGATCTTTTCTCTATAATGCTCTCGAAAATTCGTTTGAAATCCCTAAAATCTTTTTCATGAGAAGTAGATTAAATGCAAATTCAAATCTTATTATCAACTCCAATGAAATACATGCATTACCTCTTGTTCTGGTACTTGTAGTGTCAGTATCAATCATCTCAATAACGTCGACTATGGTTGGAAACATGACAATTAAGTTAGTCAAACAACTATACTGAAAGCCCCAACGTGTATCCCCAGGATGTTGAAGTGTAATTTCTTGATTGAGACCTCATCCGCTTAATATTTCACCAACACTGAGTGATTCAAGAATTTTCAATCTTTAGTTTCCTCGAATAAGATCACTTCGTTTAGCTGATCTCCCAACAACATTAACCAATTGTGTACTATATTGAAGAAAGTTCCAATCTTTGGATGTTTCTGTGCCACAGCTACAAGCGCGAGTTGAAGTTGATGAGCAAAATAATGAATGTAGTAAGCACTAAGGTTTCCTTTCAAAATAAGTGCAGACTATTATACTTACATTGCATGTTACTAGCTCCATCATATCCTTGATCTCTCAAATTAGATATGCTTAAGCTATGTTTTGAGAATAAATGATCAATTGCAGCCTTAAGTGAGGCAGATGTGGTACTCGAAACATGAATGACACCATTAAAATGTTCCAATACATACCCATTCTTCATATAACGAATGACAATAGACATTTTCTCCTTCACCAAAATGTCTCGAGATTCATCAACTAAAATTGAGAAAAAACTATCACGAACATCTTTGATAATCACATGTAGACATTCAAAAGCAATAGCATTCGCAATATCTTTTTGCACTCTCGGTGATGTTAATTTAAAATTCTTGGGAGCATTTGTTAAAGCAACGTCCTTAATCTCAACATTATGATCACACAATCAATGTAATTGTTCAAGAAAATTGTTTGAATATTCAAATTTATCATGTCCACGAAATGTCATCCCTTGTCGTAGAAGAATTTTAACACAATCAATTGATGCCTTCAATCGAATTCGATAATCTGTTCAAACTTGATGTGATTGCTTAATGAGACAAGTTCAAATACTTTCTTTTTTATTCTTGGACAATTCATATTTGACCTGAGCTTGATTGTGTGCACTACTTGAAGCCCCAAAATGTTTTCTAATATATTCTTTCTTTTTCCAATTTGAGAATCCATCTTTAACAAATGAACCACCACTCAATCTGAAAAAATAGCAATAAAAGCAAAAAAATTGTATCTTTTGCTATACTATATTCCAACCAAATTAGATGCTCATTATACCACGAAACACAAAATCGCCTATCTTTGTTACCCATTCTTTTGGGTGGAAACGCATGATTGCAAGGCTAATAAGGACCCCTTTGCACATATGCTCTTCGAAATACATCTCGAACGTTAACTTCATAATTCTATATTGAAACTCTTAATCTAGGATCCAAGGGAAGATGTGCAACATCAACATCCCTAACATCTCGAACATCAACATCCCCAACATTTTCGATACCCCCAACATCTCCAACGTCAACATTATTTTGATCCCTTTGCTCTCGAGCGTTCCTTTCACTGATATTTTGCTCATCACAGGAAGGTGTAGATTTATGTTTAAAGTATTTGTCCATAACTGATACAAACAAATAATTGACAACATTAGAAATCCCTAAATCAGTTTTTTTTCTAAGAATTTCAATCATACCTACCAAAATTCAAACAAAGTTTCATGCTTCCTTAATCAATTCACATATAAATAAGAATGCCCTCAATCGAAAATCCTTCAATTTCTAAATCAAAAAATCCCTAAATTGAAAACACGAACACTAAGAGTGTGTTTGATTGACATGGAAAATATCACCTAAAAAGAAAATATTTTCCATCTTTTGTGGAAAATAAAAACCACCTCTACCCAAGGAAAATATTTTCCTTAAAAATAAGGAAAGTTACGCATATTTTCAAAAGTTGGAAAATGTTTTCCATGGAAAAAAATAGCAATCAAGCACTCCAAGTAGGAATTTGGATGGAAAACTGATATTTTCCATGGAAAATAAATGTAATCAAACACACCCTAAATAAAAAATTAGAAAACACAATTAATAGCAAATCACTAACTCAGGGAAAACTAAATAAATAAGGAATCGGGAATGCAAATAGAATTGACACAACTTCAAGATTCAAGAAGATGGCAGATGGGCCGGCAGTAGAGACTCTTCCTCTGTGAGTCTGTAGAAAGTGCCTGAGATTTTGTAGCCCAACAAGGTTTTAGAATGTTTTCCCTGTGTAGTCTGAAGCCCTGTAATCGAACAAAACAAAGTATTATTAAGTTAACACTTAGCAGCAAACTTGAAAGGAGGAGCAATTAAATTCCATAATTCTTTAGAAAAATTATTATTAAGCCGACCGGAAGTTACTTTAAGCAATGACGGGCCATCGATAGCTTGCAGTTGGCGGTAGAGATGGAGTGATGGACGAGAACGAGAGAGAGAGACAGAGTGCTGGCTGCTATTGTATTTGTGCCCTTGCTTTCTACCGGTTTTCAAACACTTTAGGGCTTTTGATTTTTACAACTTCAATAAAAAAATTACAAAAACTAGGGGTCAAGTGACCTTATGGGACCCACGCTCCCCGTTCACCCCTAGATTGATATACAAACTAGTTACATGACATTATATTAAAATTTAACTAATTTCCTTTTTCCTCTCTCTCTCTACATCAATATGTAAATAATCATTTACAAGTAGCACTACTCTTGCTGGTTTCCATTTGCAAAACTGATTAAACAATTGAAATTACATTTGCACACTCAAGCCCCCTTTATAAGATTATAAAGACAAGTTATCAAATCTCGATTAATTTGAACATTTCAGCAAATGTAACTTTTACTAATTACATTGTAAAGCTGGACTTTCTGGTTGTTTCCAATGAAGCTCGTGATTTTTGAAATGGTGGTGTGTAGAGACTGAATCTTTAGAAAGAGTTTTCATTTTGTAGAAAGATGGCTTTTTAAGCGATGTTATGAAAATTGGTCTAGTGGTCCAAAAAAGTAAAGGATCAAAGGTCAAACAATCGAATCCAAATCTAATTTGAATTGATCCAATATAAAAAATAATTAAATAATTAAATTTATATAATAAATTGAAATTTCATATTAATTAAAATAGCCTTTGTATAAGTAATGGAGCAATTTAAATCATGGAAAAATAAAGGTTTCAAAAAAATAAGAAAGTCGCAAATTTTTTTTCAAAAAACAGGCTGTCACATTTCGTAACCTCTGATACAAATTTGTGACATATAATTCAATTGAACATATTACAATCACAATAAAATAATTTATTCTTATAATCACTTACTACTCACAAATCACAAAAGGTGACAGTCACAAAAATACAAAATGTAGATCAAAATTACATATTTAATTAGTCACAAATTGTACATTTTAATAAGTCACAACTATGTATCAATAACAAATTATAAAATTAATTTATCACAAATTATTCTTTGTCACAAATTTCTCAATTAACTAGTCACAGACTCACAATCACCATTATGAACTACATTATGTACAAGTGGCAATATTCAACCATCATATACCTAATCATTGTGTCCAATACGATTAGTCACATATTGAAGCAATCAATGTTCCCTTGAAATAATCTAAAGCAATTTGGTATAACAGTGTCCATGATTTTTTGAGAGGGGAAAAAAATCAGTAACATCCCCTCATCCCATGCACACAAAGACACCTTCCTTTGGTGGAATGTTTACGAATATTTAGGAAAAACATTTGAAAATGTTATACGGAAGCAATAAATTGTATTGAATGTGGAGATAGTGTTGATTGTCAATTTGATGTGAAGTTGGTGGTGATGGTTATGAATTTGAGATGGTACAGATGATTTGGACGGTGGTGGCAGTGATGGAATGGAACGAGATGAGGTGGGGCGAGATAAATATTGATTTTGAGTTGTTAATTATGACTTAATACGAGAATTTTTTTATACCCACACTCGACCGGCAAAAATGCCCAGTCCAGTACGTGAAATCTTAAAAAATGTCCCTACCCAAAACTAACATCAAATAATCACTCCGATGATCTGAAATCAACACTATATACAAAAGTGAAGAACATGTGAACGTTGCTCCAATCCCATTCCCAAACCATCTCAACAGCCAGGGAAACATTTCACTACTGACTCCAAGTCTCCAACCGTCAACTTTAGCCAACTACAGGACAAGTGACACTTTTGAGTTGTGCTATGTACACGTGTTTTTTACCCCACTTGATTATTTCTTGCGCTTTTGAATTGTGCTAAATATTATTTTTATTTTTATAAGTTAGACAAATTAATAATTTACCTCGATTATATTCTTTAAATTTTAGACGAGCTCAATTTTAAAAATTCCAATGAAAGTAATGTTGGATTGTGTGCCCATATAATATATTTTACTATAATAAAATAATTATTTATAATAAATAAATTGTGATATTTATTTATTTATTGCATTATTTATTATTGAGCGTGTGAATTATAGTGCCTATGATCACTTGTGATAACACAAGTCGGGTACTTGCGTTGAGAAGTATAATGTGACGCAACTTATATTTTGATCACAAATGAATTGTTCACAATCAATATATAAAGGTTGACACCTTGTACTAGAAGGTTGTAGTGTTGACTAATCTAATAGTCAAAAGTGATACTAGTACACTTTGAAATGTATTTAACGGACCATATGTCGAGTTTAATTTTATAGCATAACTGTGTGCGGAATTAAATTCTACTAGACTAGTGTGTATTTCATCTAAATCCCTTGACAGAAATATGTATATCTTTTCGTGATTTTAATTGTTCTTTGATTCATCAATGGGTGAGATCATTTTGGATTGATCAAATATCTCGATGAGTTGGAAACTTGAGAATGAGCGGAGTAGAGAACATGAATTCATATCGAAAACTGTCAACTTGAAAAATGGGTAGAGTGATTGTTTAAGTATTTTCTGTTGAATGGTTAAAATCTGATCTCAGTGTTTAACGATAGCTAAACTTTGACATCTGTGATTAGTTCATATGATCGTTGAAGAAAATGAAACTTAAGTTAGTGATAATAATTAGAAGGAAAAACGGTTATTTATACTCATACCTAATTATCGGATCTCGGACGGCAATAAAATATATATATGTCAAGAGGAAATTATTAAAGATTTATTGACTTCTATGATCTTATATATTCCAAAAGTTCAATTTTTTGTCTTTAGTGGAAAAAGCAAAGACTAATGATTAAATTAGGTGGTCTAGGGCCAATTAGACAGGATCTAATTATTGGAGTTTGGATAATATATTTTCAATCAGGTTTTCATGGTAGCTCTATAAAGTATTGGAACTTAATTAAGATAATTATAATAGTTTTGAGCTTAATTGTAATTACAATAAAGTTTTGTATTTATTTGTAATTATGATGAAAGTTGTAAACTTAATTATAATTGTAATTGAAGTTTTAGGACTATACATGTAATTATATGTAAACTAGCTGGATTTGTATTTTAATTAAAACTCCTATTTGGATTTTAATTAGAACCCTTATTTGAGTATGGAATTATTGTTGTATAAGGATTAGAACTCTTCTATATCCGTAAATAGATATTAGATGAAATCTAGACATCCTATGGAATTGTACAACAATCATAATATATATAATTCCATGATATTCAAATTTGGAGAGAGAAAAAGAGAGGAAAAATTACTTTTCTTGCTTTTATCAACTGTCCAGATCAAAAAAAATTTTTTTAATTTAATTGAAAGAAAGTACCCACCTACAGGTGTAGTGTTGACTTTGGAGGGAATATCATAGAAAACTTAGAGGTTTGAAGCATCAAATTCTTGCAATTAAAAAACTGAAAGTTCGTGATCCCAAAAGTTAGAAGTTTGTGATTTAGAATTAATTCAAGAATTTATCATCGAATTCAAGTAAATGTTCGAATCCTTTATTCTTGATATACCATAAACGTGAACATTTAGACGATCTTGTTTATTGAATCAAAGAAAAAACATTTTTTTATTTATGAATAATTCCATTTCCGCATTCCAACAAGTAACTCCCAAAAATTGGATATTGTTGAGGATTGATTCTATTCTTGAAATAAAATGAGAAATTTCTTGACATTGAAATTTTCATGTAAACATCAATAAGAAACCTACTAAAATTGTGCAAAACAGTGAAGTTAAGACTTTGCTTGGTTGTTTGACAAGATTGAAATAAATGATCAATCACACCATAATGTTTAAGGTTTTTGTATTTTAATAAAGAAAATAATTAACAAAGTTCTCAATATTGGAGTAGATTGGGTGGCATTAATTATAGTAACGTAAAAGTGGGCATGGGTTCCTTTTTACAAACTTTGATGGTCTTGTTTCTTATTTTAGTGTGAAATGGTTATGGAAAGATTCACTGAAAGAAATTTTATTGTAGAATACGTCGATTAGGAGATATCAAATAGAGTGAATTTTAATGCTGCACAGCTTCCAATGGATCTTGGATCGAGGACACTCCGACTTTGGATTACAATGTTAACATCTAAGATCAAGATTGAAGAGCATATATGCAAAAAGATTCTTGCCAGAGTCTAGATCATGAATTTTCATAGAGACCATTTGGAGTAAAACAACTAAGAAAATACTGGATAATTTCGATATCAATTTTGTGTTTTGATTTGTATAACTTCATCTAAAATACAATGAAGAACTAAATACATAGATAGGATGTTTCAAGCCCTAAAAGTATAATATAGATGAAAATAAATGCTCAAAATGCGTCAAAACGTGAAAACAAGCTTAGGCTAGAAGAATATGGCGCTCAAGAGCCAAGAGGGCGTTGCTCCGACACTTGAGCATCCAGTTGGCGCCAAGTGGGGGCCAGCTTCACTATTTTGGGCGTCCGAGTTCCAATCGAAAGCCAGGCGAACATAATTGCGTCGAAAAGTCCTCATTGGTTCATATCTTGACCTCCGCAAGTCCAACACAAATTTCAACTCCCAATTAGATTTTCAAATAAAACTTCAATTAGAATTTGCCAAATAGAGTTCGAAAAGAATTCCAAAAGCATTCCAACAAATAGAATTCCTCTTAATGCCAACCTTAATTAAAATTCTCAAAAATTTTCAAAATAGTACTATAATCACACCCTAATTCTAACAAACTCCACATTGACACGAATTCCACTGCAATGAGTAAACTTCCTGAAGACAAACTCCACTGCAAGGAATGAGCTTCAACTCTTCAACGAAAAACACAAACAAAATTTTCCATCAAAATTTCCAATTTGGAAATGTTCTCCACCTTTAGCACAAAATCCAAACGAGTTCAAACTCAAAAACCTAAGCAATCAAAATTCCAATAACACCTTTGGGCACCAAAATTGCTTGAATCATGAGCAACAAAATCAAAAGTGATTAACAATCAGCAAACAATGTTGAAACAAGCCCTGTAATCAAATCACCACAAAATGCTTCAACTGAAGGATCTTTGCTGGAATCATTGGCTACGACACAGATTTAACTAAATCATCATCTTTGTATCTATGTGGAGGCATCTAAAAATTGAATATGATAGCACCACTAGTAATGGTGGCAAAACGGAATTATCCAAAACTTTCGAACTTGACTTAAACGTATTAATCAAAGTAGACCCCAAACAAAGCTCCAATGGCATTAAACCAAACTTACAATTCACCTGAGCTCCAAATATGATGATTGAGCTCTAAAGATTGTGTAGTACCTTAAAAGACATATAATTGGGATTTTTCTTTCTTTGCAACACAATATAAGCACATTTACAAACTTTCAGAACTCCACATTCACCAATAAATTTTTAAACTTTCAAGTTAAGAGTACTTAAAGAGATAATACTTTTCGTCAAATCGAGAACATGCTAAACTGCATCAAGTGTTTTGACGCTTCCATCAATCAACTTAATTCTGACCCTTCTTATACCAGCTATCCGACAATGTGTATTATTATTGATCATAACAACATGTTTAGAAACTTCTTCATATGTTCCAAACAAATCTCGATTGGAACACATATGAAAAGTGCAACTTGTATCAAAATTTGAATCCTCTTCAGGTTTGGACTCACTGTTAGTAATCACTAAAAGATCTCCAGCATTGTGAAATATTTCTCCAACAATGGTTTCACTTGAAGTATCTAAATGCTTTCCCTTCTGATTAGCTATGACCAATATTTCTTTATTCTGCAACTTATAGCAGTCATTAACCAAATACCCATTCATCTTCTAATCATTATAAATTTCATTTGTGAATTTAGACTTAAATTTACCGATTCTAAAAGCACCATCAACAATAAGGCCATCTCCATAAACCTTAATTTGAACAAGATGCTTTATCTTCTTCTTTGAATAAAGAGCATCAAAAACATCTTCAATTAGATGTGGCAATCAAGTCGAGCGGCTTGTCAACTCAGCTACTCGGCTTGTGAAGAGAAAGCTTGTGATCGGCTCAATCTCATATTTGGATGAGCCTGAGCACGAGCCAAGCAAGCCTGTTAGCTAAGCAAGTCGAACCCACTCAGCTCACTACAAGCTCGTAAAAAAAATTTAGAAAATGGAACCAAAAGAGTCAAAAAAAAATTTTAAAAATTGTTGAGCTTGAGCTCGACTCATCACTCTGACAAGACGAGCCGAGCTCGTGGGTAGATGGGTTGAGCTGACTCGGCTCAGCCCATCCCATCCTTATTTTCAATGATGAGAGTATTACGACTATATATGATAATGTCTTTAAACGATATATATGGAGTGGACAATGAAAACAACAAAATCAAACCCAAATTTTTTCATCGTATTTAACCTCCAAGGTTTCAAGATCAACAACGACTTCCTTAAACACAACTAGGCGATCTTCAAGAGATGTACATTCTGACATACGATGAGAATAAATGTGCTGCTTTGTACAATTTACCAGCAAGATTCTTCGTCATGCACAATTGCTCCAATTTTAAGCATAATGCAGCTACGGACTTCTCCTTCAAAGTATCTTGAAGATCGTTATTTAAAAAATGAAGATGAATTTGAGATATGGCTATTCGATCCCTTCGTTGTTGTGAACATCTTGTCAAATCCCAACAACACATCATTCAAATCCATCTGAGCGAGTATTGTTCACATCTTTACTTGCCTCAATGAAAATCTTATTGTGCGATCTAAAAGCGGAATATCACACTTCATGGTTGTCATCCTAAAAACAAAATCTTCCTATGAATAAAACCTTAGCTCTAATACCAATTTATTATAAATAACAAAGAAAATAACGAATAATTTTGATACCAATTTGTTCTAATAATAGGCGAGAAAATAATATGACACAACATAAAGTAATTGATCACAAACTTAAGAATAAAATAATTTGCAGATGAATAGAGATTTCACTAAATTATGGAGAAAAAATTACAATGATTTTGTATTTTGATTTGCCTAACTTAATCTAAAATACAATGAAGATCAAATATATATATGGGATGTTTCAAACCCTAAAAGTAAAGTTATAGATGGAAAAGAATACTCAAAATGTGTCAAAATACGAAAAAAAGCTTGGGCCAGTTGAATACGACACTCGAGCACTGCCATGATGCTCGTGCGTACGGCTAGCACTAAGCGGGCACTAGCTTCACTATTTTGGACGTTTGAGCTCCAGTCGAGTGCTAGACAAGCGTAATTGCACCAAAAAGTCCTCCCTAATCCATATCTCAATCTCTCCAAGTCCAACACAAATTTCAACTTCTAATTGGGCTTCCAAATAAAACTTCAACTAGAATTTGCCAAATAAACTTTGAATAGGATTTCATAAGTATTTCAACAAATAGAATTCATCTTAATGTAGACCTTAATCCGAATTCTAATAATCTTCAAATAGAATTCGGGTTCCCACCTTAATTCTAACATAGACAATTTAGTCTTTCCTGATTTGAAGAGTTTGGTAGTTAATTGGGTATAGTATGTGAAAAGATGCTATTTTTTTGTATAGTTATATTTTATAAGTAATGGGAAACAAGAAGAAGGCAACTCTTTTGTTGTTGAAGTATTCACCTATAGGAATAAAGAGAGCTTAATACTCATATTGGAGTTTATGATAGTGTACATAATCAAGCTTGCATAAAATGTGAAAAGCAACACGTTCAATCTATTTTCTACAAGCAATAAAAAAAAACGAAATCAATATCGTATTTGACGCAACAAGGGGATTCATTCCTGGGTCATGATAAATGTGAGAATTATCTTAATCCATGTAACGTGTTAGTCAAATTTCAATTTTGGCCGATCATAATGGTGATATTAAAACCGTTAAATTGAAAATTGTTGTCAAATTTTCAAATTAATATCACATGATATTCAAAAGGATATACTGCTTGCTTGTGTTGTCGAAATTGTCGATTTCATTATCAAAGATGTTGGTAATTGATTAATTTCTATTCTAGTGTCTCGAGATATGTCTACAAAGGAGCAAAAATCAATTGTCTTGCATTATGTGAACAACATTGAACATGTAAATGGACGTTTCATAGGTCTTGAACACAAGAAAAAAAAAATTATGCATTCTATTTATTTGAATTGAAACAATCATTTGATTTTGCATTTAATTTACAATTGTTCATGATTTGTTCAATAACAGAGATGAATAATATGTAATCAATGAAAAAGAAAAACAAATAGTGATTTACGTGGTTCAGTAATTGTCCTACATCCACAGACGCCAAGCGCCTATAAATGGTATCGACATCGGCCTATTTATTCCAGTAAATATGTGTTCCATTTAGGGATGGGCATGGTCCGGTCCGATTCGGTTCGGTTCTAACATGGTCCCGAAATATTTGGGTATTTAATATGTGGAACTATCGGATCCAAATGTAATTATAGAACCGTTCGAGTTCGGTTCCATTCGGTTCGATTCTGAGCTTCTATACTATAATTGATTTTTCTTATATGTCTTTTGTGTCTTTCTTTGCTGAGTTATTCATATATTTGATAGTTAAAATTATATGAAGAGGATGATAACGAGCTTACAATAATTAAGAGAGGAACTGTCGAGTTTCAATTCAATTTCTCCCTAACGATAGAAATGGCACTATGGTAGAATAACAGATTTAAGTAAAACTTAGGTCAATTTGATTAAATTGGGTTTGAACTGAAAATTAGAAATAAAAAAAATCATATTTTTGAGTTTGAGCTAAATTAACTAGTTAGCAAATTTATTTAGAAAAATAAAATAATTTGGCCTATTTAAAATAAATAAATTTAAACAATTAGGGAGATTCGATTATTTTTCGGTTCTTGATTTAGAATCGAGAAGTGAACCAAACCCATCGTTCTCAATTTAGATACCGGTTTGGGTATTTAACTTACAAAGAACTGCTCGATTCGGTCCAGTCTAATTCGGTTCAGGAGTATTGGCCGGCCCTAGTTCCATTTTATATGGGCAACATACTATAACAAGAAATAATGAGAAATGTCTGGATGATTTCATATGAATTTCAAAAATATTACTTAGGATAGATCAAGGTATTGTAAATGCAATGAAATTGGTGAAAATACGCAAATGAAGACTCCAAATTATGAGAAATGACAGATGAGATTCTTTCTTGGAACAAGTTTATACTTTCTGTCAGTAGCATTATATTGTTGCTCCTAACATGGATGATATGTTCATATGCCATACATCTTATGGACGGCATAATCCTCCAGAAATGACAATTTTGTACCACTTTTGTGTAGATTTATTCAATGCCATCATTGATATGCAATATCAAGAGTGGTTGTTCTTTCCTATTGGGAAGACTTTGGCTCCATTCAGTACGACCCTTCTCGATAAGGCCCATCTACGCTTGAAGATAATACCAAGTTAGCTCCTTTATGTAGCTTGTGGTTCACAAAATTTATTCTCCGCTTTTGACACAAAAGATTGATTCAACTTGGATTTTATTTAGAAGATATGTCATTTTTTAATTTTGTTGCGTTACTCCATTGTTTTTATGTTTTTACCTTTATTAAAGCTCCTTAATTGACATGTACCAATCATTCTTATAACAGGCCATTTCGAATATCAGCAAATCCAAATTATAAAAGAACAAAAATAGAACTTTCAACATGTTAGACAAGAATGTATTGTTTTGGGTACTGTTTTTGTGTATGTACAAGAGAGAGAGAGAGAGAGAGAGAGAGATGTCAAACAGATGCGGACAAAAGAAACAGACGAGAATAGGAGCTTAAAACATTGAAATATAAAAAACGAGTACACAAAAAGGGACCTAAACCCTCTAAAATGGTCTATCTATAGCATGTACAAATACTACAAAACAAAGCTGCTAAAGAGTGAATTAAGGAGGTATGTTACCTACTTCCATTATGCCTTTCTGCCTTTTGTTTGTGTTATTATATATGCCTGTGAAGAATAATGTATAACAAAAGACAAGACAGGTCTTGTCTGGCCATCGATAACTACGTCTTCTGTGTGCTTTTGGCCTATCTTCATCCGAAAAGAATGAAACTTGTTTTTTGATTCCTGGGTATCCAACGGTTTTCATTCATACACCACATGCATTCTGCTGTAATTTCATTTTTATTCTGAAAAGAAGCAAAAAAAGAGATGAAAAAAAAAAAAATTGCATTTATATTCGATCACATTTTACTAGCCACGTTAGTTTAGTCATTAGTGTTATTTACATGTTTCTTGTTTTCCTCCCCTTTAAGGAGTCGCATTTTGTTATGCTATACTTGAAGAATTTTGACTTACACAAATGATAAGGTTAATTATATTATCACCACAATATTTATTTCTTGCACCACGTTTTAATTGTATTTAATGTTCTTAATTTTTACTAATTATAATATGTATATCCTTAACGATTTTTCATGTCATTCTTAACCTCAAACTTTCATTAGTTAATGTACTTTGTATTTGATAATAGTTTTATGTCCAAAAATTTGTTGAAATGGTGTAAAAAACTTATTTTTTCATCATATTTTAAAAAATAATAAATAAAAATTGGAAAAATTATTTTTTTCCTCATTTTAAAGCATGAAAGTAAAATATTTTGATATAAATCATCATCTAGGACAAGACGTATTAATTAAAGGAAGGTTAAGTAAAAGAACTCGACTAAAAATGTTAAAAAATTAATTATTAAAATGAACAAAGATTGAGAAGTTTAACTACAATTAAAAAAAATTGTAGTGTTAATATAACCGACCTAAATATAGTATTTTAGAGAAATAAAATGTGAATATGGCTTATTCTTCTAACATTGTTTCCAATATGTATAATTATATATATGACTGTGGTTTTGTCTAAGCTCCATTCTTTTTCCCCTTTATTCTTTTGTGAAAAATGAGTTTTGTGATGGTGATTTTTTTTGGAGAATGTGTGGTAAGTGAAAAAAAAATTGAGTTTATGTGTAAAATTATTTTATTAAGAGAATGTATAATTGAAAATGAATTTTGAAAAAAAAAAAAAAAGTTTTTTAAGAAAGGGGTTCAAAACGGAGCTTTGTATGCAAAGTTTTCTACATATGATGTGTTTAAGCATGTTTCGTTAATCTTATATATGCATCTTGTATAAGCTTAGCCAAACATTTTATGTACTTAAGTTGTAGGTTATTTTCAAGATTTCCAAAAAAAAAATAGGCAGATAAATGAAACTTAATTTAGATTGAGCTGTATAATTGATATTCGCTTTTCTCAATTGCTCATGTAATGTAGCTAGCAAGTAGGGATGGAAATTCAATATTTTAATTGTCAAGTTATTTAGTACGCAATATTAGACTATAACGTACTAATAACGGATATAATTTTAATTCATTAGTGTTCTAATTGGGGTCTTTTAATTCATTTGTACTTTTAACAAGGTCTACTATTGTTTTGTCTAACTTACGTTACCATCAAAGTAAAAAATGTATAATTACTAATATTGACTGAACTTGAGAGTGTGCTGGTGGTGTGACTATTATAGAGGTTCAACGTGTGCGTGTGTATATATATAAAGGCACATGAAATAAAAATATTATATTAATACCTTTTAAAATTTGAAATATAAATATTATATATAGCTCATTAGCCCACCCACGATTTTACCATGTCCAACGCCCCCAATGCCGATTAAAATGAAAGAGGAGCACTTTTTCAGATTTCGCAGAGTACCCAACATTTCATGGCCGACTCTGATTATGAGCATGATTAAAAGTCTAATTAAGTTGACAATATTTTCTGTCAAGAATCACCGGCCTGAGAGAACGCTACTAGAAATTAAAAGGAATAGTGGCAACTGAAGAGGAGAGAAAACAGATATGTGCATAGTTTATTGTGAGAGCATGTGACCCACAGGCACTGACAAATGGGAAGTGAAATCCAAAATCCAGTTCGCTCGTGATGACTGGAAATGTTATCTGTATCTGAATCTGAATCTGAGTGATATCTGCCGAGTGCTGACCACTCCCTACTCAGATTTCATGCATGCGATTTGTAAAAACTCCAAATTAGGCCCTACAAGAAGGATTGCTACTTCCTCTTAACCTGCATCAGATTGATGCTTTGGTGACTGCATTTTTCTGTCTCTACTTATCCTTTTCCATCTCTCGTCCTATAATCTTGAAAATGACACTTCTTTAATTGGACTCGCCAAGGGAGCAAGAGCTTGCCACAACCGTAAACTATGTCCCTAGAACACGAATCATAATTGTAGCGTATTATTCATACTTATAACATTGGCGTATTTTTCTACACTTGATGAGGTATAAAATAGAGTTTGAAAGTTATGCAATTGAATGACTAAAGATAATCTTGAGTCGAGTCCTGTCTCAAAACTGTTGTATGTGAATTTAAGGTCAGCTCAAAGGATGGGATGAGATCACCAAGTTATTGAACTCGGCCCTATTGATGATGTTGTCATATTAGATGTTGATCTAATACATTATGAACATTATTAATTAAGACAACGAAGTATTTAATGTATATATATTTTTGTCATGTTAAGTTCACTACATCATACAATTATGATATGTTTTTCTTCCAATAGAGCTTTACTTTTCAAAAATTATTTTCAACACTTTAGTTGATCTAACCTGCATGATTAATGAATAATATATATATATATATATAATGAGAATAAGACAATATGTCAGTCCATATCTTGACATTCCGTGACCTTCAAAGCACATCACCATTAATTCCTTAGTCTTTTTCCCTCTCTATAAAAAGCATTCTAGCTTTGCATTTGGAAGGGGGAAAAAAAACACGCACACACAGAGACACAGAGAAGAAAGATAAAGATGTCATCTAAAACGCAGAGGAGAGTGGCACTGCGAAGAAAGCTTCACATTTTGAAAACTCTTACGAATTCCAAATCAGTAATACTCAGTCATATGAGTTTATAACTCTTATTTTTTTAACTTTATTTGTTTGTAAATTTTAATGTTCGATTTTCTATATTGTCTTGTTTGTGAAGGTGAAGAAGAGTTCCATTATCATGGATGCCTTTCTCTACATCTACAAGTTGAAGCTCCAAGTAGAAGCCATCCAAAGAGAATACCAATACCTCATAAATCATATCCAAGTCTCTCTCTCTCTCTCTCTCTCTCTCTCTTCATAAAGAGTTGGGATTTCAAGATCAATCTTGTTAATAGGAGCAGTTTAAGTTATTTTGTATATATTGATTATTGATTTCACCTTTAGTCAAATTGAGAATTATACCTTGACCAACACTACACAATTTCGGCATGTATGGCAAGCAATTTATATATTCCTAAAGGAATCTCATTCATTATCATGTCCGAGTAGTGTCTACTAATATACAGCCCCCGTTTGTTTCTCATTCTTTCCTATTAAAATGAAAAATACGACCGTTATCCATCTTATCAAGCCACCAAATTTGAATTTCTATTTCATGTGTAGAACTCATAACGACTATATTTTTCATTCTCATTTTTACAAAAATGGAAAACAAACGCCCACATAATGTACCAAATATGTCCAAAGTGACTGTATGGTCTATTGTATCTGAGAAAACACGACTTGACCTTTGTTCCAAAAAAAATAAAAAATAAAATGGAGGAAGTTAAAAGCTTGTTCCGGTAAACATGATCTAATTAAATGTTAAGTATGGGTACATATACGTAGGTGTTTTTAATTCATTTTTTTCAAGATTTTGATATATGTTATGTGCATGGATTGAACAGGAAGTGAAGGTAGAGAAGGATGGAACAAGATATGTAGTGAGGGTGACATGCAAGAAGGGACAAGATTTGTTGGTGTCAATTATTGAAGCCTTTGAAGAAATGAATCTTAACGTCCTCGAAGCAAGGGTCACCACCAAACACTTCTTTGGAATGGAAGCCATTGCTGAAGCTAAAGGCCAAGACATTGATTCAAGAATCTTGACTGAAACCATTCTCAATGTCATTCAAAGGCCAACTGGAAATGGGGCTATCAATTAATAGTAATAGTATACAGTCAGATGGTTATTGTTTTATGATTTTGGAAATGTCACTTGTTTTTTGGAGTGAAGTTGTGATAAAGTGACACCCAAGCATATAGGCATATTAATTCTTTAACATGAAATCTTTACATTAATGAAATCATTCAATAATGCGTATATTTTAGGCAAGAGGTTTCAGAATAATATTGAAGACAAAAGTCTTGAATCTAAGTCACAAAACATCAGTCAATATCATTTGGACAAATAAAAACCTCTGGAAACTATATGTGCATGAAATCGTTTTATTTCTCAATTTTATTTTGGAGACAATAAAATATTTACAATAATTCACAAGTTCCCTACAACAGATTTTGGTGTGATTTTTGTTAACAAAAATTTCTTCCTGTCATACAAAATATAATTCAGAATAACATCTTCCAAGTCTTGGGTTTTATACTTAGCTCCCGTTTGGCCTCCATTACATTACATTCCATTACATTTAATTTTTATCTCTCCTATTTTCAACCACACAATTTTTCATAAAATAATATTACACGTAAATCGAAAACTTTTCCATCTTTTTTCAACCACTCATTTTTAAAAAAAAAAATACTATTCTACCCATTTTCATCTTAAAAAATGGGGGCCAAACGGGGCTTAATTAAAGGATAACTTTCCCTGTTGTCCAAATCCAAGAAAAGTTCCATTATGTTGAGCACAATTATTAGGGGCCTTGAGAAATTGGGCCTCTCAGGAATTCAAGGGATTTGAGAAAATTGTATATGTACCCAAATAATATACAATAATTCATTAAGAAAATTACACGAAACCCTGTATTTTAATTTTACATTTCAAAATTCATGATTCAAATAAATTCTTTCAAAAGTCAGGTATCAATGCAAAATCACCCCACCCAACACCACCCCACCCCAAACAATGCAAAACCATACAAGACGAGACTCTACCCAACATCACCCCACCCCCACACAACCCAAACCTTACATCTCTCTCTCCACGTTATCTACACCAACTATGGCCACCTTGAGGACAACCCCACCCATCGTGGACTCCAACATCCAAAAGGAGTCCAATTTCGACCTCATTCTCTGCCTCCGTTGTAGTGCAAGAAGGTGAGGCAAACGAAAATGTCTACCACCTGTTGTTGGGAATTTACTTAAGCATGTGCAGCGGAAATAAAAATAATTTCAATACCCACCAGGATTCATCTTTGTATTTAGATAGGAACTGTGATAAAAGTTATACCTTTTATTGGATTTGCAAACTCCTTTGTGTTATCTTTGTTTCAGCAACTTGGATTTGCCTCCTACTGCTGTCCAATTGTCCAGCCTCCAATGAATTCCACACAGAGAATAGATTGCAGCCGCCAGGGTTTTTTCCTCTTGTACTAGCAAGAATTATGAAAATTGTATGGATCTAAAACCCTAGTCATGTATTTATATAAGCCCAAACGGGCTCAGCCTAGTCTGGTCCATTATTTAATTAATTCATTTAATTAAATCCGGTCATCTAATTAATTAATTCGTGTCTATAAATAACCAATACGATTAATTAATTTATCCAACGATTGTTAAATTAATTAATTGACAAATTACAATCTTCCAATTCTCTTTTGTGTACGACCCAACAGGTTCCCGATCACGATGCCTAACAACGTAAAATATTATTTTGATCTAATAAAAAAATTGATGTTTTAATTTATCACCAATTCATACTCGCCGTCCCAGATTGACATCTACCAATGTATCAAGGCAATATATGTGACGGGAAATGTCACGTGGTATGAAAAAACCAAACCTGTTCGTTTACCATGAAACTATAATCCCTTCGTCAATATGGTCCGATCAATTACGAGATATGAAAGTGTGTCAATCTCGATTATCAATCATATATTTCATTCTACTATTAAGTCAATATGAGTCGAAAGCTCATTTTCGACTTATGTGTATACCTTGGCCAAGGGTTTTATTATTGACTTAATTGAACGAAATGCATATCACAATCTCTTACTATCTAAGAGTAACGAATCCTCTATTGGTCATTCACAACCTTCATATGGTTTTTGACATACCCGAACGATGTCGTATTAGCGGCCCTTGGTAAAGCAACATCCAATACCGTCACAGCATGACTATCCTAATACAAGGTACTATGATGACTTCAAGTCAAAGGATCAATTTCACTACCAACCATTAGAGATTAATTACTGACACTCAGATAGTTATCCATGTGGAATCTCTTAGCGGGTCTCCAATGATTTGTTCTATAACAAAACATCCACTTGTTCATTTAAGTGTCACCACACTTTAGCTTGTGAGATCAGCTACTTACTTTACAAGTAGGAAATACTACACGTGATGGTCTATCTATAATAATGATATCCGTATCTCATTATTATTTACGACCACGGATTATTCAAGATCCAATCATACGTAATTTGTATCTCACAATCACAACTTCTTGTGATTAACAAATCACTTAAACTTGAATCTTCGGACTTTATTATTTAATATATTTATCAGAAAATTAATTTAAACAATAATAGATTTTGCCAAAATTAAATATATTAAACATATTAAAAGTGTTTACAACCTAAATCGATTGGATTTAAGGCATAACACTTACAAACTCCCACTTGCACTAGATTCAATCACTCATGTATCTAATACCATAAGCGTCTACATGACGATCATGTTTCTGTTGTGACAACAGCTTTGTCAATGGATCTGCAATATTGTCATCTGTGGAAACTCGCTCTATCTTTACGTCATTTCTTTGTATAATCTCCGTGATGAGATGATATCGCCTTAGCACATATTTGGATCGTTGATGAGACCTCGGTTCCTTTGCTTGTGCGATGATTTCATTGTTATCACAATACAAAGGTATGGGGATCAACAATGCTAGGAACGACTCCCAGTTCATTAATGAACTTCTTGATCTAGACAACTTCATTCGCTGCTTCAAAAGCAGAAATGTACTCGGCTTCTGTTTTTGAATTAACGGTTGTCTCCTGTTTGAAACTTTTCCAACTAACCTCTCCATTGTTGAGAGTAAACATATATCCTAATTGAGACTTGCAATCATCTTTGTCAGATTGAAAGCTGGCATCAGTATACCCATGAATCTTTAGTTCATCTCCTCCATAGATCAAGAACACATCTTTAGTCCTTCTCAAATACTTAAGAATGTTCTTAACCGCTATCCAGTTTTTCTCACCAATGTTTGCTTGAAACCTGCACATAACACTTAGAGCATATGAAACATCTAGTCTCGTACATAGCATCGCATACATGATAGATCCTATCGCCGAAGTATAAGGAATCTTAAAGTATAAGGAATCTTATCGATGTGATTCCTTTTATCATGTGTTTTAGGACACATATCTTTTGAGAGGTAAATTCCATGTGATATAGGACACAAACCTCTCTTAGACTCTTCCATATTAAATATTCTCAAGTTTTATTTAAGTACGAAGATTGTGATAAGCCTTGTAATCTTTTAGATCTATCTCTATAGATCTTGATTCCCAAAATATACTCTGCTTCTTCCATGTCTTTCATGGAGAAATTCATTGACAACCATAATTTTACCGATTGAAGCATTGGGATGCCGTTTTCCATTAATAATATGTCATCGACATATAGTATTATGAATACAATCACGCTCCCACTTGTCTTCTTGTAGATACACGGTTCATCTTCATTTTTGATGAAATCAAACCTTTTTTATTGTCTCATCAAAACGAAGATTCCAGCTCCTTGAGGTTTGCTTTAATCCATAAATAGATCGATTAAGCTTATATACCTTGTTGGCTTCTTTGGATCCAAAACCTTCAGAATGTGTCATGTACACCTCTTCTTGCAAGTTTCCATTAAGAAAAGCAGTTTTAACATCATTTGCCATATCTCATAGTCATGGTATGCAGCAATTGCAAGCAAAATCCGAATGGACTTCAGCATAGCTACAAGCGAAAAAGTTGCATCAAAGTCAACGCCTTGTCTTTGTGTGTAACCTTTCGCTACTAGCCTTACTTTATATGTATGGATGTTTCCATCAACACAGACCTTTTTCTTGTAAACACATTTACAATCTATCGATTTTATCCCACCAGGAAGGTCGAACAAGGTCCAAACCTTGTCCTCATCTATTGAGTTCATTTCGAATTTCATGGCTTCTTGTCATCTCTTCAAGTCAATATTTGACTTGAAGAGATGACAAGAAGCCATGAAATTCGAAATGAACTCAATAGATGAGGACAAGGTTTGGACCTTGGTCGACCTTCAAGTCAATATTTGACTTCGCTTCTGAGTAATTTGTAGGTTCATTATCCTCGACTAATAATACTTGATTAGTAATTGTGAATTCGTACCTTTTGGGAGGTCGAATGATCCTACTTGATTTATGCTGAGCTGGAGTGTCCTCAAGAGTCTCTACATCCTCATCAGGAGGCTACCAGCATCTCTTTATACCTCCATTGTGAACCAGGTTTTAACCCTTAAAAGTATAAATCTGAGAAGATCTAGGGATTAACCTTCAAGACTAACCAGAATCGAAGAAGTTTTCCTTCATTTCAAACGCTCTGATACCACTTATTGGTATATTTGTAACAAATATAAAATAACTTCAACAAAAAATGAGAATATCAAGAGTTATCTCGTCCTAAGGCGTGAATGTTCAACCAAAAAGCCTATTCACCATATTGAGCATCCACAAGAATGTGGTTCATGCTCTAAATCCATCAGCACAATCAAAGATTTCAAGTTCAATTGCCAAAACTCGATGTATCAACCAAAATAGCCATAAGAAATATAGTTTCTCTATTGATCTTTCTTCTCTTACAATTACATCAAGTAACCAGAGGTTACTATTCATGCAATAAATATGGAAATGTTAATGTTTTAAGGTGTCATTACTTACTATTCTAGATACTTTGGTATGTCATTGTGGTATTATTATGAACTTAGTAATTTTGTTATCTTTATTACTAATAATAAAATTTCATCACAACCCTTGCTTTAAGAACCCCCATTAATCTTCCCCCCTCCCCGCCCAGTCCCTACCCAGGAAAAAAAATAATTAACAAAGGTGTAGACTTCCTAAATGAACTTCCCAGTTTCCAACATGTATCATTTTCTGCACTTCAAACAGCATATTATAGAACAAACTTTTAAAAATGTGCAAAGTGAAAGTCAGAACTTGGGACCATGGCCTTATTTAAAAGTAAAGGGAAACCCTAGAAGAATTGTCTTAAGCATATGCCACTTCTAGTTTCAGCATATCCGAAATGAAGGTGCGAACCAGAGAGTATAAAAAGTATGCTCTTAGAAATGGAACCTCCATGGCTGCTTTGGGGCAAAGGGAAAATGTGTGGGTAAAGGAGTAACAGGGCTGTTCTCTATTGGCACGGTGGCCATGCAAATGCATACTTCTTCTTTGCCAAAGGAGAATTGCCCTGCCATTCTTTCCCACAATATGTAAGCAACAAATAACTCGCAAAAAGAGAATGTTCGTTTCATCCAATCAATCACAATTATAACTCACTTATTATCCACACATTTCGTACCATCCACAACTTCTAATCTCTCTAAACGTGTTATCACCTTTATGGCATTATTTCGCTGGAGCAATGTCATTGAGATGAAATGAAGCATCAATATTGGGATGGAATACTACAAATTTTTCCTTAAATGAAGCACAATTATTTCTTGGTCACTTAATTACATTAGTGTTTATATATATATATATATATATATA
>NC_036257.1:7892753-7984138 GCF_002742605.1 Olea europaea var. sylvestris | reverse complement strand
AGGGGGAAGATCACAGTTTTGAAGAGTATAATTATGCTCCATGCCTCTCCATCTCTTTCTCAACATTCGTATATGAATTAAAGACTTATGTATAGATGCATCGCCGGACAAATCCCTCTTAGCATTGTGCATTATTACTATAGGGTTTTCAGGAAAACGAACTATTTCGTACAAACAGTATCTTTTGATATCGTTCCTTGAGTTGTGAACAAGAAGAACATCTGTTTCCTATTTCACAATGTTGAACTTATTAATATAACTTTTCCCTAGCTAAGATTATATCTTTAACATCTGTTAATATTTCTTGAGTTAATTCTTGAAGAAATGTGAAGACGCTGGCTCTTCACACTTTAAAGAGACACTGGAATAATGGGTCAGCACAGAAAGGGTTTGAAAGTTAAGCATCTAAGGATCCTGCCTTTTCTTTTTATATGCTCATATTGATATTGTTGGTATTTTGTGTTAATCTTTTGAAGGAAAAAAATAAAAATAAAAAAATAAAAAATAGAATTCAATTTTTTTAAACTACTTAAACTTGACTGTATGGATCACTTAGGCCTCGCCCTTAGTCAAGTGGTACTGGTACAATTTTTTAGTTTATTATGGAAGAATCGTGTTCACACAGTGAAAATAAATCCTTGGCATTTTCATTGTTTAGGAATAAATTATCGAAGCATATGCATATCGAAAGGAATATTATAAAAATAATCAAGAGAAAAGGCAAACAATAACATATGATTTTTTCAAAAAAAAAAAAATTATGAAATGGGTGCGCATTACAACATCATGCGTGTATTACAATGTCATGAAAAAGATCATACGGGAATTTTAATGTTTTAAAGTTTCATTACTTACTATGTTAGATACTTTGTTACATCAATATTCTATGATTAGGAACTTAGCAGTTATCTTTATTACTAATAACAAAATTTCGTTAAAGCCTTTGCTCTTAGAACCCCCATTTAATCTTCGCCCTTCCCCCTGGGTAGACTTCCTAAATGAACTTCCTAGTTTCCAGCATATATCATATTCTGCACTTATATCAGGATATGCATGGAACAAAGGTTAAAAAAGGCGCAAAGAGAGAGGCAAATTGGGACCACGGCCCTAATGAAAAGTAAAGGGAAACCCTAGAGGAATAGTCCTCAGCATATGCCACTTCTAGTTTCAGCATATCCAAAATGAAGGTGCGGAATAATGTTACTTGTACGTAACTAGTTACATAATAATTTACTTACAAATGAGGTGTCAAAAAGAGAGTAAAGAGGTCTTTTTTATAATTAGTTGAAGAAATTCTGATTTAATAATATTTCATCACATCATATGTATGTAAGCCTATTATGTACATGTAGTGCAATCAAAAGATGCAAAGCAGAGAATATAAATGTTGGGAAATAAATCAAATCGATATAATATGTAGGACATGATATGAAGTATATGATCGTAAACAAATAACAAAAATAAAGGCAAAAAATTAATTGGTAGAGGAACGGAGTAATTTATTCAATTATTGAATATGGAGAAAACGAATATAATAACTGTGCCTACATAATAATTCTATATTTTAAAAACACAAAACTTGTGAAAAGAGTCTTATATTTATAGGGGTGCATATCAAACCCTAAAAATATCACAAAGATGAAAACAAGATAAAAAAATAATGTGGAATGAAGGAAATAATATTTTTTTCCCAATAAAAATGCGTGAAATAAAGGAAATAATTTTTTTTTTCAATAAAAGCACCTGTAATAAAGGAAATAATATTTTCTCCAAAAAAATTCAACCTAATTTGGGTCAAAAAATTCGACAATCTTCACTTTAACACAAATTTCGATGCAACGAATGAAGCCCCAAAATTTCTCCCCTAGAAAAATATATCCGACTACAATGAAAAACTTGAACTTTTCAACAAGAATTAAACTTTTTCTAACACAAAAATGCTCATCCTCTTCCACAGTATCCAATATAGATACATGAATCCAAACATCAAATTTTCCAAAATTCACAAAAAATTAGAAATTACCAAACAGTGTCAAAACATACATTGTAGCAAAATCAACTCCCAATGCTTTCATTGAAGGCCTCTAGGCAATCTCAACATATTAAAAAACGTTCAAAGCATGTGCAACCAAATCAACATCCACATACTTATTTCCAATGGATATATGCCTAATAGTTGAATACAATGGAACCGCAGGTAATGGTGGCAAAGCGAAATTACACATATCCTTCAAACTCGAGTGAGTAATATTCTTCAATATGGATCCCGATCAAAATTCTAATGGTACAGTACTAAATTGAATCTCCACTATGGTACTAAATCTATACTAACTTTCTCCCCAAATTCTTCCTGACCTTTCAAGATATATAACTGAGATCTCTTCCACCCTTCCAATATAAGACAAACACCTTCCTAACCCTAAAAATTCCACCTCCTCTAGAGAACCTGTACCCTTTTGAATTAAAAGTTTAAAAGTACATAACGAAATGATATTCTTTTTCAAGTCTGGAGTATGTCAAACGTCATCAAGTGTTTTACATGTTCTATCCACCAACTTCAATCCGACTCTACCAATACTAGCTACCCGACAAGGTTTGTTGTTACCCATTACAACGACACCTTACGTCACCGTTTCATATGTTTCAAACAAATTCCGATTGAGACGCATATGGAATGCAAAACCTATATCCAAATATCCACTCCTCATCAGGTTTGTATTCCATGTCAGAAATCGTCAAAACATCTCCACCACTTAAATAATTCTCGACTATGTTAGTCTCGTCTGAAGTATTCGATTGCTTCTCATGATTTGCAGTCAAACTCCTTTTATTTTCCAATTTGTAACAATCCCTCTTAACGTGTTCTTTCGTCTTGTAATAATAACAAACTTGATTGCTAAAATTTGACCTTGACTTACCCCTTCTCCAATTACCATAAACAACAAGGCTTTCTTCATTTGTGGCCTCAAATCCAACCAAATGCTTCATCTTCTCTTTTGAAAACATGATATCTTACACATCTTCAATGGTGAGAGTATCATAACTATACAAGATTGAGTTTCTAAATGATGTAAACGAAATGGGCATCGAACACAAAAGGATTAAAGCCAAATCTTCTTCATTATACTTTACCTTTAAAGTCTCCAAATCAGTGATCTTTTTGAACACAGCCATATGATCTTTTAAAGACTTGTCTTCTGCCATGTGCTGAGAATACAACCGTTGCTTTAGATGCAATTGCTTGTAAGACTTTAGTTCGTGCACAATTGCTCCAACTCCAACCACAATGTAGTTGTGGTTTTCTCCGTCATGAAAAATATTGTCAGAGAGATGAAGATGAATTTGTGGAGGTGTCTTCCGATCCTTTTGTTGTTTCTCCTCCATCGTCCAAGTTATGGACATTTTGTTAAGTCCAAACAATGCATCATCCAAATCTATCTACAAGAGTACAGCTCACATATTCACTTGTCACAATGAAAATCTTGTATTACGATCTAAGAGCGAAATTTCATACTTCAGTTCATTGTTACTATTAATAACAAAAACCTTGAACAAATCATAACCAATAGTTTTGATACCACTTATTGGGAAATAAAAATGATCAATGTAATAAATATATGACATGAAGTATTTAATTACAACCAAATGAAAAGATAAAAGACAAAGAATTAATTGTCAGAGGAACCGGGTATTTTATTCATTTACAAATATGGAGAAAACAAATACAATAACTGTGTCTACACAGTTATTCTATATTTCAATAATACAAAACTTGTAAAAAAATTCTAATATTTATATGTCACATGCCAAGTCCTAAAAATTCCACAAAGATGGAAATAATATAAAAAATAATGTGGAATATATGAAACAATATTTTTCCAATAAAAGTGCATGTAATAAAGGAAACAATATTTTTCCAAAAAAATTCAACCTTATTTGGGTAAAAAAAAATCCAATAATAAAAAGTAATCCCTCAGAAATGAAACCTGCGCGGCTGCTTTGAGGAAAGGAAAATGTGTGGGTAAAGGAGTAACAGGAGTATTCTCTATTGGCAAGGTGGCCATGCACATACATATTTCCTCTTCTGCCAAAGGAGAATTTCCTCTTTTCCATCAAATCAGTAGGGCAATGGCCATGATAAAATTGGGATTAGACCAGCTGGCTCAACTTGGGCCTGACTTGATAGCTTTGAACTGGTTTACGTTAGATTGGTTTAACGGGCATTTCATGTAGGTCTGCTTTAATTCAAACTTTTTTCACATCCCACATATTTGATTTTCTTTGATTACTTAATCTAGATATGCTGATAAGGGATCAGAGCCGGTCCTGTGTCTGACTGGCCCTGAGGCGAACGATGAAAAGTAGGCCCCCTGGCAACAAAATTCAAAGGTGTATTATGCGACTCATTGCTAACTTAAAAAACTAACATTAAAACAACAACAAAATATATCATAGAAACGATTTATATTATAAACCATCAAACCAAAAATTTCAAACAATTAGTTAAATACTATTCGTGTTGCTGTTTTAGAGGCAAAAACATCAATCAAATCTGATTAACTTAGCTACTCAACCATTTCTTTTTCTATTGATAACATAGCCAACCCATTTAATCTTTCTTGCGACATAGTTGATCAGAGATAGGTCTTGATCAACTTTAATTTCAAGAAACTTCTTTCCGCAGATGCAACCGTAACTGGTATGGTTAACAAAATTTGATAAGCAATATAAGCATTTGGAAAACAAACATCCAATGTCTTCAAATATTGTAGCACTTCAATTGCTCTTGTTGCTTCACTTGGTATATAACACCTCAAAACTTGTAACTTCGAACATAAATCATCCCCACTGATGTCCGAACGCCCATTATGTTGAAGATATTCCTCAATATTCAAACAAGAGTTTAACAAACTTGAAAAATTTGCACCCCTTAACCTCTTCAAACTAAACAAAAATCAAAATATGTCATCATATTATTTGAATTGTTAAAATCGGGTCCTCAGAGAAGATAGAGCTTGATCAATTATAAAAATAAAGTATTCAACTCTAAAAGATTCTTCTGCTGATTGCTTTACCTCAGCACTACCACTTTCATCAAATTATTTTTTTCTTTGAATTATGCTTTTTTTCTGTAAATACAGCTTCAATTCCCATTTCGCTTGCCTTTTTTGTCGCTTCATCTTTGGCAACAGCAAATCCAATTTCTCTGTATTCTTCAAGAAATAAAACAAATCCTTGCAAGAGGTCGATAGCATGATCAATATCCATGGATTCGATTTGAAGAAATTTACTCACAATATTGACAGCATGTAACAATCTGTACCAGATTATCATCTCAAACAAAAACTCAAAATTTTGAAGTTCATGTGTTGCTAATGACTCGACTTTACTCTTCACTTTAGGATCTTCATTACTTTCTGCCGAATCAAGTAATGGATCTCTTATCTGTGCAGTTTGCTCCATTATAGGCTTCACACTTTCAACATGACTTTCCCAACGTGTTTGTGACAATGGCTTCACTATCAACCCTTGTACATTATCTTTGAAAATTTTCCATCGCTTGGTAGAAGAGGAAAACAATATGTAGATGTGTTGTATCACTCCTAAGAAGGATACAACTTTGGAACAATAGTTCACCATATCACATAATGCTAGATTTAGACTATGAGCGCTACATGGAGTATAGAAAGCTAAGGGATTCATTTCATGGACTCTTCTTTGCACACCTATGCTTCCCGCTCATGTTAGATCCGTTGTCATACTCTTGCTCTCTAATGTCATCAATATCGAGATCAATTTTTATCAAAGCCTTTTGAAGCTCGATTGCAAGTCCAAGTCCTGTTGTGTCATCTACCTTCAAAAATTCTAGCAGATGTTCTTGAACTGTAGGTAAGTTTGTCGAATTATCTACAAATCGTACAATTAAAGACATTTGCTCCTCCTGAATTGCATATGGAATACAATCAAGTATAACTGTGAAATATTTTGCATCTTTAACTTTCTTGACAATTGAACTTCTCACCTGATTAGCCAACAACTGTATCAACTGATTTTGAATTTTTTTGCCAAGATACGTATATTGAATCTCTCTTGCTTTAGCCCGCCGAAGGTGCTCTTGCATTACTGGATCAAATTCACTAACCATTTCGATCATTAGTAAAAATAAGTCATTGTTCTCAACGTGTAGTCTCTCATCATCTCTTCGAAATGGCAATGTGCTTTTCGCAAGTCTTTTAACAATAGCGATTATCCTTGTTAATACATGTCTCCAATGTTCTCTTTCAGTATCAATCAACAATTCAACGCTTTTATCAATTGTAGTTTTTGATCGAAACCTATTTTCCAATTTAATCCAACTAGTCATGCAACGTAAATGCTCCTCATTTCCTTCATGACTTTTAATAGAATGATGCAAATTATGCCAATCTTTGAATCCATCATTACCTAGTTGGCCAATCTTTGTACATTTATTGTTGTTTTAAACAACTTACGACAAAAGCAGAAGATCTTGTCCATAGACACTGAATATACTAGCCATCTTCTATCAACTATTTTTTCTTTTGGTAGCAATCGCTTATATTGTGAGGAATCGAAATGTCTATTTGTATAGTCTTTCAGAAACGAGATGTCATCGACTCTTTTTGGACCCCTTTCAACTAAGTTATCCCTTGTTCTTTGATCAATAATTTTTCAACTCCTGGGATCATCCAAATTTAGAGAAAAGCAACCCTCTTCTTCCTTATCATCTTCTTCATTATTAGAGGCGGGCTTCATCACTTCTTCTTCCTTATCATCTTCTTCATTATTAGAGGCGGGCTTCATCACTTCTTCTTCCTTATCATCTATTTCGTTAACATCGGTAGGTTGACTCACTTCTTCATCCTTATCATCTACTACATTAACATGGGTAGGTTGAATCTCTACTTCATCCTCATTCAACACATTCACATTGTCACTTTTGAAGTACTTGTTAATATTCCCTGCTTGACTTTAAATTAATGCAATTTCATTTCGTTTTCTTTTCCTCTTTTGAGCACCAGACTCGTATTTAGGAGGCATAGTAATGTCCAATGATTAGCCTAAAAAACAATTACAAAATAACTCAATCATCTCACAATTATATTTTCCAATATAGTTACTACGTGCGCTTGTGCAATTGTTCATCCTACAATAAGCAATCATATAAGTCGACTAGGCTGCAATTATATAAGCCGACAAGGTATCAAACATTTCCAATCTCTTCAATAACAACTTAGGGGAAAGCCATTGCTTACCTGATAAGTGAAATTTTGACGAAAATTGTGGAATTACACCCTTGAGAATGATCTCGTTTTCTGAACTGGTGGTAAGCTGATCTCAATTTTTGGATTGTGTCAATGATGCTCTAGCATAGGAAAAAGAAACACGTAAGGAAATAACAAGTATATGATGGATTAAAATGAAAGAAATAACAAGTATATGATAAATTGTAAAACTTCAATTTAGTTAAAACATGGATATTACTAGATCAGAGAACCACAAGCTTAACTAGATTAGAAAAGGAAAAAAGTCCTTCAATTTTCGTGTTCATTTTAATTTTTCTTCGTGGACCAAATTGATCTTAATAATTTTCTTTGTAACATACTTGTTAAATATTGTTAAATAAAAAGGCACTTTTTGATAGGTCAATTTTTTATTTAATTATAAAAAGGCACTTGACACATAATGCATTGATTTATTAAAGTATGTTCGACTAAACATAATTAAGAAGCACAGAAATATATAACAAAAATATTCATTAAATGATTCAATCAACAGACTAAATACATCAATTCAAAACTGATCAAAAGTTCACAATCAGAAAGAGGTCTTGCGGAGGTTAGAATACTTTCTCACATTTTAAACAAGGAAGCCAAAGAGAATAAGAGCACATCCTTTCACAGCTATTAATAGGATCTTGAGATGCAAACATATGATTCAAATTTATTGATTTCAAACTCTAAGACGCAGCAATGGAAAAGGATAAAGTAATTACATCGATTAGTGACACTACTAAACCTATATTAAATCTTATCTTCTCTTCATCAACTATGATCAACACATAATTAAACGCAACATGAGAAAGCCACATTTCTCAACACAATTTGATTGCACGCCTGTCGCCTGAGACCATTAAGAACATATTCACAGATGAGATGGAAAAAGAAACTAATCAATTAATCAATTCTACATTTACCCAAAAATCATTCACCGGTTCATAGTTGCAATTAATCAATCAATCATAATATTGGAAAAAGAAAACGCAAATTATCTTTTATAAATACCAATTCACACCTGTTCACACACGCTTTAAGATAAAGTGAAAGATGAAAAGTACCTTCTTTAACTTTCAGTAAAGCTTCGTACAGGGGCTTCTGGTTCTTCTTTTTCAAATACTGTAAAAAAAAATCAGTAAATCTTAAATTTTTTCCACAATAGAATGAGAAAACAAAAATAAAATTCAAAAATTGTAAAATCTCACAGCCTTGTAGCAAGTTAGCATGTACGTGTGCCAATGTAGTGAAGGGAAGGGGATTTCTGTGGTTCTGTGGGCTGTGGAGTGTGGACGGCGGACCTGCAGGTGGACGGCGGACCTGCAGGCTGCAGGCTGCGGCCTGCGATCATGCGGAGTGCGGAGCAGGTGACTGAGGCGACTAGCGAAGCCGACGGTAGAAGCAGAAGCTAGAAGAAAGGCCAAGGCAGATTCGTGGTGGACTCATCGGACTATGTCACTATGGAGAGGGGAGTGACGGTGACCTGATGGTGGAGTGACAGTCGTCAAAGTCGGAGACGACACACACACTCGATGCATTTGATATGAATTTTCAGATTTGGAAATTTAGGTAAATGTATTGGATTTGGATTTGGATTTGGATAAATGGATTGTTGGGTTGGGATTTATGGGTAAATGGATTGTTGGGTTGGGATTGGTTTAGTTATTGGATTGGGCATTTCATTTGGGTCGGCTGAACTAAAAAAAAAAAAAAAGAAAAGGGCCAAAATGAGGCCGCCTAAAATCTTGGGCTTGAGGTGCAGGCCCCATTCGCCACGGCCCAGGACCGGGCCTGGGAGTACGGACAACGAACTTGCAGGCTACGTCCTGTGGTCCTGCGCAGTGCGGAGCAGGTGACTAATGCGAGCAGCGAAGCCGACAGCAGAAGCAGAAGCTAGAAAAAGGGCCAAGGCAGATTCTTGGTGGACTCACTGGACTGTGTCACTGTGGAGAGGGGAGTGACGGTGACCTGACGGTGGAGTGCTAGTTGTGAAAGTCGGAGACGACACACACACTCGGTGCATTTGATATGAATTTTCAGATTTTGGAATTTAGGTAAATGGATTGGATTTGGATTTGGATAAATGGATTGTTGGGTTGGAATTGGTTTAGTTATTGGATTGGGCATTTCATTTGGGCCAACTGAACTAAAAAAAAAAAAGGGCTAAAATGAGGCCCCCTAAAATCTTGGGCCTGAGGCTCAGGCCTCATTCGCCTCGGCCCAGGACCGAGCTTGTAAGGGATTATAACAATATTAGTGTGTTTGGCCCTAATTTAAAGCAAGATTTTTCTGACTTTTGGGGCAGTACATGGGTGTTGCCAAAAAACAATAAAGCTAGACATACAAAAGGTATTTCACAGAAGCCGTACAGAAATTCAAAATGTCACCCGTGTCAGGAAAAGGAAAATCATGGACGTGTCACCGTGTTAGTGAAGGAAAAGGAAATGGCTACTGGCTTGGAGGAAAATGTTGAAAAAATTCATGAAATTATTTATGTTTTGTCATAATTTTCGGGCTCATTACGGATATCAAACGAAATCGAAATATTATAACTTAATATCATTTTGAAGTACTCACGGCCTCGTATTTCACGTCGTTAATGGTGAGCCAAATGGCCAATCGTAGCAAATATTACTGCATGTCAAAATAAGCGGTTTCAAACTAATATTTCGAGAATTTCGATAACAAGGTAATTTTAAAAATTCTTCGACGGTTGTACGCTAATCGAATCCATAAATCTTCTATATCATCTTGAAGCACATTTCGAGAACTATATCATAGACACATCGAATGATCTAAATGAATATTGAAAACAGTTAAACGTACGTCAAACGTGTATGTTAAAAAGATGCGTATAACTCTTTTTTTCAAAAAATATCAATTATTTTATAAATGTTTATTATTTTTTCCCAACAAATTTCTCAATATAATTTCTATCATTTATTTAGAACATTTTACGTGCAGTATGATGTCAATTTTTTTTTCATGTAAAAATTCCTAATAAAAATAATTTTCACTTTATATGGGTTATAAATTGTTACACTACTTTTTCATCTTGATCTATAATCTCCCACAATTTTACAATACATTTTCCCAAAAAAAAAAAATCACTTTTTCACGAAATCACTTCTCCAATATTAACATCACACAAGAGCAAAATTGAAAAAATGGACATAATTAAAAATTTTTGAATTTGAGAACATGCGGAAACATATCATTTCCCTGAAAATATATTTATAATGATTATTTGTATGTTTTATTTATTATTGTTACACCACTTATATAAATTGATGATGATCAATAACTTTACAACCCATATAAACTGATAATAATTTTATTAGGAATTTTTACATGAAAAAAAAAATTTTTGACATCATATCGCATGTAAAATTTTCTAATAAAATGATATAAATTATATTGAGAAATTTGTCGCAAAAAAATAATAGACATTAATAAAATAATTGATTTAAAAAAAAAGAGTTATACACATCTTTTTAACATACACGTTTGACGTACGTTTAACTGTTTTCAATATTCATTTAGATCATTCGATGTGTCTATGATATAGTTCTCGAAATGAGTTTCGAGAGGATATAGAAGATTTATGGATTCAATTAGCGTACAATCGTTAGCTTGTTATCGAAATTATTAAAATATTAGTTTGGAACGGCTTATTTTGACAGGCCGTAACACTTGCTACGGTTGGCCATT
This sequence comes from Olea europaea var. sylvestris, assembly GCF_002742605.1. Classification (NCBI taxonomy): domain Eukaryota; kingdom Viridiplantae; phylum Streptophyta; class Magnoliopsida; order Lamiales; family Oleaceae; genus Olea; species Olea europaea. The sequence continues at coordinate 7,973,135 of NC_036257.1, read as the reverse complement.
TAGCGCACGTTAACGACGTGAAATATTAGGCCGTGAGTACTTAAAAATTATTTAATAATGTAATATTTAGACTTCGTTTGATATCCCGTAATGAGTCTGAAAATTAAGACAAAAATATAAATAATTTAATGAATTTTATTAACACTTTCCTCCAAGCCAAGTGGCCATTTCCTTTTCCTTTCACTGACATGGTGACAAGTCCCACTTTTTTGAATTTTTGTACGGCTTTTGTGAAATACATTCTGTACGTGTAGCTTTACTGGCCAAAAAAAAGGCCAACAAAATCTTGCTTTTAAGCAGGGCCAAACGTGCCGAGAAAGCCACTTGAACCAAATAAATAAATTATAATAAGATATTTAAGCTACTAACGGAAAGACCTTGAGTTTTGTTAAAGGAATAATCTTTGGGGTGTATGAAACAATAAATTTTTAAAATCACAGATACAAAATTTCAATTACCTAGAGAGAAGGATATTCTCTATCAAGAAATAAAATATTAAGAAGAAAATAATTCTTACCAAAGTAGTAAAGAAAAAGGAATACTACTAAACTCCTTAGATTTAGAAGCCCATAGAAAGATCCCAAAAATTTAAACTTACGTAACCCTTTTCCTTTAATTCAGTAAATATTATACGTCTTCCTTCATAAATCAGAAAACTAATGAGTAAGTATAATAATAAATTATGAAATATAGTAATGAGAAAGATTCAAGAAAACTTACAGCTTGAGCTCCACAATAATCCTTTGGATGGCATGTCCAGAAGCATGTTCTCCGATTAAAATTGTATTTTCTTCCATTACTCAGAAAGTGGATTTGGGACGGAAGATCCAAAGATAATATTTTTGATATAGTCCTTCAATTGTTCACATAAGAATAAAAATAAAAATAATCCAATAAAAAATTTAACTAATATATTATAAATTGTTAAATTAGTAGGATACTACTTTCAGCCAAGTATTAGAGAGCCGCTATTTTCATCCACCGTTCTTACATATCTATTCACTTTTCAAAAATAAATAAATAAATAAATAAATAAATAAATACATTATAGTTTTAACTTAAATTTACTTAAATTAATAGACAAAAATGAAAACCAAATAAAATATACCACTCTAAATAATCAATTAATATTTATCCACATTAAATGCTTTTGAGTTTTTTTTTTTATATATTTTTTCAGATTTTACGTTTAACTAAAAGTCATTCCTTTTTTCCTCCTATTAAAGAATTAAGCATACGAGTATACTTACACTGGTTTGGCCTTCTAATAGAGTTGTCAGTTAGACTTGAATACCAAATGGTGTTTGTAATGTTAAAATAAAGGGAAGACGTGTGACAACAACGTTAAATATTGTGTTTACGTATAAAAAGGAAAACTGTCTTTTTCTGTGGAAGAGCCTGACCTCCCACTATGTTTTAATAAAGATAAGAAATTAGAGTGATAATGTAGAACCGAAGAGTAAATTTATCGGAGCTTTGAAACTTTTACATTTCTCAAATCTGCATCTCAGACGTCCAGTTCTTTTTGTCACTGTTAGTCAATTTGTTGTCAAACGACCCCCCGAGCTATGATATAACCTCGGTTCTATTATCAATCGGCCTTGGCCATATGATTGATTAGTATATCGACACAATTATCGAGACAACCCAATCCACATTCTTGTGGACTGTTCGAAGCAACCTATTGTTAATAGTGCTGCTCACGGTTCGTCCCATTTCCTTGGAGGGCTATGTTATTAATTTGAAACTCATTAATATTGAATCGAGCCTTGTTTGGTCCACTAAATAACCTTAACCTAACTTACCTTGTTTGGATATTTTGCTTGGCTTATATTCATGTCTTTCTCTTGGCCTCCAATGCAGAATGCCTAACCTCTCTCTGTGAGACTGACCTCTCGATTTTCATCTCTTCTCTGTGACCTTTGTGGTTAATTGCTAGTGGGCATATTATTGTACTTCATCTTCCCAACCTATAGCAATCGGAAGTGGGGCGTCCTTGGTGGTGGTATTTGAGTTGTCTCAATCCTTGGTGGTGCCGACTTAATAGGTGAAACTGAGCGCCGTTTGAACTTGGTGTTTGCTGGAAACTAGCCCTACAACTGGTATCAGAGCCTGAGTCACCTTCTCCGACCAGAAAAAAACCAAAAACGACGGCGGTGTGCGTGTTTTTCATAGAGGACCGAACCTGCAATCATGTTTTCCGGCCAAACCAGTAACTTTCTGAAGAAACTGACCCCATACCCGGAACCAGCAGGCTGAGGCGCCTCTTCCAGTGCGGCGAGTGGCGACGATTCCAGGCGAACTTCCTTTAGGCAGTTTATTCATTTCAATCCCCTGAACGCACTGACACTGTTTATTTTCTGTTTCAGGTTACACAGAAAAAGTTGAACAATTTTGACCCTAGTGGATCGACGGTTGAAACTGCATATATCTACTAAATTACTTTACGCCAAGATTGCGGCCATAAAGCAGTAGATTCACATCTTTCTCGATTATACGAACTCAGACACATCCACTCTGGTAAATTGGCTTAACCCGTTAATTTTCAGTATTAGCGCGTCACCGTGTGGGGTGACAATAGGTTGGGGGTTGTCATTGCTTGGTAACCATTGCTTGTGCTAGAATTAGGGTTACGTTCTCTTGATTGTTTTTGATTGAGTATTTGTTTTGGGTTAAAATCAATTTTGTAATTCTTAGTGACCTAATTACTATGAGACTAGTTATCTACTAGACGTATTTTTTGCTGCATTGTTATTTTCGCTGCTTACTTATTCCGTTACCCGTTCGAACATTCCCTTGATCTAAGACCGCGAGTCTTACGAAACCCTGAGAATCTAGAACGGTGTATACTGTCTGTGACCCTAGGACTACTGTGTGTGGTTTGATTGTGGTTTGTGCATTTTTTCACTGTTGTGTAAAGATGACAACTCACAACTTTGATTTGGGAATTTTTAATGGAAAGGGTGACTTTGCTATTTGGCAACAAAAAATGAATGGTATTTTAGTCCAACAAAAGGTTTCAAAGGCCATTGAAGGCAATTTTTCAACTGATTTTTCACAAGAACAAAGAAAAGAAGCCGATGAGCTTGCTTATACCTCAATTATTTTACATTTATCTGACGCCATTTTAAGAAAGGTGGGTAAACTGAAAATTATTAAAGAACTTTGAAAAAAATTAGAAGACTTGTATTTGTTTAAGTCTACACCGAATAAACTTTACCTGCTTGAACTTTTTTTCAGTTTCAAAATGGATCCTTCAAAGGATCTTGATAACAATTTAGACGTGCTTAACAAATTGGTGCAAGATATAGTTAATTGTGATGAAACTATGTCCGAAACTTATAAGGGTATAATTTTGCTCAATGTAATTCCTGATTCCTATAAGGAAGTTAAGAACGCAATTAAGTATGGTAGAGACACATTAACACCTGAAATTGTCATAGATTCCCTTAGAAGTAAAGAAATGGAAATTAGGGCTGAAAAACATGATAAGAAGAACGGTGATGTACATATGATGCGGAGTAGAACTCAATTTAGGCAAAATAGTCATGATGGATATCAAACTAGTCGCGAGTCAAGTGGTAATGGATGGAAAAAGAAGAGTAAAGGTAGGTCTAGATCAAAATCTAGGACTAAGGCGAGAAAATTTTATGTTTGTCGAAACACGGGGCATTTTATAAAAGATTATCATAAGGAGAAGGGTAAGCTAAAGGTTAAGGAGAGAGATGAGGTCAATCTGTTAGCATCTACTTTCGATATAAATGGTGGTGAGGTCTATATGATTACAAGTCCAGTTGCATACACTACTGAATTAAATCTTACTGCTAATTCCCGCATGCATGAGTGGATACTTGACTCTGGTGCATCTTTTCATGTGACGTCTAAAAAGAATTGGTTTTATAAGTTGCATGAATCTAATGTTGGGCATGTTGTGCTGTGTGATAACTTTGCCTATACTATTGCTGGAATTGGTGACATAAACGTAAAATTTGACACAGGTTTTGTGTATACGTTAAAGGACGTTAGATATATTCCTGAGTTGTCTAAGAATCTGATTTCAGTAGGGAGACTTGAGAATGATGACCTTACTAGTAAAATTGGAAATGGTATGCTAAAAATGATCAAGGCTGCCTTAGTTTCCATTAAGGGAATTAAGAAAAATGATATATATATTACTATTGGGGAAGTGATTAGAGGTGTGAACCCCTCTATCTCCTCCGCAAAGATTGATCACACACACACATGGCATAATAGACTTGCTCACGTAGGGGTCAGGGGACTTAAGCTACTTAACGAAAAAGGTGCTTTTTGTAATGATTGTGTGTCAGATTTGCCATTTTGTGATCATTGTGTGCTTGGTAAGCACCATAAAACTTCTTTCTCCACGAGTGTTAATAGAGCTAAAGGCATGCTCGAATATGTGCACTCTGATCTATGGGGTATTGCTAGTAATCCCACATTGGGTGGGAATAGGTATTTCCTGTCTATTATCGATGACTGCACTAGGAAAGTATGGATCTATCTTTTAAAGGATAAATCTGAGACCTTTAATAGTTTTAACAATTGGAAGAGACAAGTGGAAAACCAAACTAGCAAGAAAATTAAATTTTTAAGGACAGATAACGGCCTAGAATTTTGCAATAAGGAATTTGATAGTATGTGTAAAGAAAACGGCATAACTAGACATAAGACCATTCCTTACACTCCTCAGCAAAATGGGGTAGCAGGAAGGATGAATAGGACCATACTTGATAAAGTACGTTGCATGATGATTAGTTCTGGTGTTCCCAAGTCATTTTGGGGCGAGGCTGTTATGACCGCTTGTTATTTGATTAATCTGACTCCTTCTACTGCATTGAATGGTGACACTCCGCAAGAGAGATGGTCGGGTAAATTGAGTAATTACTCGATACTTAGAACTTTTGGCAGTACAGCTTTTTCTCATCAAAGTGAGGGTAAACTGGAACCTAGAGCTAAAAAGTGTGTCTTTCGAGGATACCCCGAGGGTGTTAAGGTTTATAGGTTTTGGGATAGAAGCCAAAAAGGGGTTAAGATCATCATAAGTAGAGATGTCACGTTTAACGAAAATGAGATGTCGTGTATTAAAGGGGAAACTGAACCTGAGAGTGAAGCTGAACCAGGTGAAGAGAGAGACCAGTTTAAGGTGGAGTTAGGAAAACTTAGTCCACTAGCACCTACTGTTTCAAATGTGGTGGAGACTCAAACTCAGGAACCCGAGGTGGAGAATAGTAACGAAATAGTGACAGAAGAGCACTATGAGGAACAAAATCCTTTAGCTAACTATAACTTAGTTAGGGACAGAGAGAGGAGACAAACGAGAGAACCTAGAAGGTTCAGTTTTGAATCTGAATTAACTTTTGCCCAGGCTAGTTATGAAGAACTAGCTGATAAAGAGCCAAAGACCTTTGAAGAGGTAATAGGCAGTGATCAATCTAATGAATGGTTTAAGGCAATAAAAGAAGAGATGAGTTCTCTAGAAAAGAATCATACTTGGGAGCTAGTACCTAGGCCTAAGAACAAATCAATTGTTGATTGCAAATGGGTCTTTAAGGTTAAGGGAGATACTAGCAGCTCGGAACCCCTAAGGTTTAAAGCTAGGTTAGTAGCTAAAGGCTATACACAGAAGGAGGGCGTTGATTATAATGAAATTTTCTCACCAGTTGTTAAGTACACCACTATTAGGGCAATGCTTGCATTGGTTGCACATTTTGACTGGGAACTTGAACAACTTGACGTAAAAACTGCTTTTTTACATGGTGAGCTTGATGAACAAATTTTCACAAATCAACCAAAAGGTTTTAAGGATAAGTCAAAACCTGATTATGTGTGTTTTCTTAGAAGATCCTTGTATGGGTTAAAACAATCTCCTAGATAGTGGTACAAGAGGTTTGATTCCTTTGTACTCACTATAGGGTTCCAAAGAAGTAAATTTGATCACTGCCTGTATTTTCAACAGGATGAGACTGATGATAATTATTTGTTTTTGTTGCTCTATGTGGATGACATGCTTTTGATTGGATCATCCTCTAAGTGGATAAATATCATAAAAGCAAAACTAAGTGGTGAATTTGACATGAAAGACCTAGGTAAGGCTAAGAGAATCTTAGGTATTGAAATCGAAAGAGATAGGTCAAATTCTGTGTTGTTTTTGCATCAGTCTCCATACACAACCAAAGTATTGAAGAAATTTAATACGAGTAATTGCAAATCTGTCACGCTGCCTCTTGCTAATCATTTTATTTTATCGAAGGAACAACTCCTTGCAATGAGCGTGAAGTAGAATACATGAGTAGAGTGCCTTACTCTAATGTGATTGGTTCCATAATGTATTTGATGATTTGCACTAGACCAGATTTAGGTTTTGCTATTAGTACTCTTAGTAGATATATGGTTAATCTGGGCCCTGAATATTGGGAAGCGCTAAAGTGACTATTAAAGTACTTGGAGGGTACAAGTGACGTAGGTTTAAAGTTTAGTGCTAATAAAGAATGTATAAAATTAAAGGGTTTTGTATATGCTGACTACGCGAGAGATAGGGATGGTAGGAAATCTACTTCGTCTTATGTGTTTACCTTCTCTAATTCATGTGTTAGTTGGAAATCACAGTTACAACATATTGTTGCACTATCCACTACAGAATCAGAATATATTGCTATCACTGAAGCTATTAAAGAAGGTCTATGGCTTAGAGGACTTCTTTATGAACTATGTGTCTTAAATGATTATGTGGTAGTGTATTCTGATAGTCAGTCATCTATACATTTATGCAAGAACCCGTTTTTCACCTTCACACTAAATACATTGATGTTAGACTCCACTTCATTAGAAATATAGTATCTCAAGAGGTGGTAAGACTTGAAAAGGTCCACATCCACTACAATCCCTCTGATATGGGGATGAAGGTACTGCCACTGGCAAAATTTAGAAGTTACAAGGAACTTCTAAACATTGGTACAGGTAAATAATTTTCAATTTTATAGGTTTTCTATCAGAGGTGTCACTAATGGGAGACATTTTTTCTTTTGCAGGTCCTTTGACACCAAGGTGGAGGTTGTTAGGCAATTTGTTGTCAAACGATCCCCCGGGCTATGATGTAACCCTGGTTCTATTATCAATCGACCTTGGCCATATGATTGATTAGTATATCGACACAATTATCGAGACAACCTAATCCACATTCCTATGGACCGTTTGAAGCAACCTGTTGTTAATAGTGTTGCTCACGGTTCATCCCATTTCCTTGGAGGGCTATGTTATTAATTTGAATCCCATTAATATTGAGTCGAGCCTTGTTTGGTCCACTAAATAACCCTAACCTAACTTATCTTGTTTGGATATTTTACTTGGCTTATATTCTTGTCTTCCTCTCGGCCTCCAATGTAGAATGTACAACCTCCCTCTGTGAGACTCACCTCTCGGTTTTCATCTCTTCTCTATGACCTTTGTGGTTAATTGCTAGTGGCCATATTATTGTACTTCATCTTCCCAACCTATAGCAACCGGAAGTGGGGCGCCCTTGGTGGTGGTATTGGAGTTGTCTCAATCCTTGGTGGTGTCGACTTAATAGGTGAAACTGAGCCCGGTTTGAACTTGGTGTTTGCTGGAAACTGGCCCTACAGTCACCATTATGAACTTCACCTTGTCGTTAGTCAAATAGCCATACCTAAAAACAAGTAGATAATGAGAGCTCATGGCATTTGCAAGATGAAAGATAAAACTACACAATATTTTCACCCTCAATAATTTTAAAGTATGAGTTTCATGCTATTTTCTCCTCTCCATCCAATTTTCATGTGCAAACTTAATGAGAAATTAAGCATATGATTATACTTACACTTAATGGGGATGAATATAATACCTATTTTTTAAATTATAAAATTGTAATGGGGCTCAAACAAGTTAATAGCATTTAAATGAATGAATTAAATAAGGATAATGTAATAAGAACATAATGTGGATGAATATATTCCTTTTTCAAATTTTAAAATTTTGGGGACAGATTTAAAGCGTGATAAATATATAAGAATGGTGGATGAAAACATATAGCGCCTCCCAAGTTTTATTGTTAATAAATTGGATATTAATTTTACATATTCCCAGTCTCATCCCATATTGTGTGATAGTTTTAGGAACAAACCGTACATAAATAATTATGCTATAATGAGAGCAAGTTTACTATTACCATTGAATCAAGTACATGAAATTCATAATTTTAATAATGTACTTTTCAAAAGAGATCCACTTGCAGCTTGCAAGTCAAGTAATGCTACATGTACATAATTATTTATAGATTAATGTACAAACTGGTTACATGACATTATATTAAAAGTTAACTAACTTCCTTTTTTCTTTGTTTCTCTCTCTCTCTCACTCTCTCTCTAGTTGTGTTTACATCGATCCTAAATAATTATTTACAAGTAGCACTACTCTTGCTGGTTTCCATTTGCAAAACTGATTAAACAATTGAAATCACCTTTACATGCACAAGCCCCCTTTATAAGGTTACAAACACAAGTTATTAAATCTCAATTAATTTGAACATTTCAGCGAATTAAACTTATACGAATTACATTGTAAGGCTGGACTTTCTGGTGGTTTCCAATGAAGCTCATAATTTTCGACAACGAGACAATGAATCCTTAGAAAGAGTTTTCATTTTTAGAGAGAGGGCTTTTTAAACAATGTTATGAAAATTGGCCTAGTGTCTAAAAAAGTAAAGGATCAAAGGTCAAATGATCGAATTCAAATCTAATTGGAATTGATCCAAAATTACCAATAAATAATTTTATATAATAACTAAAATTTCATATTAATTAAAGTAGCATTTGTATAAGTTATGAAGCAATTTAATTCATGGAAAAATAAAGGTTTCAAAACAAAAAACAAAAAAACCCACTAAAATATTTCAAAAAACAAGTTATCACATTTTGTGACCTCTGATACAAATTTATGACATATAATTCAATTAAACATATTACTGTCACAATAACATAATTTATTCTTATAATCACTTAATACTTACAAATCACGGAAGGTTACAATCACAAAGACACAATATGTAGATCAAAATTACATATTTAATTAGTCACAAATTTTACATTTTAATAAGTCACAATTCTTTGTCAATCACAAATTATCAAATTAATTGATTACAAATTATTTTTAATCACAAATTTCTCAATTAACTAGTCACAATCACCATTATGAACTACATTATGTAAAGGGAGCATTTTTCAACCATCAGATACCTAATCATTGTATCCAATACAATTAGTCACAGATCAAAGCAATCAATGTTCCCTTGAAATAATCTAAAGCAATTTGATATAACACCGCCCATGATTTTTGAGAAGGAAAAAGAAAAAAAAATCAATAACATCCCCTCATCCCATGTACACGAGACGCATTCCTTTGGTGGAATGTGTTCGAATATTCGGCAAAAACATTTGAAAATGTTATTTGAAACAATAAATTCTTCAGTGGCGAGGTGTTTGTTGTGATTCTCTGATCACGTAAGAAGAGTTATAAGAGAAATAAATTTCTATTTCTTACTTGAATAGAATTACAAAGAGAATTTTACAAACTCTCTACAACACCTCAAACAAAAATGAAATCTCTCAAGATTCACTTAGGGGCTATTTGATAGGCTGGTTTTCGATGGAAAATTTTCCATTTTCTACCCAAAAATGCATGTTTGACAGCAAAAAAATTCCATGGAATTGATTTCCTTGGTTCAACTCTTTCATACACAATTTTCCACCTTTTAAGGAAAGTGTTTTCCCATGTGTTAGGTGCTTTTTCATTTTCCAGTGATATTTTTTTTTGGGACAATTGATACAAATTATATCCCCAATTATAATAAATTTTCTCTTTAATTGAGAAATTCCATGAAAAACAAAGTCAAATGAACACCAAAAGATCTAAAATTTCAATGTTTTCTAGGTGAAAAATTGTACCAATTAAACATATTTAATTGACAATTTTCAGTAAAACAAGTTCTCAACAATTCAATTCCCTTGAATTCATCTTCTTTCCACCCAAATTTCATTTTTGTAATCAAATAGACCCTTAGTGTATTTTTCTCTCTTTTTTAAGTTTTTCTCTCTATTTTCTTGCCTCCTCTCTATCTCTTTTTTTTTCTTTCCTTTTTTTTTTTTGGTAAACCTCTATTTATACAAAATTCTAGCCGCCTAATGCATAAAAAAACTTCAATAGATGTTGATTGCTTAATTGAGCCAAAGTAAATTTTTGTGGCTGCCTCATGCACTATTGAGGTTGGTTTTTGAGTTTTAATTCAAGCTTGTCACATGCATGGAAGCCTTCTTCATTAAGAAATTGACCAAGTTGTGGCTGTCAACAAAGGCAGCTAAGTTTTTTTCATGAACAAATCACGAAGACGGTTGAAGAAAAATAACAATTTCGACTGGAGTTGTGGCTGGACACATCAATTTTCCCACTTCAGTTGCATCTAAATCAATTGTTGTTGTTTGACAACCATCCCACCCATGTCTCTACACAACTCTTGCTTCTCCATTGGAACCACCTTTGTTAACATATCCGTTGGATTCTCATTTATGTGAATCTTTATTTGTCTTAGCAATTGTTGATCCATCACCTCTCTTATCCAATGATAGCGGATGTCAATGTGCTTTGTTTGAGAATAGTACATTGAATTCTTACTTAAGTCAAGAGCACTCTAGCTGTCACAATGTACTTTGTAATCCTTTTGCTTGATCCCTAGTTCTTGGATAAATCGCTTTAAGCACAACATTTCTTTACCAGCTACCCTTGCTGCAATTATTTTGCTTCTGTTGTGGAAAAAGCAACACACTTTTGTAGTCTTAACTTCCATAAAATAGCTCTCCCTAATAAAGTTTAAAGAAATCTTGAAGAGATTTTCTATTATCAAGATCTCTAGCCATATTTGAATCTGTATAACCTTCTAAGATTGGATCAGCTCCCCCGACATTAAGGTACCTGAGAATCCACTTGACTCCCTCCCAATGTTCATTTCCAGGATTAGAAAGAAAATGACTCACCATGCCCACTGCACAAGCAATATCTGGCTTGGTACATACCTTTGTATACATCAAGCTTCCAACATTTGAAGAGTAGGGAACCGATGACATATCCTCTATCTCTTTCTTGGATAAGGTGCATGAACTCTTGCTCAACTTCAAGTGATTAGCTAGTAGAATGCTTATAGGTCTAGCATTATGCATATTAAATCTTTTGATTGCTCGTTCAACATATTTTTCTTGAGATCGCTACAATCTTTGATTTTTCCTATCTCGAACTATGTGTATTTCCAAAATTTGTTAAGCTGGGCCTAAATCCTTCATGTGAAAGGTCTTGGAAAGTTCCTTCTTCGGCTAACTAATTTTTGTTGCGTCTTGTCCAACGATTAAAATATCGTCTACATAAAATAGAAAAGTAACAAAGTTGTCATCTGGAAACCTCTAGATATAAACAAATTGATTTGCAACGATTCTTTTGTAGCCTTGGTTCACCATGAAGAAGTTAAACTTTTTGTACCATTGCCTTGGTGCTTGTTTGAGGCCATACAAGCTCTTTTTTTAATTTGCAATCGAAGTTGTCTTTGCTTGAAACTTCAAAACCATCTAGCTGCTCCATATAAATTTATTCACATAAGTCACCATGAAGAAATGCTGTCTTGATATCCATCTGTTCAAGCTCTAGATTAAAACTAACTACTAACCTAAGGATAACTAGAATTGAAGCCATCTTTACAATAGGTGAAAAAATTTCATCACAGTTCCCTTTTTCTACAGAAATCCTTTGACTACCAAATGGGCTTTTATGTTTTACCACCTTTCCACTGCCATTTTCTTAAGCTTGCAAACCCATTTATTCCTCAGTGTCTTCCTTCTTTTCGGAAGCTCAACCAACTAATACGTTTGATTCTTTTGCAGTGACTCCATCTCATCTTGCATTGCTTGTATCCATTTATCTTTATCTATATGAGATTGTGCTTCTTGGAAGCTTTTTGGTTCTCCATCATCAATAAGCAAAATGTACTCTGATTTTGAATATCTTGTTGATGGAATCCGTCCTTGCTCAAATCTTCGTACTTGTGGAATGTTGTTTTGAGGAGATGCACAATCATTTGGTTGATATAATGGTCCGAAAAATTTTGGTGGGGAGGGTTGGGACTTTCCCTAATCAATATCCTCTTCTTCATCAACCTGTTCTATTTCTAGCATTTCTTCATGCACATCGCCATTATTTATGGTGAACTGTGTTGGTACTGATCTAGAGAAATATCTTGGGTACTGAATTTAGGATTAGAAGACATTGTGGGATTTTCAATGTCTTCTAATGTTTGATTTTCATTAAGCACTACATCCCTACTTCTAATAAACTTTTTTGTCTTTGGATCCCATAATCTATATCCAAATTCCTCATCTCCGTAGCCTATAAAAATGCATGGAGTGGACCTTGTATCTAGCTTCTATCTTAGTTCCTTTGATACATGTAAAAAGGATAAACAACCGAATACTCTCAGGTGAGAATATGAGGGATTTTTACGAGACCATACTTTCTTCGAAATTTTAAAATTTAAAGTTATTGATGGTCATATGTTGATCAGGTAATAAGCGGTTCGAACAACTTCTCTCCAAAATAAAAACTTAACCATACTTAACATGCTTATGACCTTTTCCATGATCATCTGATTCATTCTTTCGTCTACTCCATTATGTTGTGGGGTGCATGAAATTGTCTTCTCATGTCAAATGCCGTATTTTCTGCATTAGGCATCAAATTCTTTAGAAGTGTACTCACCTCTATTATCTGTACGAAAACACTTCAGCTTCGTTCCTGTTTCTCGCTCTATGATAGAATGGAACAATTTGATGTAATCTAAGGGACCACACATGTAATTAAAGGTAAACTAATTCGATAACTTTAATTAAAACTCCTACTTAGATTTTAATTAGAACTCTTATTTGAGTGTGGAATTATTATTGTACAAGGATTGAAACTCTTCTATCTCTATAAATGGAGATTAGATAAAATCAAGGCATCCTATGTAATTTTACGACAATCATAATATACAATTCCATGGTGTACAAATTTTGAGAGAGAAAAAGAGAGTAAAATTATTTTTCTTGCTTTTATCAACTGTCCAAATCAACAATTGGTTTCTTGATTTAATTAAAAGAAGGTGCCTACCTCCGGTATAGTTTTGACTTTAGAGAATACCATAAAAGATTTGGAGGTTTGAAGCATCAAGTTCTTGCAATGAAAAAGCTAGAAGTTCATAATTCATAATTAATTCAAGAATTTATCATCGAATTTACGTAAAAGTTTGAATCATTTATTCTTGATATAACATACAAGTGAACATATAGACGATCTTATTTATTGAATTAAAGAAAGTTTTTAATTTCTAGATAATTTCACTTCCGCATTCCAACAAGTGATTCCCACAAATTGATTATTGTTGAGGATTGATTCTATTCTTGAAATAAAATGAGAAATTTCTTGACATTGAATTTTCATATAAACTTCAATAAGAAACCTACTAAATTTTTGCAAAACAGTGCACTTAAGAGTTTGCTTGGTTGTTTGAAAAGATTGAAATGAATGATCAATCACACCATAATGTTTAAGTTAGTTTTTGTATTTCAATAAAGAACATAATTAACAAAGTTCTCAATATTGGAATAGATTGGGTGGCATTAATTATAGCAATGTAAATAGTGGACATGAGATTTGTTCTTATTTTTATTTTTTTTAAAACAAACTTTAATGGTCTTGCTTTTTATTTTAGTGTGAAATGGTCACGGAAAGATTCAATGAAAGAATTTTTTTTTTTTTTGTAGAATATATCGATTAAGAGATATCAAATAGAGTGAATTTAATGTTGCACAACTTCCAATGGATCTTGGACTGAGGACTCTCCAACTTTGGATTACAATATTAACATCTGAGATCAATATTGAAGAGCATATTTGCAAAAAGATTCTTGCTAGAGTCTAGATCATGAATTTTCATAGAGACCATTTGGAGTAAAACAACTAAGAAAATTTTGGATAATTTGGATACCAATTTTGTGTTTTTATTTGTATAACTTTATCTAAAATACAGTGAAGAACTAAATATATAGATAGGGTGTTTCAAGCCTTAACATTAGAGTTATAGATGAAAATGAATGCCCAAAATGCATTAAAACATGAAAAAAAGCTTAGGCCGGAAGAATATGGCGCTTGAGAACCAGGAGAGTGCCTCCTCGACACTTGAGCATCTAGTTGGTGCCAGGTGGGAGCCAACTTCACTATTTTGGGCATTCGAGCTCTGGTCGAAAGCCAGGTGAACATTATTGCATAAAAAAAGTCCTCACTGGTTAACATCCTCAAGTCCAACACAAATTTCAACTCCCAATTAGATTTCCAAATAGAACTTCGGCTAGAATTTGCCAAATAAACTTCGAAAAGAATTCCAAAGCATTCCAACAAATAGAATTCTTCTTAATGCCGACCTTAATTAAAATTCTCAATAGCTCTCATCGTGACCAATAGTTCTCCAACAACATATTCCATTTTTTTCCCATTACTAGCCTCCTCCAATTCTAGCAGGTCGTCGCAATCACCTTTACTCTCGCTCATCACTTTTCCATTTTCCCTCATAATCATCTTGTTTGGGCATTAAGAAGCAATGTGTACCATTCCTAAACACCTAAAGCATTTAATGTCCCAACTCCGCGATGGTCGCGATTCCATTTTGGGTGTGGTCTTGCTAGCATTTTCTTCTTTTTTCCTTAGTGTTTTAGTTCTTCCTCTACAAATAGTCCCTTATCCTTTGTGGTTGTCCCACTTTGGTTTCCAAGATTGATTAGAACCCAAGGAAACCGATGGTTGTCTAACTGTCCTCTTCCTCTTCAATTGTCTTTCCACCTTCACAACCACATGTAGCACATCTTCTAATTCTACACAATGCTGCAACTCCACTACCTTGGCAATATCCCTATTCAAGCCATTCAGGAATCAAGCCATTGTTGCTTCCTGATCCTCCTCCACATTCGTCCTAATCATTAACATCTCCATATCTTCGTGGTAGTCCTCCACACTCCTAGATCCTTGGTATAAATTTTGTAATTTTTGATGGAGCTCTCGGTAATAGTGACTAAGCACGAATCTCTTCCACATAATCACCTTCAGATCATCCCATGTATTGATAGGTCGTTCCCGATTCCTCCACCTCGATGTAACCACTTGATCCCACCAAGTTATGGCGTAATCGGTGAATTCAAGAATTAGTTTTTTACATTATTTTCATCCGAGTAATTATGGCAATCGAAAATCAACTTTACATTCTTCTCCCACTCTAAATAAGCCTTCGGATCACTTCTTCCTTTGAATGGTGGAATTGACATTTTTATATTGCCCATGCTCCATCTACTTCATCTCTAACATTATTCCTACCTCTTATTTTCAAACCTAGCTCCTCTATTTCTCAAACTTCCCATCTCAGCCTCGACTATAGCATCCTCTTCTATGTTACTATTATATCCAATCTCTTCATGCACTTCCATCCTAGGCTCCCGTCTACCCCATCTCCTAGCATTAGGTACTTCTACTCGCTGCCCTCTGTGAGGATCAGTAATCGCTGCATCGAGCCTATCCAACCTATCTCTCATATTGCCAAACAATCTTCGAAATCGCCGTACCACCTCTTCCGACATATTAATCTGATTGTTGTTCCTGCTCGAAGTTGATTCCTCCCCGTTAGACATCCTATAGCTAGAGTATTTTCTACCTCACTTAATTCGTTCGTATACCACTCTACATTTTTCCACTCAGTGCTTTTGTCCAAGTGCTTCAAAGAACAAAGCAAATTGAACTCAACCAGATTAATTCTCATGGATTCCAAACTGGATGTGATTAGGAAATGTGACTTTAAAGGGATTCGAACAATTTGAATGAAACTTTTCCATTTTCGAATGGAAACTAAGGGAATTCAACGAGTGACTAAAACAAAATTTTGGTTGAATTGGAAAGGAAAAAACTTGACTCAAAATTGAGTTGTAAGGTGTTGGTAGCAAATCAAACAATAATAATAAATTTTCTTCTTCTTTTTTGCTTTCTTTTATTTTTTATATTTGGATTTTTTTGAAAGAAAATGCAATTAAGATATCAACTAAACAAACGGAAGTTAATTTGGATGCTAAATTACCCCCAAAACAACTTTTGAAAATTTGATGAGAATTTTATGGATCAAAGACTCATATATCACGAAAATACGACAAACACGAAAAAACAAGAAACTAAAAACAAAAGACTCAACAATAAAATAAAGGATATAACCTTGGTTATTTTGGAACCAAGCTCTGATACCAACTGATGTGAATTCGTGTAGCAACGATGGCTATGAAATCCAAAACGAGATTGTTGAACCCCAGAAAGTAAAAAATAATCCTGATTTTGGATTTGAGTCAAGAACGATGAACGAAGCAACCAACTTTATCAATGGATTTATTGACCTCTTGATTACACAATTCGAGAATCTCACCTGGTGTTGAACACCATAAGAATTCACTCTTAATAAGTTCAAAGATTTGTTCAATGAAGAAAGAGATTGAAAGCAAAATTATGCCTCTCTATTGAATTTTAAAATATCGAAGTTCGCTTACCATGAAGATGAAGAAATCTATTTATACTAACCCTAGAAACAAGTTTTAAAATGGAAAACAAAAGATTACAAGATACCATAAAGACTGAAATTATATTCCAATTAGGTAACTCTCGAAAAAATGCAATTTCGTGTGTTACATCTCTTTTATACGACCGCATGGTCGTATCTTCTGCAGCCGCATTGTTTAAGTCTCTTCTGCCTCTTTACTTTTAGTAGATCACCATATGACCGCATGGTGGTTAACACTGTGCGGCCACACCGTGTTGCACCAAGGCTTCAACTTCGGCTGCTTGCATAGTGTT
This sequence comes from Olea europaea var. sylvestris, assembly GCF_002742605.1. NCBI lineage: Eukaryota > Viridiplantae > Streptophyta > Magnoliopsida > Lamiales > Oleaceae > Olea > Olea europaea. The sequence continues at coordinate 7,956,156 of NC_036257.1, read as the reverse complement.
GACACAAATGGTTTCGGTTCTCGACCCCAACATGAAACTTGCATCTTTTTTCGCCAAGATCGATGTTTCGTCAATTTTTGATTGCACAAGTAATCCATCTCTTGATTGGTCTGCTTTGTCCTCGAACGCATCATCGGTCCTCTTTCGATAATCAACGAGTCTCTTCCTAGGCTTGTCTTCATTGGGCTCGACTCTTGGATCACATCTCCTTGATGCCAAGAATGAAATAGTAAGAATTTCTCCAACAGAATAGTCCTCTCATATCCGATTTCGGATGCAATTTTTTGTTCTGTGGCAGCACAAGCGTGTGATTCTAAATTAAAACACATATGTGGGAAAGTTAGGAATAAAAGTGGCATGCTTTCAGATGCAGCATGACAACAGCATGAGCGAAGTATGACACCTTGGTGTTGGAGGAAACCAATGACACATTAGCATTTTCAGTCTGTTGTAGCCATTTCTGTGAATCTTGGGATCATGGGATGGTTTGTGGCTCAAGACCTGGTCTTATTACTGAACATGGGAAGGCAATTTCGTTGATTTCATTAATTCTTGTTTATCAGTTATTTTGTTTCATTACCAGCAAGAATGTAGGAATAATCCGTTTCATTGTAATGGCTATTTAAGCCAAGTCCAATTTCAATGCATTTTTCAGATAGGAAGTTGAAATCCCAATCAATTCTCTTGGAGTGATTCCATATTTCGGAAGAGATTTCCTTTAATTTTCAGAAATTCAGTGAATTTTTAGAAATTCAGTGAGAGGTTGTTTCTGAAAATTTGTTGTTGCTTTGTTCTGCAACACTTTCTTTTTGTTAAAAGAAGAATTGCACTTTCGTTTCACTCCAATTAATGTTCTAGGTGAGGTTTTTGTTAGGATAATTGCAGATGCGATTCGAAATAATTTTAAAAATATAAATTTTATCCAAATCTTTGAATTGTAAAAGCGTTGGTCTCAAACGTTTCAAACACTTGCAGGAAAGGACATTTGACCAAAAATCTATTAGTTGACTAAAAGTCAATGTTTGATCATAATTTGATAAATTTTAAAAATGACAAAATGAGATTTTAGCATTTTATTAAATAAAAAAGAGTATTTTGCATCCAAAGTTCCAAAAATTTCAAATATGCAAAGTATCCTAAGCCTTTAAAAAATGTGTGCCAGAAGAACACCTAACGATTTTCATTAAAAAATCTATAACTTAACAAAATATTCATATTCCCAAATACAAAATCACCCAATCCCAACCACAAAACCTAACCCCTCACCCACCCAACCCTACCCATTGGTTGGTGAGGGAGTCTCCACCACTATCTTTACTTTTATTTTGTAAAGAAATTATATATATTTGTTTATTTCTTCCTAATTATTTAAAAATTAAAAGTTCTTGTTAGAAGGAAATGAAGTTAATGGGGAAGAGAATAGGAATATGTTGTCGACGAAGGTGGAAGAAATGAGATAGCGGTGGCTATTCTGAGGTTCACCAATCAAGATAGATGAGGCTTGTTCCATGTAATGTTTATAGGTTAGAGTGAATATATTTGGTCAACCTCAACCTCACAATAGCACCAACCATTGTCCCCGCCCTATTTTCTCCACCTCCGTTGATCCCATTTTCCCTATTTCCATCAACTCCATATCCTCTCAATAAGAACCTTTAAAAAAATTGGGAAGAAATAAGTAAAGATAAATAAATTCTCTTAGCACCAACAATACTGAAAGTGGCGAAGGCTTCTCTACCTACCAATGGATTGGTTAAAGGTTAGACATTCGGTTTAAGTGGTTGTGTAGATAGAAAAAAAGGTAAATATTTTTGTCAACTAATAGATTTTCACATTTGTTAAAGTTTTGGGACATCCACTTCACATTTAATTAGAAGGGTTGGAACTTTCTATACGAATTATTGTTTTAATTAATAAAACTTTGAATGTCCATTCCACTCTTCTAAAATTGGTTAAATTGTGATCAAAACTGACTTTTGGTCAACTAAAGGATTTTTTAAGAGAAAACTGACTTTTGGTTAAATTAATCTTTTAGTTATGAATCATTGTATTCTTTGGTTTCATTAAGATATTACTATATTATTTAACGGTAGTACAATTTTTCATACATTTATTAACTAACCTGTTTTAATGAGAGATTTTGTTTGCCCTTTCAACAAATACATTTCTCGAACAAAGTACCACATCGTCTCGGCCCAAGCAATAATCTATCAGTCTTTTTCTTCAAACCAAGGGTCACATACTATATTAGGACTCAACTTTTCCATTGCATCAGAAGTTAGGGCCCACATACGAGGTCACAATCGCCTCTGAAGTTCATGTAATAACATTTTTATGTTATCATGGGTAACTAAGATATGCACCTTCGTGCAAATCCAATTGCGGGATTCATCTTGTGCATTCAAGTTTTAGAGCCTAGTTTTAGCCCCTATTCGACAATTATTAAAATATTATGAGAAAATGAGTTTTGGAATAGTTATTTTTTGGAAATGAGAGGTTAAAAAGTTGGAAAAAGTTTTGTATTTATGTGAAAAATATTTTATTGAAAAACACTGTAGTTGAAAATGGGTTTGAGAAAAAAGAATTATTTTAATGGCTATGGCTTAATATCACTTGTTAATTAAGGTTTCATTTTAAAATGTTAACATGGTAGAGCAGTCAATTTTTTCTTATTAACCCATTATCTATCCCAAGGTTAGACTATGTGAGATTTAATTTTACCTAGGGATTATCTGGGATTAGAAGGTCCATCCAACTCATATATTGTTTCCTTTTTAATGGGAAGAATTCATGAGGTATAAATAAGTGAGAAATAGGATTTGTAATCTACAAGAGAGTTCGTGATTTTCCATCAATGCATGAATCAAGGTCTTGAATGGATTATAGAAAGTAGAAATTACACCCAACTAGATTTTTTTAAGTGTCAACTTCGAAATTCATATTTAAAGTATTTTTATACAACCGTCGCTTCGCGTTTAAGGTCCTGAGGCACGACAATGGAGGTGTAACCATCGCTTCACGTAATTGCAGAGGGACTCCTCTACGCACAGTTATGTAGTTTTGCCTGGTACTCAAATTGCAGTGATCCATGGGTTTGCTTGGTCACAGATCGCGGTGTTCTAGTTGTTTCTCTGATGTGGTATTCGCCTGGCTTCCGTGGCGAGATCACAATGCCATCGATTATTTTTTAGAGTGGCAACTTGTGAAGAAGGTTTCCCTATTGTTTCTTTTGCTTTACCATGTTAGTTTTGCGGTGTTTTCCCACTCTTCTTTGGTGTTTTAAGACTATTTCAGTGGTGATTCTACGATATATTTTGCGGTGGTGGTGCAGGTACAGTTAGTGTTCAATGGTGGTGGTGATAGGTTTGTGGGTTTTTTTGTAGGCGTGGTGGTTGTGGTGTAGTGTAGATGAAGATAGAGGAGATGGTTGTGGCTGTGGAAGCCATGGTGGTGGTGTGCTGAGGGCATGGTGTGTAGGTTCAGGAACATTACAAAACCAGAAAAATCTCAATACTAAAAAGATCAAGAATAAAGTAGATCTGAACGAAATACAGTAAAGAACACGAGATTTTTCTGTCGAAGCTCTGAGGTTCGGCGACCACTTCAAACGCCTAATCCTCGTTGAGGATCAATAAAGAATAAGCTCGAATCCACTAAATCATGGCCAAAACACAGCAATACTTCGAGTTCCAAAAGAACACACAGTTCACCGACTCAAACAACGGCATACAGCCACTTCTTAACAGCAAGAACTCACACAAGAGTTCATAAATCTCACTTTCTCTCAACCACTACACAAGATCGAAGAGAGAAATCAGAAATTGCAGAGAGAAACTCAATAACTTGAAAGAAGTTGCTAGAATAACCAAAAGTACAAACCCTAGAGATATTTTGCCTATTTATATGAAAGAAGCTCGAAAGTTCAATCAGACAGCCCTTATCTTGCCACGCGTCGAAGATCCAATGAAGTTGTTATTTGAAACTGAAAAAACGAGTTTTGTTAAGTTGGTTTTCCTCCCTTCCAGATTCTTCTATTTATTGGGTCATCAATCTGGGTCTTGGGTTGGGCCTTTCAACTTGAGCTGCATTGGAAATAAATGGATTGGACTTCACTAAAATAGCAACTCAATTTTACAATCTTCACCTTTGTTGTCTTTTGTGCCTGCTCTTATGTGGATTCAAACTTAACACTTGATTTCATTTGCTCTTATTACCTATAGAAAAAAATAAAAATCAGTCTTCTTCAAGATCAATTAATCTTAAAGAATCAACAAACTTACTAATAGGGATTACCTTCGTTCCGGCATCTGCAGGATTTACCTTAGTAGGAATTTTGACCAATCTAATATCACACCTATCAATGATATCTCTAATAAAATGAAACTTAACATCTATATGCTTGTATCTATCATGCAAAATAGGATTTTTACTCAAAAAATAGCACTTCGATTGTCAGAACAAAGCTCCACCTGATTTTCTATAAGTCCTAATTCACTACGCAAACCCTTCAACCACAATCCCTCCTTAACTACTTCAGTTGTAGCAATGTATTCAACCTCAGTTGAAGACAATGCAACAAGTCTTGGAAGCTGGGATTTCTAGCTAATGCTCGTATCATTTATAACATAAAAATATGCAGTTGTGGACTTCCTATTATCTGGATTACCAGCAAAATCAGAATCTACATAACCCTTAAGTCTAAGTCCATTTTTATTCATTTTGAACATTAAACCTAAGTTACTGGTTCCTTTCAAATATTTAATCAGATTTTTCATGCATTGCCAATGTATTTTTACTCATAAAACATACTCACAACATAAACAATATCAGGCCTAGAGCATACCATAACATACATTACAGATCCAGCAGCATTAGAATACGGTACATTCATCATTCTTTTATGTTCTTCTTCAATTTTAGGCAATTGATCAACAGATAATTTCATACGAGCAGATAAAGGCAAGCTAACAGGCTTAGATTCATAAAGTGAAAACCTTTTTACAACCTTATCAACATAATATTTTTGTATTAGAAACAACTTTCCATTTACTCTATCTCTTTTTATTTCTATACCCAAAATCTTTCTAACTGGTCCTAAATCTTTCATTTCAAATTCAAATTTTCTTTAATTGAGTTAAGTGCAACAGAATCATGACCAGCAAGAAGCATATCATCGACATACAAAAGCAGATAGAAAAAAAAGCAGATTCACCATCTTTCTTATAATAGAAACATGGATCATATTCAGATTTCTTGAAGTTCAATCTTTGTATTAAAGAGTCAAATCTTTTATACCACTGCCTAGGGGCCTGTTTAGGCCATACAAGGATTTCTTTAAGAGACACGCTAAGTTTCCCTTTCCTTCAACTTCAAACCATCTTGGTTGAGTCATATGTATGATTTCATCTAAAAGAATCATACAAGAAGGCAATTTTCACATTGAGTTGTTCTAACTCCAAGTCAAATTGTGTCACTATAGCAAGTAGGACTCCAATGGATGTATATTTAACAACCGGTGAAAAGATTTCGGTGTAATCTATCCCTTCCCTTTGATTAAAACCTTTAGCTCACTAACCTTAGTCTCAACCTCTTTGATCTTATAAACCCATCTACAATCAATCAATTTACAATCTTTGGGTTTTTCAACTAAAGTCCAAGTTTCATTTTTAAAGAGTGAGTTCATTTCATCTTCCATTGCAGTAATCCACTTAGGGGATTCTTTAGAAGAAATAGCATCTTCATAAAAGGTAGGTTCTATGTCAAACAGATCAGATTTAGACTGATTAGATGTAAAATTAGCATATTGATACCTGGAAGGAGGTCTTATTTGCCTTCTTTCTCTGTCCCTAGCAAGCTTGTAGTCCTGCAGGTCATGTGCAGGCTCCAGGTGCTGTTCATTTTCAAAATTTTCATCATCTATAATGATTTGTGGTTCTAACTGATGTGGCTCCACCTCAAAATGAGCCTGGTCATCAGTATTTTGGCTATCAAAACTAATTTATGTGATAATAAAGTCATCCTTTCCCAATTTTCACCAGATTTGTCATTAAGACAAGGAAAGTCATCTTCATCAAATATTACAGATCTACTTATTATCACTTTATAGCCTCTCACATCTCTTAACCACAATCTATAGCTTTTAACACCTTCTCCATATCCTAAGAACATACCCTTCAACGATTTAGGGTCCAGTTTTAACTCAATATTATGTGCATAAGCTGCACATCCAAAAGTTCTTAGGTGAGAATAATCTGACATTGAATCAGACCAGATTTGTTCAGGAATTCTATTATTTAGAGAGCTCGAAGGATATCTATTGATAAGATAATAGGTTGTTTTTACAACCTCGCCCCAAAAAAATTTTGGAAGGCCAGAATTGATTAACATACATCTGATCCTTTCAAAAATTGTTCTATTTAACCTCTCGGCAACCCCATTCTATTGTGGGGTATAGCTCACTATTTTATGTCTCATTATCCCTTGTTTACTGCAATATTGATCAAATTCGGTATTGCAAAATTTAAGCCCATTGTCAGTTCTTAAAATTTTTATCTTCTTACCGGTCTGATTTTCAATCAATACATTCCATTCTTTGAAAATTGCAAAAGTACCAGACTTAGATTTTAATAAGAAAATCCATGTTTTCCTTGCATAGTCATCAGTTGTAAGAAGATAATATTTGTAATCAGATACAATAGGAACAGGTGCAGGTCCCCATAAATTAGAATGTATGTATTCAAGGGCATCTTGGGAATTGTGTAGCCCTACCTTAAAAGGCAGTCTGACTTATTTTCCCATTATATAGTGTTCATAAAAAGTCAATTTTTGAACATTATCCTTCCCGAATGCCCCTTGATATGATAGAGTTTTTAAACCTTTTTCACTTAAATGGCCAAGTCTTTTATGCATGCCATAATTCTAATTTATCGGGATGTGTAACAAAATTTACAGCATTTTTTAGGTGAAATTATTTCATCACCTATTACATAGATTCCATTGAGCTTAGGTGATCTACAATAAGTTCTTGATTTCTTGTTATATTTGTAGAGCCATTTTTAATACCAATTTGGTAATTTTCATCATCAAGAACTCTTAGGGATATGAGATTTCTTCTAAGTGCTGGTACATATCTAGTATGTTTTAACAAACACGTGATGGCCATTTTTAAATTTTAGCAGCACATTTCCAATTCCCTTCACTTGGCATGACTCATCATTCTCAAGTTTTACAAATCCTCCATCCAGACTACAAAAGTCTGAAATGCAGCCAATATTGGGTGTCATATGAAAGGAACAACATGAATCTAGGACCCAATCCTGATCAATATTTTCAGATAGAGACACATAGGCAACTCCAATATTGGTTCCAGCTTCTTTATAATTAGCAACAACTGCTAAAGAAGCATTTTTAGTATTAGACCCATTCTTTTGGTCATTTGCCTTTTTAAAAGAGTCTTCAATAAAGTGCCCAAAATTTTCACAGTAAAAATATTTTCTGTTATTGTTGCTATTCGCTTTTCCTTTAATTGGTTTTTTGCCTTTTCCTTTGGTGTTAATCCATTGTCTTTTGTTAAAATTTTTATTCTTGTTAAAATTGGAATGACCGAAGTTACTTACACCTTTAAAATGTGGTCTTTGATTTGATGACACACCCTCAACATGGAACACTTTTTGTGCTCAGGTTTTAATTCAAGTTCTTTGTTTAGAAGAGAATTGTGAATTATTTCAACAGTGCGATCACTCCTGCCATACTCTAGAGCATTTCTTATGTCTTTATATTTATCTCCTAGGGTATTAAGCAGGCCAACTACCTCTGTTCATCAGAAATTTTCTTATCACAGTTTGCTAAATCTTGTGTGATCCTATTAAATCTATCCTTATTATCTCCCGTGTCAAGATTAGGATCAAACTTAAAACTAAAGAACTGTCGCCAAAGAAAGCATTTGTTTGGTACAGTCTTAGTAAGGTAGTGCTTTTCTAAGGCAGTCCACAATTCTACAGTAGTTTTAGTTTCTCCTACTTTCCTAATCACAGAATCGGATGAGTGCAGAAAAAAGGTGCTCCAGGCCAGTTCATCTTGTTCAGTTTTCCTAGCTTCAGATAGGGTTTTTGGCCAAGATTCATCAATGGCCTTAGCACATTTTAACTGTAACATAAGTGCTTTCATTTTCTGACGCCAGAGACTAAAGTCTCCTTTATCGTCTCAAATTTAGACATCTACCTTAGAGTTCATGGTGTGCAGTAGTGTGAAAATGTTCACAAGTATGATATAACAAATATATCACAGTAGTAATTCAGTCAACAATATGTCACAAAGATCACTGTCTAATTATTCCAATTTCAGAGTATGTATTAGTTGTGCTTAGGTATGATGTGTACAGAAGTATGTCACACACATTAATACACAGTCAATATACAGATCACTAAGCATGCAATGGAGTTCAAACACATAAACTTACACACAGTAAACTACCAAAAGAGTAACTGCAATGTATGTATCTTTGAAGCAATTATTCTCAGGCAGTTCAACACCTGAGGAGATCAATTTGAGTATTAGTACAATTCAAATAGAAAGATGTATCAATTCAAATATAGAGATATAATTTTGGTGTGTTTCAATATCCACACACAGTGAAAGAATTTCAAAATCAGTTTTTTGCAGGTTTCTTGAAACGAAGCCCTAGTCCCCAGAGATTCTAGGGTTCTCTCAGGGAACCCTAGACAGAGGTAGATTTAGGGGAAGTTCAACGGAACCCTAAGTTTGAAATACGTTTTTGTTACCAAAAAATTATCACAAGAACTGCAAGTTCAAACAATACTCAAGAATCGTCTGATTATTTCACCAAGAAACAGTGTTACCACAACACTGCAGAGTTCACAATATACAAAAAGACTTCGTTTATTTTGAAAAAAAAAAAAGTCACCAACAGACTGCAGATTTCACAAAATACAAAAATCTGCTTATTTCAAAAATCGACACCAACAAGGATAAAAGAACACCAAAAATAACCAAGAAGTTTCGGTTTCTTTTCAAAAAATTTGACACCAAAAATGGCAGAATGGAAAAAGCACACTAAACAGTGCTCAAGAAATTTCTGTCTAATGCGAAGAATTTTTTTTTTTAAATTTTTTAAAAAAAATGTTACACAAGTTTCAGATCTGCAACTAAAGAGGACTGAAAAACGCTCTGATACCACAATAGGTTCAGGAACATTACAAAATCGAAAAAAACTTAAGGATAAAAAGATCAAGAATAAAGTAGATCTGAACGAAAAACAGTAAAGAACACGAGATTTTTCGGTCGAAGCCCCAAGGTTTGACGACCACTTCAAATTCCTAATCCCCGTTGAGCATCCATAAAGAAATAAGCTCGAATCCACTAAATCATCAGCCAAAACATAGCAATACTTCGAGTTACAAAAAAACACAGTTCACCGACTTTAACAATGGCACACAGCCACTTCCCAACAGCAAGAACTCACACAAGAGTTCATAAATCTCACTTTCCGTCAACCATTACACAAGATCGAAGAGAGAAATCAAAAATTGCAGAGAGAAACTCAATAACTCGAAAGAAACTGCTAGAATAACCAAATGTACAAACCCTAGAGATATTTTGCCTATTTATATGAAAGAAGCTCGAAAGTTCAATCCAACGGCCCTTATCTTGCCACACGTCGAAGATCCAATGAAGTTGTTATTTGAAACTGAAAAAACGCGTTTTGTTAAGTTGGTTTTCCTCCCTTCCAGATTCTTCTAATTATTAGGTCATCAATTCGGGTCTTGGGTTGGGCCTTTCAACTTGGGCTGCTTTGGAAATAAATGGATTGGACTTCAAAAAAATAGTAACCTAATTTTACATGGTGGCATGCTGGTTTTACAGATGCTGTGGTGATGCTGGTGAGGTGGTGTTGGATATGGAGGTGGTTGTGCTTATGGTGGTCGGAGTATTGTGTCTGTAGGATTGGTGGTGGTGGAAGTGGGTAGGAAGTGTGTTTGCAACCAATTATTTAGGTGTTGTGACCAATATATAGTTAATTTGTGATAACTAAATAATATGAGAACTAGAAGAACGTGCGATTGTGAATCAGAATTTGGTGAATTTTGACTAATTAATTTAATAATTTGTGACCTTGAAATAAGTTGTAACCTATAAATTTGTGATTTGTGACCATGAAATAAACTGTGATCTATAAAATTTGTGATTTGTGACCTATAAAATTTTTAATTTATAGCTGAAAAATAATTTATGACCAGTTAATTTACAATATGTGATCAGGAAATAAGTTGAGACATATAAATACGTATTTGTGACCATTATATATTAAATTAATAAAATATATTTTTAATTAATTATTTCATAGATAAAATTTAATTAATATCTGATTTTAAAATAATGATCTTTGTTTTTTAATTTTGAAATGGGCCATAACGCAAAAGGCTTTCGAATTTGAGAGTTATGGCTGGAAATATGATTTCAACATCTTCCACTTAATTGTTTATATAACATGAAATTTTTTACACCATAAAATGAGCGAAGGCACCACTGAAGCAACAACACAGCATATAAGACCGCACTTCGACGGATGTCATCCCTCATGGTCGTCGCATAACGTCATCCATAATTAGCATAAGCTTCGCCGGTCGGGAGCCCTAGCAACTGGACATCTGAGGGAAAGCACTTGTATGTTTGTCTAATGAAGGCTTCCATGACATTTGGATTCGGTTTTTGTTATATATTAGGAAGGAAGCATTTGATTAGGAAACTACTTCATTAGTTCCTGAAAATTAACACGTGATCCTTGGGGATTATGGAAAATCAATATCCACAAGGAAATCAAGTCGCATAAGTAAACAAACTCAACTCATCAAATGGAATTTACCATAATTTATTATATCTATGGACACCAATCATAGTAAGCTGAGTGGAATTAGGGTAACAGCATCCTAGATGTTGAAGATATAGAAAGATTATAGAGAATAATCTCCATGATATCTTATCAATTGTGTGGGATTATTTTGCTTAAAAGTTGATTGTGCAACTGTCCTTTTAGAGTTATTTATAACTCTATAAATAAGGTCTTCTATTTTGTTATAGAAACACAAGTTTATTATATATGATTTATAATATTTTAACAAAGTATCAAAGCCGGTTTAATTTCATTTTGGGTTAAACTTTCAAGCTTCTATTCTCGTGCCACTTGTTCGGTCAAGTTTTCTTATCTTGATTAAATATCCTCGCCTAGCTAATTTATTTTTCTTTTATTTTTTTATATATATTCTGTCCATATTTTATTCAGTAAAATCTTCTTCTATTCTTGATTCAATCTAAATTTGGGTTTTAGATTAATTTAAATCTTGTTAAACGTTGATTATTCTTGTTACTTTTTCTTGGAGAGAGTTGATTTCCAAGAAAATCGATCATTACCCCGTTATTTTTTTATCAAATTTAATTCCATCACTTCTGTTGTTTTTGCCTCAACGTGTGCCAGGTTCGTGTTTCATCAATCTTCCCTTTATTTCTAAGTGTAGTAATAATACTACCCATGAATTTTCGAAGTGTTATTATTAAACATGGTCCATCCTTTGCGTGTCTAACTATCAAAACCATTTGAGGTTCTTGTTGTGGCCTTGTCTGTTATATTTATCAGTGTCTCCTTCAAGACTTAGTGATGGTCTGTTTAGATTGGTGAATGATGACTTTTCATTCTTACCAACTTGAGTTCCATTTTTTTTTCTGGCTTGGTTGGTGTATGAGCAATTTTGAAATATCATTCGATTCTAGGAAGAGGAAAATTTGATTGAATCAGTTTTATTTTCAAACTCAATTTGATTGTCACTACATTATATTGAGTTCGAGAAATGGTGTTGAAGATATAGAAATATTGTAAAGAATAATTTTTATGATAATTTTTCAATTGTGTGGGATTATTTTCCTTAATAATTGATTGTGTGATTATCGCACAATCTTTCATTTTAGAGTTATTTTTAACCCTATAAATAGGGTCTTCTACTTTGTATAATAGAAACAAAAGTTTATTATATATTTGTTCTCTAAAACTAATTTAATAAGATCCATTTCTATATAAAAATTCACGTACATATAATGAGAAATGTAAGCATACTCTAAACTTTAGCTAAATATCTACTTGTGTGTCTGTCCCACATCAATTACACCATATAATTTATATTGACAATTGACTTGACTATGAGAGTATCAACGGTAGCCTTCTTGCCTGTCTTTAATTGGTATTCCCAGAAAGCCGGGACTGTACATAAAGGGAATATAAACCAAAAGAAAAGAAACGGAAAGTCCATGCAAATAATGAACAGAAGATCGCCGGAAAAACAGAAGCTTGAGGGAAATTTACCAAATAAAAGGAAGAGGCAAGGGTTTGCCTTATATAGGTGAGCACCGACATCCCTGATCCTTAAGATCTCAAGAACAGGTCTCAGCCAGCCGTTGAATGGGGAAGCAATCCCAACTCTTGAACACCCTTTACAAACTGTACATATATTTTTTTTTTTTTTTATATAAATACAGAGAAAACACCGATCCAAACAATGTTTGGACATTTCAACGAAATAATTCATTCCTCATTTTCTTAAAAATTTAACAAGAAATAATTAAATGGAGAACAGGGTAATATTAAAATATTCAATGAACACAATCGATTTTTAATAATTTTTTCTTAAGGAAATGATTTTTAATATCATGAACTTATTAATTACTAATTATATGTTATAAAAATATACATTTTAGTTACACAAAACGTAATTACTCTAATTTTGCCTCTCAATGCTGAATTAAACAAGGCTTGCTTATGAGTTTATAACTATTATGTCGATTTTAAAAGAAATGCATATTGTAATGACTTGTGATACAAAACTTCGTATATCTCAGCTCCCAAACGTAAAAATCTAATAATACCCGATTTTAGAAAATTATAGACATATATACGGCAACAATTATTTGTATATATGGGTGAATTGCCGGGCAAATCTCCCTTGGCAGTGAGCTAAATAAAACAGCCAATCCCTATATAGCAGTAAAGTAGCCCACTGCCAGTGGAGTAATTGCCCAGTAATGCATCCATACACTCTGAAGAGACATGATTAAAAGATCTGAGCACTCGTTTCTATTTATAGCTCATGAAAATTTGTTGTGTTTTGCATTCAACAAGGATATTTACAGCATATTCTTTTATTCATTAACAAGTGGAATGATCCAATATTCTAGCAATTAAATGGTCGGTATGATTTACAAAAATATTTCAAGCAAGAAACTTGATTGGATCCCCTAGGCCTTAGCCTTAGTCAAGTGGTACTGGTACAATTTTTTACTTTATTATCGAAGGATCGTGTTCACACTGTGGAAATAAACCCTTGGCATTTTCATTGTTGAGGAATAAATTGTAGGAACATATGATTATCGAAAAGAATATTGCAAAATATAATCAACAGAAAGGTAAATAATAAGATATGATTTTTTTTTCTAAAAAAGAAAAAGTTAAGAAATGAGTGTGTATGAAAATGTCATGCAATAAATATGGAAATTTTAATGTTTTATGGTGTCATTACTTACTATTTTAAATACTTTGGTATGTCATTATGGTTAGGGATATCAATTTGTGGAAATTACAGATTCTAATAGATTAAAAATTCTCATTTCATAAATAAGATGACATGTTTAATATTTCACTAATCAGAATTTTTTGAATTAATTAATATCTTTAAAAATTAATTAAATAAACAATTTAAAACCTAATTATTTCCTCCCTCTCTGCCAAATCTCTATTCTTTCTCTCTCTCAATTCCCCCCCCCCTCTCTGTCCAAAATTCCGCCGTCACCGGACAAGCAAAAGTCACCTCGCCGCAACTACTGCCAAATCGTCCTGGATCTGACAGTCACTGTGAGCATCGGAGCCAGCAATCACATCGATCGATCTAAGTAGCGTTGTACGCGTTGCTCACAGAAGTGCAGCCCTGCTCACCGCCGAGATCTGCTGCTCTGCAACTGATGTTTGTGTACGATAGTAAATAACTGTGACCTGTGGTGGATGGAAATCGTTGGCTGTGCAAACGGTGGCGATACGGATTGTGAATCCGACATGTGGTGGGAGACGGCGTGATTGGGAAGGTAATAGGTGTACTGGGAGGGTGTAGCAGGTGGACGGCCCCGATTGTTTTATGGTTTTGAGTTGATATTTCCTGGTTAGAGGGTTATGGGTATTGGCCGGTGATTTAGGACTGTTGATTTGCATTGTAGTGGGGTTTATCGCGGTGATTGTGGGTCTGGCACGATGATTGTGGTTGTGTTTTTGCTGTGATGTGTTAACTTGTTTGGAGCGATGGTGTTGCAGTCGAGAGTTGGTGGTGGTGGCTCTGGCAGTGTATGGTGGTTGCTGTGGAGGTGGTTTGCAGTTTGCTTAGATGACGGTGTTCGCGTGCTGGCTGGGGTTAATTTATTAAGTTGTAACTGTAACATTAATTGTGACCAATTATTTTGTTAATTTGTGACTAACAAATTAGTTGTGACCAAAAAGAATTTTGATTTTGTGATCGATTATTGAATTGTGACCTATTAAATTTTTTATTTGTGATCGACAAATGAGTTGTGACCAATAAATATTTTGATTTGTGACCGATCAATGAATTGTGACCTATGAAATTTTTGATTTGTGATCGACAAATGAATTGTGACCAACAAAAAAATTGATTTTGTGACTAATTAATAAATCGTGACTTATAAATTTTTTGATTTGTGACTGATGAACAACCCGTGACCTATAAAAATTTTGAATTGGACCATAAAATAATATGTGACCTATTAATTTTTTGATTTGTGATCGAAAAATAGTTGTGACCAATAATTTGATAAGTTGTGACTAAAAATAAATTTATGACTAATTAATTTTTTGTTTTGTGACCGATGAACTAATTGTGACATGTAATTTTTTTGAATTGTGACCGTAAAATAATTTGCGACATAAAATTTTTAATTTGTGACCAAAAAATAATAAATTAGTAATTAATTTGTTAATTCGTAACTAATTTATTAATTTTTTTAGGTCACATATATATACAATTTAGTCACGAATTAACAAGAAATAATATGTGACCTATAAAATTTGTGTTTGTGACTTATAATTTATTGAGTCGTGACCGAAAAATTAATCTGTGACCTATAAAATTTTTGATTCGTGATCGAAAAATAATATGTGACCTATAAAATTTGTGTTTGTGACTTATAATTTATTGAGTTGTGACCGAAAAATTAATCTGTGACCTATAAAATTTTTGATTCGTAATCGAAAAATAATATGTGACCTATAAAATTTGTGTTTCTGACTTATAATTTATTGAGTTGTGATCGAAAAATTAATCTGTGACCTATAAAATTTTTGATTCGTGATTGAAAAATAATATGTGACCTATAAAATTTGTGTTTGTGACCGAAAAATAAGTTGTGACCAATAATATGATAAGTCGTGATTAAAAATTAATCCGTGACTAATTATTTTTGAAATTGTGACCAATAAACAAACTGTGACTTACAAAATTTTTGAATTGTGATCGTAAAAAAATTTGTGACATAAAATTTTTGATTTGTGACAAAAAAATAATAAGTAACTAATTATATTGTTAATTTGTGACCAAATTGTATAGATCCGTGACCTAAATATATTTAATTAATAAAAAATTAATTAACTAATTAAAATTTTTAATAAAAATCTGATTTTAGAAATTTGAAACTTGTTTTCTTATTTTTGAAATGTGCCATAATTAATTTCTTAGTTATGAAATTTTCCCTATCAATTTAGGTCGTCGGCTTGGGCCGCTCGTGATTCGGCCCAGAAAAATCCCATGCCAACCCGGCTCGAGGCTCGGGCCAAGCGCTATTTTGGGGTGTTGGCCCAAGCTCAAGCAAACCCGTGTGGCTCAAGCTCACGGGCCTTAAAAAAGAGAAAAAAAAATGAATTTAAAGGCAATACTACTACCATTTCAGGCAGTTGAGTGCTGCCTTAAAAAAGGCAGCAGCTGGCTGACTTTATGCTGCCTTTTAAGGGAGCAGTTATTTAAAAAAAAAAAAAAAAAAAAAGAGCCTGTCCGGCTTTGCTCGAAAAGGCTCAAGTTGAAAGCTCGGCTCGAGCCTAGATTTTTTGGCCAAATAGAAGCTCGGCTCGGCTTGGGCTTGAAAAAAGCTCGCACCAATTTACTCGAACCTAATGTTGTCTTTTTAAGGCAGCAGTTATTTAAAACAAAAACAAAAAAAAAGAGCCTCCCTAGCTCTGCTCAAAGAGGCTCGAGTCGAAAGCTCGGGTCCAGCCTAGATTTTTTGGCCAAATAGAAGCTTAGCTCGACTAGAGCCTGAAAAAAGCTCGCACCATTTTACTCGAACCTCGAGTTTTGGCTCGACTTCTTGGCATCCCTAATTATGGTATTATTAGGAACTTATAATATCTTTTTTACTAATAATAAAATTTCATCACAGCCTTTGCTTTAAGAATCCCCATTAATATTCCCTCCTCCTGCCCAGTCCCGACTCAAGAACAAAAAATTAAATTATGAAAGTTGTAGACTTCCCAAATGAAGTTCCTAATTTCCAACATGTTTCATTTTCTGCACTTCAAGTATCACATCCATAGAACAAACTTAACGATGCGCAAAGTGAAAGTCAGGACTTGGGACCATGGCCTTAACAAAAAGTAAAGGAAAACCCTAGAGGTATAGTCCCATGCATATGCCATTTCTAGTTTTAGCATATCCAAAATGAAGGTGCAAACCACGAAGTATAGAAAATATGCTCTTAGAAATGGAACCTCCATGGCTATTTTGGGGCAAATGGATAATGTGTGGACAGGGGTGGATTTAGGAATTTTTGACACATGGGCTAGAATTTAAAAGATGATATAATAAATTCATATATGAATTAAAGTCAAATTCATTTAATTTGAAGTTGTTCCTGACGAGATTTTGAAACATAAAATTTATCTACAACAGAATCTATATCTATCTTTTGATTAAGTTCTTGTTTGATGAAGAGTGTCATATAATCAGCAAGAAAGTCATCCTCCATTCTATTATCATGATCCGTCTTCATGTGTTTCATTGCTGAAAATGCTCACTCAGTAGTCGCTAGAATCAGATAAAGTCAGTACAAGACGAATCAATCGAGTAACCATAATACGAGTCCACAACTTGCCACTCTTAGTTAACCGTCGACACAACTCAACAAGTGTTGATACTTGAAATTGAGATTCACTCTTCATATCTAGCTCAAAATGTCGCAACTTATATTCCAAAGTACGAATATCTTGCTTTCAAAAATCCCCATGATAGAATTTTTCAGCAAGTGTACATAGATATCATGAATGCTAAATGATTTAAACGAATTTTTAGGGTCCAAAGCTGCACTGAGTGTGAGAAGTTCAACTGATGTATCATTGAATCTTGTATTTAATTCTATTAGTACGAAATCTATTATTTCATTGAAAACATCAAAGTGATAATGATGCTCCATTGTAATTTGATCACGAGAACAACAAGGACCAACCTTGTACAAACTTTCTAGGTTGGGTATCTCAATATCGTGTTTTGAGCAAAACTTTCTTACTTCCTGAAGAAATTCTTCCCAATCATCATCTCTCCCTTTTTAAGGAGTTTTGTTGTAGTAGAAACAAGTCTTATAGCAGCCAAGATGATTAAAGATTCCCTTTGAGTGCCTGACAAAGATTATCGGTTAATCTCATGATGTTATGCATTAAATGCAAACTGAACACAATTAGAAATTTTCATATGTTTGTAAGTCCACAAACTTCGCCCCGAGATCTTACATTTGGACAATGGACAATATGATTTTCAAACACCTTGCAAGTTGTAGTGTACGTATCTATTAAGCTCTTTATAGAGTCATTATGAGAACTTCAATGAGTTGCTCCTGATCGTTGTAAATTATTCACTTGATTTGCTCCTCTTCCAGACTCACACTCCCCTGTAGCTAACATATGCTCAATTTCATTTCTTTGAGCAGATTGTAACTCTATAATGCGCTTATGGAAGGAAGTGATAATGTTGATAATATTGTCCAAATGAGAAACGAACTCCCAAATAACATCAGCTTCTTTAGCTGCATAAACCAATACCAATTGTAATCAATGAGCAAAACAATGGATATTAGATGCATATAGACAATCTTTAAGAAACAATGCTTGAAGTCCATTCTAAGTGCCCCGCATATTACTAGCACCATCACATCATTGGCCTCTCATTTTTTAGATTTGATGATGCAGTGTCAGTGACGCTTTTGATACCAAAGTAGCGTTCCATCAAAATACACTGACGACTCACAAACCTCAAACTAATGGCCATTTGTTCTCTCCTAGATGGATCTTGTGCTTCAGCAACAAGAATACAATAGTACCCATCACCAATTTCTTCTTGAATCATCATTCTTACTTTATTCGCTATTATGTGTAAGATTTCTTTTTGAATACTTGAAGCAATGTATTGTGCATTTTTTGGAGTATTATTCAAAACAACTAGATCAATTTCTGCATTCATTTTTGCCAAAATTTTTATCATTTCAAGAAAATTTCCGCGATTCAATGAAGATGGAGATTCATCCTAACCTCTAAAGGAACAACTTTGGAATGCTAGCCATCAAGCACTTCGAATTGAAGTATTTAAACGTAAATGATGTTTCTTAACTTCTGAATTCAATACGATATGCATCATTTTATCAATATGTTGAGATAGTTTCATTAAATCTTTAGCTCTTCTCTCACACATATTATGATCCGATGATCACAAATGCGTAAGAAACGCACATTTTGATCCATCATTAACCCTTTTCCATCATTTATATTCAGAAGTTACTAGTGCCAAACAATTGTACGAATTCCCATCATTTTGAAAAAGATAACAATATCCCTATTTGTTATAGGTAAATACTCTAGCCAAGGAAACTAGTTGAACCATTTTGCCTGACAGCAACGAGACTGAGATTTTCCTTGTGTCTTTGGATACTCAACAAGTTTTGGTTGATAAGGCCCAGCCTTTAGATACGTCACTCTAATCTCATCTCGCAGATGAAAAGGAAATTCAAGTATTTGCTTTCTTTTTCCCGGTTCTCATTCAATGCTAATATTTGAGGATGAATATCGTTCGGTTTCTGGTTGAAATAAAGGTTTTCTTTAGTTAGTCCATCAGAAGTTGTACTTTCTATAGGTCTATCTACCCTTTGGAAGAAGGAAAACAAGTTCTTATTCTTCTTGAGAGGTGATAAAAATAATTTATTAAGCCAACAAGGCAACATAGACAAATAGGTGACAACATTCAATTCAATATTTGCCGGCAAGGCAATAAGTAGAGAGATGGGGACATTTACTTACTATGGTATATGTTTTTGGTTGGCAGACACCAGACAAAGATCTTTCCAACATGAATGAATTAGTAGTGTAAATGCCATTTTCTTAGAAATTCTTCCAACCAATTGTGACTGCGAATAAACAGACAAAATCAAGAAGAAAAAGAAGATCAAATAAGCTAAAAAATCAACTTGTATTCTACCATGTCAGTAAGTGACTTATTGCTGAAAAACAAGAACAAATACAAATTTCATTTTGATAATGCTATTAGTGAACCCGTAAGGTTACACTTGAATTATAAGAAACATTGCACTTGTTTATCAATTTCAATGAGGATTTAAGTAAGTATATTAAATTCCAATGATTCATAATTTCATATTTCAAATTGGCTCATTTCCCTTGTCACTCACTTCCATGATATTATTCTATTATTTTAAATAGTTACAGTGGAATTGGTTTCGCTTTTTTGTTATCTTACTATTATATCAATACTTTTATCTTAGAGCCTCATAGATTACATGTTTTCACCAGCTACGGAAAGATTCTAGGACAAAATTGAGAAGAAAAGCCTAAATGCCGAGGGGAAAAAACGAAAGTCACCTCTTTGATAGTAATTATAACTTTTCAACACCAATTTCTCTCTCTCTCTCCCCCTTTTTTATTTTTTTTATTTTGAAAAGCTTAGCCCCCCCCCCCCCCCCCCCCCCCTTTTAATTAATTTTGGAAAGCTCAGCACAACTGTAAGACAGAGCCAGGAACGAGAGTAAAAATTTTTATTCCATTTCATCCATACAACCCAAACTCCAATAAATTTTGTATTCTATTTCTCAAAAATCAATATACAACCCGTTCTCAAATCTCAATAATCCATATTAAGTACTAAAATCTAAAAATATATATAAAAAATCGTCCAAGTTACAAAATACAAGAACTAAACTCCAAAATGGCAAAATCGAAAATACATACCGTTGGCAGCTAGCCATGGACTGTTGGCTAATGGCTATGGATCGAGACCAAGATGGAGCATGGTGGAGGAGTTTGGGGAGGAAGCCAATGGGTTAGAAATGAAAGTGTTTTAGGTTTGGGTTTGGTTTATAGGGTATTGAAATTTAAATTTTGTTTGGGCCAAGAAAATGGAGTTGGGTCAGGCTATCTTTCTTTTCTTTTCTTTTTTCTTTTTCTTGGGGGGGTGGGTTGGGGGAGGGGTGTTGGACATGGGCTGGCAGCTGGACATACGCTGCTCAATCAAATGAAATGGGCTCAACCAAAAAAAAAATTGTGGGCTACCTGAATGTGGGCTTGGGTGAGCACAGGTAGTAGTCTTGGATCCTCCCCTGTGTGTGGGGGAAAGAAGTAACAAGGCTGTTCTCTATTGGCAAGGAAGTCATGCAAATGCATACTTCTTCTTTGCCAAAGAAGAATTGCACTGCCATTTTTCCCGCAATATGTAAGCAACAAATAACTCTCAGAAAGAGATTGTTTGTTTCATCAAATCAGTGGGATAGTTTAAACTAGGATCGGACTAGCTGGCTCAAGCTCGGCTATGACAGCACCGAAATGGTTTGTATTTATACTGTATTAAAACTTAAAACTCAATAGGTTAATTAAATGTGTTTGACAAAGCTTAAATTGTAATCTATGATGATTAAATATATTTTTCATCCACACATTTTGTATAACTCACAACTACCACTCTCTTATTGTATACATAATCCCTATGATCCACAAGTTATAATCACTCCCAAACATGTTGTCACCTTTATTGCATTATTTGGTTTATCTTTGGCTGGAGTGATCATTGGGATAGAATGAAGCACCATTATTGAGAACAACCGTGCTGGACGGACTAGGCCAATGTGGCCCTGTCCAGCCTAAATGGCACCCCCCTCCATAGGGCATCGACCCCCTCGCAGGCCTGCACCCCCTATTAGACTCCTTGTTTGTGTAGACCTTGTCCAAATATCTTTATCCTGTTGGGAAAGTGTTTGTATATTTGTAACAAATATAAAATAAAACTTCAATAGAGAGTACAAACACCAATATTTGTTTCGCCCTGTGGCCCGGTTGTTCAGCCTAAAGGTCTACTCTCCACGTTAAGTATCCACAGAGTTATGTTTAACGCTCTAAATCCACTAGCATGACCAAAGATTACAAGTACAACGGTCAGTACTCAAATTATCAACCAGAAAAACCCTTAGAAATGTAGTTTCTCTCTCAATCTTTCTTCTCTCACAATTACACCAAGAAACTAGAGTAATTGCTCACCAAGAACACACTAAGAACCCTCACAACACACCGTTTTAGAATCTCGCTAAGAAATCATCAAAATTTTGATATTATAGACGAAAAAAGACGAACGGATGATAGAAAGAAAGAGAAGCGACACCACAACAGAAATCCTAGAATAATCTCACAAAAGAATAGACAAATAGGGCATTTAAATAAAATAAGCCAACAGGCAACCACGTGGCTTCATTTCAGCTTTTAGAATTTTTTTTAATGAAAGTCGCATAACCAAAATGCGAGTATGTATAGTGATGAAGCATCCAGGTCAGTTTTCCAATTTATATAAATCATAGGGCCTACGGTTGAGCCCTATTGTAGATGGCCCAAAAGTATTAAGCATATCAGCCCAACAATCTCCACCACGCTTGGCACTTTTGATCATACCTAAAGGGATTTAGATGTTAGCTCTATTTGCTTCATTCACTCAAAGTACCTGCACAAAATTTAACCAGTATTACGATTTAGGAAATTTAAACAGTCCTTAAATTTATGTCAAGACAGTATTTTCGTACTAATATCTCCAGCTTTATATTTAATAGAAATTTTATCTATTTTCATAATTTCCTTTTCTAATATATCCACTAATAAATCAAATTTAACATAAATGTGTTTTGTCATATCATGAAAAAGCAAAATATTCTACCTAAATGTATTGCTGACTCACTATCAAAATATAACATAGCATTATTCTTAGCAAAACCAGTTTCACTTTTGAAATTTTTTAACCAAATACATTCTATTACATCACTTGTTGCTATAATAAATTAAGATTCCGAAATGTGACAGAGCTACAATTTTCCATAATTGAGATTTCTAACTAATAAAAGTATCAATTATATTAAACATATAAGTAGACGTAGACTTTCTATTATCATTATTATCAGCAAAATCTATATCAACAATTACTTTTAAATTAATTTCCTCGACAGATTTATAAAACATTAACATAATGTTACAGAGTATTTTAATTGCGATTTCATAGCCTCCAAGTAACACTAACTTGGAGTGCTCATGAATCTACTAAGAGCACTTACAACAATAGCTAAATTTGGTCTGGTACATACCATAACGTACATAACGAACCAACAACATTAGCATAAGAAATTTTATTTAGTATAATCTAATCATCTTCAATTTTGTGACATTGTTCAAGAGATGGTTTAAAGTGACTTGCCAAAGGTAAACTTATAGTTTTAGCAAAAGACATAGAAAATTTATTCAATACTTTAGAAATGTTATACTCTTGTGTTAGAAACAATTTATTTCCAATTCTATCTATTTTAATTTTTATTCCTAAAATCCGTTTTACATGTTCTAAATATTTAATTTCAAATTCATGTTTTAACTTTTGTTTTATAAATATTTCATTTCAAATTCATGTTTTAACTTATGTTTTGCCTTGTTTATTTCATTTCAAATTCATGTTTTAACTTATGTTTTACCTTGTTTATTTCATAACCATCACTTTCAACAATCAACATAGCATCAATATATAACAGAAGATGATAGGAATTTGAGCCTCCACTATCCTTAAAATAAAAACATGAATCTTATTTTACTTCTATTGAAACCAAACCCTTTTATGAATGTATCAAACATTTTATATAATTGTGTAGGAGTTTGTTTCAATCTATATGAAGATTTATATGAAAGACACGCACAATTTTCTTTTCCCTTTTGTTCAAAATCTTTAGGTTGAGTCATATAAATATTTCCATCCAAATTTTCATTTAAGAAAGCAATTTGCATGTCTAATTGGTCTAATTCAAATTCAAAGTAAGAAACAAGAGAGAAAAAAATCCTTACAGAAGCATATTTGACAATAGGAGAAAATATTTCATTATAGTCAATCCCTTTCCTTTAGGTAAAACCCTTTGCAACTAACCTGATTTTAAACCTCACACTCTTATCTTCATGTTCTCCATCTTTTATTTTGTAAATCCACTTACAGTCTATAATTTTTTGTCCCCTTTGGTTTATTTACTAAGGTCCATGTCTTGTTTTTATCTAATGAAAGCATTCCATCTTTCATGGCTGCAAGCCAAAGGCTCACATCCTTCCCACCAATAGCCTGTTCATAAGAATTAGGCTTATAATTTTTTGTACACTAAAGGTAAAAAACAAAATCTACTTCATCAAGGTGGCCTAATTTTTCTTCTCACACCGTCCCTTGGAAATTGATAATTCTCTAAAGGGTTTAGGCTATAACTCTTCCGTATTAAGATTTTCAAGTTCATTAAAAGGTTCTTGAGTTCTCCACTTCAATTTCATCTTCATTTAAGAGATTTAAATTTGTTGAAATGGGATCAGAATACACTAAGTTCCTAACTTGTTTATTTTCAGAAGCAAATCTTTTTCCTTAACATGGGGTATGTAATTTTCACTAAAGATTACACTCTAAATGATGAACATGTAACAACACTGATCTCTTAGTCAAATTCTGTATTCTCTCACCCCTTCTCAATAACCTGGAAATATGTCTTTAATGGTCATAAGTTCTCGTTTTTTCTCATTTTGACGTGCATATGCATCATATCAAAATACTCTTAATCTTGAGTAGTCAATAGGATGACCAATCCAATCAGAGTGTCATATTACAATAGAACATTTATTTATAAGATATTCTACAGTTTTTTTTTACCGGTTTTCCTCAAAATATCCTTGAGAGTTGTTAGCTGATTAATAAAATGTCTAATCTTTTCCAAGAGAGTCCCATTCATTCTTTCTACTGATCCATTATGTTGAGAAGTGTATGTGGCAACTATGTACATAAGGATAGAAATATTTATTTATTTTTTTTTTTTTTTTAACAAAAATTGTCAAACTCTTCATTGCAAAATGTAAGACCATTAATAGTCTTAAGAATCTTTGTATTCTTGTTAACTTGATTTTCAACAAGTTTTTTTTTAGTTTTTAAAATGCTTTCAAGTATTAGATTTTTTTTTCAATAAAATAACCCAAACTTTTCTAGAAAAATCATCAATTATGAGAAGGAAATTTTTATAATCAGAATATGTGTAAACAGAAGCGGGTCCCCATAGATCAACATGCAAATAATCAAGTATAGATTTAGATTTATCATTCCTAGAATAGAAGGTAATTTATTTCGCTTACCATACATGCAATGATCATAGAATGATAGTTTTTCAATTTTTTTAGCACCTAATAGACCTTGCTTTTTCAACAAATGCAAATTTTTATTAATTATGTGACCAAGTTTTTTGTGCCATAATTTAGACTTATCATTTTGGGAGCCTGCAGTAGCAAATGGATCCCCCACTCAAAATAAAGTATTTAAGACATTATTTCCATTAATTTTAAGAACCCTAATGATTACAGTAAAATTATTTTGAATGGTAATAATTCCTTTGTTGGTGAAAGTATTTTAACATTCATAATCAAGAATACCTAGAAATCAAATTTCTTTTCAAATTAGGAATGTATCTGATCTTTTCAAGTGTCAAAATATTTCCATTTTTCATTTTTAAACTATTTCTCCAATACCTTTTGGAAAAAGTCTCTTTTTTGTCGAGAGGCACCCATCCTCGTAAAGGCTGAGCCACAAACAAGACAAATTGTAGAAGCAGTTCTAATCTAAGACACTCAACCAGGAGCTTCTACGCAGACGTAATTTTACTCACTCTGTATTATTGTGAACTGTGTAAAAGAAATCATTTCCCATTATTACTTGAACGCACTCATTTCAAAAAATTCAATAATGTATTATTTATAGGATTTCATATGAAAAGCACAACTTGAATCAAGAATCTACTCATCTTTAACTAAAGTTTGACTAGCCGTATAGAATTATCCATTTGAAGCTGTAGCTTCTTCATCAACTATAGCAATTACACCTTCAACCTTTTGAGTGTTTTTCAATTTGTCAATTCTTTTATAACAATCTTCTATAAAGTGTCAAATTTTTCTACAAAAAATAACACTTCTTTCTTTTATCCATATTCTTCATTTTGTTTTTATCTTTTCCAGATTTTTCTGAAGAATCTTTTCTTTTTCCATAATATTTATTTAACAAAATTATTATTGTTTCCTTTTGAAATTTTTTTACCTTTTGTCATCAAACTCACTCCACTAGAGGAATCAATTGAATTACATTTATATTTCAATTCTTTATTTCTCAGAGAGGAAACAACAATATCAACAGTAATGAAATTTCTTCCATATTTAATGGCATTTTTCAAATCCTTGTACTTATTAGCAAAGGAAGTCAATAAAGGACACGGAGTACTGATAATTTGAGATAGTCTCGTCACTATGGGTGAGATCTTAAGACAATTTATTAAATCTGTACAAGTTTATCCCAAGATCAGCATGTGGATTAAACATGAATCTAAAAAATTATTTCCATAGATAGCATTTATTAGGAAGAGTTTTAGTGTTATACGAGGTGTCCAATTTTTTCCACAATTGTGCACAATCTCAATTTTCTCCTACTTCTCTAATGACACAGACAAGTGCCGAAACCTCATCCCCCAAGATTAGTTTTTTTAGTGTCTTCAATCTCATCCCCCAAGATTCATCAAGAGCTTTTGCACATCTTTGTTGTAAAAGTAGAATTTTGATTTTTTGCTTCCAAAGATCTAAAATATATTATGAGATCAAGAAAGTTACTAGAGTATAGGTTCAAAAAATGTTACCAAAAGATCGAACATCGCAATTATAAAATAGAGGATACCAGCATCTGTTTATACCTCCATTGTGAACCACGTTTTAATCCTTAAAAGTACAAATCTATGAAGATCCAGGGTTTAACCTTCAAGACTAACCAGCTAACCAGAATCAAAGAAGTTTTCCTTTAGCTCGAAGGCTATGATACCACTTGTTGGTATATTTGTAAAAAAGTACAAATTAAACTTCAACAGAAAGTAAGAACATCAAGATTTATTTCATCCTAAGTCCCAAATGTTCAATCAAAAAGCCTATTCGCCACATTGAGCATCCATAAAAATGTGGTTACTACTCTCAATCCGTCAGCACAATCAAATATTTCAAGTTCAATTGCCAATACACAATATATCAACCAGAAAAGCCATGAGAAATATAAACCATGTTTGGTAGAGATTTTAATCCAACTAACATTAATTTTTTGACCGTTATTTCACTATTTCAACCGTCATTTTTTAAGTCTTCTCTCACATATAGGACTCACTTTATCTCTAACGGTCAAAAAATCAATAAACGAACAAGCACTTAGTTTCTCTATCGATCTTTCTTCTCTTACAATTACATCAACTAACCAGAGGTTAATATTCATGCAATAAATATGGAAATTTTAATGTTTAAATGTGTCTTTACTTACTATTTTAGATACTTAGGTATATCATTATGGTATTATTGGCAACTTAGTAGTTATGTTATCTTTATTTCTAATAATAAAATTTCATCGCAGCTTTTTCTTTAAGAACCCCCATTAATCTCCCCCCAACCCAGGTACAAAAAAATAATTATCAAAGTTGTGGACTTCCTAAATGAACTTCCTAGTTTCCAACATGCATCATTTTCTGCACTTCAAACTGCATATTAGAGAACAAACTTAAAAATGTGCAAAGTGAAATTCAGAACTTGGGACCATGGCCTTTTTCGAAAGTAAGGGAAACCCTAGAGGAATAGTCCTAAGCATATGCCACTTCTAGTTCCAGCAGATCCTAAATGAAAGTGCAAACCAGAGAGTATAAAAAGCATGCTCTTAGAAATGGAACCTCCATGGCTGCTTTGGGGCAAAGGGAAAATGTGTGGGTAAAGGAGTAACAGGGCTGTTCTCTATTGGGAAGGTGGCCATGCAAATGCTTACTTCTTCTTTGCCAAAGGAGAATTGCCCTGCCATTCTTTCTCACAATATGTAAGCAACAAATAACTCGCAAAAAGAGAATGTTCGTTTCATCCAATCAATCAGGCAGATTAAATTAGAATCATCTGACCAGCCTGCTCAAACTCGGCAATGACAGCTCTGAAGCATTGTAAAACCCAATGGGTTAATTATGTGCATTTGGGAAAGCTTAAATTATAATTTAACCTGATCGAACATAATTTTATTCATACATTTTATAAATCACAATTATGACTCACTTATTGTCCACACATTTCATACGATCCACAACTCATAATCGCTCTCAAACATGTTGTCACCTTTATTGCATTATTTCGCTGGAGCAATATCATTGAGATGGAATGAAGCACCAATATTGGGAAGGAATATTGCAATATTTTCTTAACTGAAGCACACTGCTAGAGTATTTCTTGGTCCCTTAATTACATTAGTATAAATAAATATAGTTCTTGGATAGTTTTTTTTTTTTTTTTTTTCGTGGAGAGTGTTTCCAAGTACAAGTAACTGGATTTCCAAATGAACAATTTTCAATTACTTACTTTGGGTGTCACTATTTAAGATCATCTCCAATGGTGGCACCAAAACATCAAATTGCACCAAAAAATGGTTCAATTCTACTCCAATGCAACACCGAACTTTGCACCATTTGGTGCAAATGGTGGAACACTATTCACTTTGCACCATTTTGGTGCAAAGGGTCCAAAGTCATTTTTACCCTTTATTTTCATTTCCCATATAAATTGATTAAGGGTATTTGGGTAATTTGTGCTACATATTTTCTAATACAATATATTATTATTATTATTATTATTATTATTATTATTTGCATTCAAAAAAAAATTTAAATGTAAAAAATAATAATTAATGAATTAGTTATCGAGGATAAACATGATGTTGATGCACTAGTTCGAGAATGGACGGAAGCGCCAAGTCCGGAAGTTGAGTTGGTTGAATATGAAAACCAACGTTTTCAAGAATTCCTTGCTCTTCATAGACAAATCAAGAATAAAGAGGCTCACATTGCACTTCAAAATGCATTAATCGATCATTTGTGGAAGAGGATATGAATTTTGAGAATTAAATTGCAATAATATTTCAACTTTATAATATAATAATATCCAAATTCGAAATGCACTGCACTATTATTTAATGACATGATTTAATATTTTCATTTTTTGCGGTGTTTTTACTAATTGTACTATGTTTTTTTATATTCATTGATGAATTTAATCTTTTCATTACTTTAATGTAATTATTTATTTAGTAATTTATATATTTGTAAAATAATTAAATAAAAATATTTCAAATAAATAAATTATTAAAAGAAAAAAGAAAGAAAATGTTTATTTAGTGTAAGTTTTGATATATTGTTGGAGATGAATTTTGGCTTGGTGCAAAATTTGGTACAAAATGGTACAAATTTTGGTTGGGAAAAAAAAAGATTTTATAGGCGGGAGGGGGAAGATCACAGTTTTGAAGAGTATAATTATGCTCCATGCCTCTCCATCTCTTTCTCGACATTCATATATGAATTAACGATTTTATAGGTGCATCGCTGGGCAAATCCCTTTTAGCATTGTGCATTATTACTTTTACGCTTAAATGAGCTTAATTAGCCCTAATTACTCCCATTAATCAGTGATCAACTCTCCGTGGAGCTATGCATTTATTCATCTGTTTCCCTGCCCAACTTTGCAGATTGAACTATTTCGTTCAAATAGTAACTTTTGATATCGTTCCTTAAGTTGTGAACAAGAAGAACATCTGTTTCCTATTTCACAATGTCGACATTAATCTAATTTTGAACTTTGCTATTTGTACACTGATTTTTAACACTTTGGTTGACACTTACACTGTTGTTAAGTGTAAATTGAATGAAAAAACTGTATGAAATTCAAACTGTCCAATAGAATAATGACACGTGACAAAGTGTAAATTAAAGTGTACACTATAGTGTAAATGTAGCTAGGTTTTCTAACTTTTCCCTTGCTAAGATTATATGTTTAACATCTGCTATGACATTTTCTTGAGTTAATTCTTGAAGAAATGTGAAGACGCTGGCTCTTCACTCTTTAAAGAGACTGGAATAATGGATCAGCACAGAAAGGGTTTGAAAGTTAAACATCTAAGGATCGTGCCTTTTCTTTTTATATGCTCATATTGATATTGTCAGTAATTTGTGCTGATTTTTTGAGGAAAAAAAATGAATTCAATTTTTTTAAACTACTTAAACTTGACTGACTGGAGCACTTAGGCCTTACCCTTACTCAAGTGGTACTGGTACAATTTTTTATATTATGGAAGAATCGTGTTCACACAGTGAAAGTAAATTCTTCGCATTTTCATTGTTGAGGGATAAATTATCGGAGCATATGAATATCAAAAGGAATATTATAAAAATAATCAAGAGAAAAGGCAAACGATAACTTATGATTTAAAAAAGAAAAAAGAAAAACAATTATGAAATGGGTGCGTATTACAACGTCGTGTGTGTATTACAATGTAATGAAAAAGATCATATGGAAATTTTAATGTTTTAAGGTTTCATTACTTAATATGTTAGATACTTTGTTACATCAATATTGTATGATTAGGAACTTAGCATTTATCTTTATTACTAATAACAATTTTTCGTTAAAGCCTTTGCCCTTAGAACCCCCAGTTAATCTTCGCCCTCCCCACCCAGGATAGACTTCCTAAATGAACTTCCTAGTTTCCAGTATATATCACTTTCTGCACTTATCTCAGCATATGCATGGAACAAACCTTAAAAAAGGGTGCAAAGAGAAAGGCAAATTGGGACCATGGCCCTAATGCGAAGTCAAGGGAAACCCTAGAGAAATAATCCCGAGAATATGCCGCTTCTGGTTTTAGCATATCCAAAATAAAGGTGCGGGACAATGTTACTTGTACGTAATCAGTTACATAATGATTTACCTACAGACGAGGTCTCAAAAAGAGAGTAAAGAGGTCTTTTTTTACATTTATTATGTACATGTAACACAATCAAAAGATGCAAAGCAGAGAATGTAAATGTTGGGAAATAAATTGAATCGATATAATATATATGACACGATATGAAGTATACGATTGTAAATAAATAACAAAATTAAAGGCAAAAAATTAATTGGTAAAGGAATGGAGCATTTTATTCAATTAACAAATATGAAGAAAACAAATATAATAATTGTGACTACACAATAATTTTATATTTCAATAATACAAAACTTGTGAAAAAATTCAAACTAATTTGGGTCAAAAATACCGAACAATGTCAAACCATACACTGTAGCGAAATCAACTCCCAATGCTTTCATAGAAGGCCTTCAGCTAGTTTCAACATCTTCAAAAACGTTAAAAGCATGTGCAATCAAATCAGCATCCATGTACTTATTTCCAATGGGTATATTCCTAATAGTTGAATACAATGGAATCTCAGTTAATGTGGCAAAGCAGAATTACACATATCCTCCAAACTCGAGTAAGTAGTATTCTTCAATATGGATCCGATCAAAATTCTAAAAGTACAGTACCAAATTGAATCTTCACCACGGTACTAAATCTGTACTGACTTTCTCCACAAATTCTTCCCGACCTTTCAAGATGTATAATTGAGACCTCTTCCGTCCTTCCCTTACAATACATACACCCTTCCAAACTGTAAAACTTCATCTCTTCCAGAGAATGTGTACCCTTTTGAATTAAAAGTACATAACAAAATGAGATTCTTCTTCAAGTCTGGAGTATGTTAAACGTGATCAAGTATTTTACATATTCCATCTATCAACTTCAATTTGACTCTACCAACACCAACTATCCGATAAGGTTTGTTGTTACCCATGACAACGATACCTTATGTCACCGTTTCATATGTTTCAAACAAATTCCGATTGAGACACATATGAAATGCACAAGCTGTATTCAAAAATTTACTCTTCGTCAAGTTTGGATTCCACGTCAGAAATCGTCAAAACATCTCCATCACTCAAATAATTCTCGATTATATTGGTCTCGTCTTAAGTATTTGATTGCTTCTCATGATTTGTAGTCAAACTACTTTTATATTCCAATATGTCGCAATCCCTCTTAATGTGTTCTTACGTCTTGTAATAATGATAAACCTGATTGCTGAAATTTGACCTTGACTTACCTTCTCTCTAATCAACAAGAGCAACAAGGCTTTCTTCATCTCTAGCCTCAAATCCAACCAGATGCTTCACTTCTCTTTTGAAAACATGACATCTTACACATCTTCAATGGTGAGAATATCACATCTATACAAGATTGAATCTCTAAAGAATGTAAACAAAGCGGGCATCAAATACAAAGGGATTAAAGTCAAATCTTCTTCATTAAACTTTACTTCTAAAATCTCCAAATCAATGTCGATCTCCTTGAACACGGTCTTCTGCCATGCGATGAGAATACAACATTTTGCTTTAGATGCAATTACTTGTAAGACTTTTAGTCATGCACAATTGCTCCAACTTCAACCATAATGCAGCTGTCTTTTTCTTCTTCAAAACGTCATGAAGAATATTGTCGGAGAGATGAACATGAATTTGCGGAGGCGCCTTCCGATCCTTCTATTGTTTCTCTTCCATCGTCCAAGTTATGGACACTTTGTCAAATCCAAACAATGTATCATCCAAATCTATCTACAGAGTACAATTAGCATCTTCACTTGCCACAATGAAAATCTTGTATTGCGATCTAAGAGCGAAATTTCATACTTCATTTTTACTATTAATAAATAAAACCTCTAAAAAATCATAACCAAAAATTCTGATACCACTTGTCGGAAAATAAAACGGACCGATGTAATATATATAACACGATACAAAGTATATGATCGCAAACAAACGGAAAGATAAAAGACAAAGAATTAATTGTCTGAGGAACCGAGTATTTTATTCATTTACAAATATGGAGAAAACAAATACAATAACTGTGTCTACACAATTATTCTATATTTCATTAATACAAAACTTGTAAAAATATTCTAATATTTATATGTCACATGCCAAGCCCTAAAAATACCACAAAGATGTAAATAATATAAAAACTAATGTCGAATAAATGAAACAATATTTTTTTTCCATTAAAAACTTGTGGAACAAAGGAAATAATATTTTTCCAATAAAAGTGCGTATAATAAAGGAAATAATATTTTTCAAAAAATCTAACCTAATTTGGGTAAAAAATCCAATAATAAAAAGTAATCCCTCAGAAATGAAACCTGTGTGGCTGCTTTGAGGAAAGCAAAATGGTGTGGATAAAGGGGTAACAGGACTATTCTCTGTTGGCAAGGTGGCCATGTAAATGCATATTTCCTCTTTTGCAAAAGGAGAATTTCCTCTTTTCCATCAAATCAGTAGGGCAATGGCCATGATCAATTTAGGATCAGACCGGCTGGCTCAACTTGGGCCTGACTTGATAGCTCCGAACTGGTTTAGGTTAGATTGGGTTAACGGGCATTTCACGTAGGTCTTCTTTAATTCAAAATTTTTTCACATCCCCACATATTTGATTTTCCGTGATTACTTAATCTAGATATGCTGATAAGGGATTATAACAATATTAGCTAGTGTCTTTGGCCCCAATTTAAAGCAAGAATTTTCTGACTTTTGGGGCTGGACATGGGTTCTGCCAAAAAAAGACCAACAAAATCTTGCTTTTAAGCGGGGCCAAACATGCCGAGAAAGCCACTGGAACCAAATAAATAAATTATAATAAGATATTTAAGCTGCAAATAGAAAGACCTTGAGTTTTATTAAAGGAATAATCTTTGGGGTGTATGAAACAATAAATTTTTAAAATCAAAGATACAAAATTTCAATTACCTAGAGAGAAGGATATTCTCTATCAACAAATGAAATATTAAGAAGAAAAAAAATCTTATCAAAGTAGCACAGAAAAAGGAATGCTATTAAACTCCTTAGATTTAGAAGCCCGTAAAAATATCCCAAAAATTTAAACTTACATAACCCTTTTCCTGTAATTCAGTAAACATTATACTACTTCCTTCATAAATCAGAAAACTGATGAGAAAGTATAATAATAAATTATGAAATATAGTAATGAGAAAAATTCAAGAAAACTTACAGCTTGAGCTCCGCTATAAGAGGATGGCATATCCGGAAGAATGTTCTGCCATTGAAATTGTATTTTCTTCCATTACTCAGAAAGTGGATTTGGGATGGAAGATCCAAAGATAATATTTTTGATATAGTGCTTCAATTGTTCACATAAGAATAAAAGTAAAAATAAATCCAATAAAAAATTTAACTAATATATTATAAATTGATAAATTAGCAGGATACTACTTTCATCCAAGTTTTAGAGAGCCGCTATTTTCATCCATCATTCTTACATATCTGTTCACTTTAAAAAAAAAAAAATTACATTATAGTTTTAACTTAAATTTACTTAAATTAATAGACAAAAATGAAAACCAAATAAAATATATCACTCTAAATAATCAATTAATATTTACCCACATTAAATGCTTTTGAATTTATTATATATTTTTTCAAATTTTACGTTTAACTAGAAGTATCATTCCATTTTTTCCCCCCTCCTGTTAAAGAACTAAGCATACGAGTATACTTACACTGGTTTGGCCTTCTAATAGAGCTGTCAGTTAGACCTGAACATCAAATGGTGTTTGTAATGTTAAAATGAAGAACAGACAACTTGGATAGGCTTGCTAGGCACTTTGGCAGATCAGTTGGGGAGGGCTCGGACCCTGGCTAGTTGGAGGCACATCCCGCAATTAACTGGACTGTGTGAAGAGGGGCTGGATCACAGACCCAAGGATTAGTCAAGAATTGGACACCTTGTAAAAAAAAAAGGGTTAGAAATTAGAGAGATAATGAAGAACAGAAAAGTAAATTTATCGACGCTTTGAAACTTTTACATTTCTCACATCTGCATCTCGGACGTACAGTTCTTTTTGTCACCATTATGAACTTCACCTTGTTGTTAATCAAATAGCCATACCTAAAAACAAGCAGATAATGAGAGCTCATGGCCTTTGCAAGATGAAAGATAAAACTACACAATATTTTCACCCTCAATAATGTTAAGGTATGAGTTTCATGCTATTTTCTCCTCCCTCCATCCAATTTTCATGTGCAAACTTAATGGGAAACTAAGCACTTGAGTATACTTACACTTAATGGGGATGAATATAATACTTTTTTTAAAATTATAAAATTGTAATGGGGGCTCAAACAAGTTAATAGCATTTAAATGAATGAATTCAATAAGGATGATGTAATAAGAATATAATGTGGATGAATATATTGCTTTTTCAAATTTTAAAATTTTAGGGACAGATTTAAAGTGTGATAAATATATAAGAATGGTGGACGAAACCATATAGCGCCTCCCAAGTTTTATTGTTAATAAATTGGATATTAATTTTACATATTCCCAATCTCATCCCATATTGTATGATAGTTTTACGAACAAACCATACATAAATAATTACGCCATAAAAAGGGCCGGTCCTGTGATTATCGGGGCTCGAGACGAAGTCCATAAATTGGACCCCCGGTGAAATCAATGTAAATGCAAAATTCAACGATGTATTATGCAACATATTGCTAACTTAAAACTTAGTGTATTATGCGACTTATTGCTAACTTAAAAATAACATTAGAACAAGAATCATATAAGCGGTTTGGCTTCTACTATACTTTTAAGGGCCTAAAAAGTGAATGTTGAAATGTTTAACTTGGACAGGGACCATAGGGTAATACTGTGTAACCAATTAACCGTAATAGACTAACAGGAACTAACGCCTTTTGTCAACCAAATCAAATTTATGAAATTCTACAAATCTAACAATCACATATACATATAATAAAGACAACCCAGTTGATAAAATTCATCAAATCAATGGGAAAAGTTTAGAAACAAACTGAATAAAGGAGAACAAGAAGTTGCTAGAAGCGAAGGCGAATAGCGTATAGAGTGGACGGCCAGAGGTGGACTGCTCTTGGTGGAGTGACCGGAGTTATGAAGACTAGACTTCTATGGTTCGACCGATGAGCAGCCGCAAGCCCTGGGATTGAATTTGAAATCTAGGGATTTTGGGTCTTGGGATTGAATTTCGGATTGTGGATAATTGGATATATAAGTTGGGTTGATAAAGATAAATGGGTTGTGGCCTGTCCATCTAGGCCTGACATTGTTTTGAAACAACCAAAAAATAAAAAAATCTAGCGCAAAATAGGCCCCTTACAGCTTGGGCCTGAGGCACAGGCCTCATTAGCCTCGCTTGAGGACCGGGTCTGGCCATAATGAGAGCAAGGTTACTATTACCATTGAATCAAGTACGTGATATTCATAATTTTAACAATGTACTTTTCAAAAGAGATTCACTTGCAGTTTGCAAGTCAAGTAATGCTATATGTACATAATTATTTATAGATTAATGTACAAACTAGTTACATGACATATATTAAAATTTAACTAACTTCCTTTCTTCTCTCTCTCTCTCTGTAGTTGTGTGTACATCAATTCGTAAATAATTATTTACAAGTAGCACTACTCTAGCTGGTTTCCATTTGCAAAACAAATTAAACAATTGAAATCATCTTTGCACGCACAAGACCCCTTTATAAGATTACAAACACTAGTTATCAAATCTCGATTAATTTGAATATTTCAGCGAATTAAACTTATACGAATTACATTGTAAGGCTGGACTTTCTGGTTGTTTCCAATGAAGCTCATGATTTTCGACAATGGTAGTTTGTAGAGACACTAAATCCTTAGAAAGAGTTTTCATTTTTAGAGAGAGGGCTTTTTAAACAATGTTATGAAAATTGTTCTAGTGGTCCAAAAAAGTAAAGGATCAAAGGTCAAATGATCGAATTCAAATCTAATTGAAATTGATCCAAAACTAAAAATGAAAAAATAAATTTATATAATAAATTAAAATTTTGTATTAATTAAAGTTGCATTTGTATAACTTATGAAGCAATTTAAATCATGGCTCCAAATTCTCAATTATTTAATGATTTTTGGAGGTCGGTTAATACCAAGATTCCAGCTCATTTGGAGGTTCAAAAGGGTTGATAAAGGTGGCAAATCTCACAATCAAGCTTTGGAATTCAAAATAAGGGAATTAACGTGTAATGTAACAAGTTCCATGATTGGCGAGAAGAGACTAAGTGCAAAGTCAGGTTTGATCACAGCCATTATGCAATCAAGCGTCGAGATTACTGGGCTACAAAGGATGATGTTTACAAGCTTAAGGTCGAGTTACATGTTAGTCATAAAGGCAAAATTATGTTCGGTGTATTGGATTCAAAGTTTTGGACGATTCATGGAAAAACTAGTAGTGTGGATTAAAATGGGCATAACTTTTAGCTCAGGTGTCGGATTTTCTCCCATGAGAACAATTCGGAATCATCAAGAAATTTTACACAAGGAGGAAGAGCTTTCAAAAATTAAATTATGCAACCGTATAGCTCAAAAGCCATGTGACCGCATAGGCTATTCTCGAGACAAAATTGAGGCTAACTATTTGTTCTATGCAATTGCATTGATTTATACTATGCGACCACATAGTATACTTCGGGGACCAAAGTTGCAATTTTTTGCAAGTTTCCTATTTGGGTAGAATTCTAATATTTTATTAATTTTAGGATTATTTGAACGTATTTTTACCTTTTTAATTAGATCCTAGGGTTTTCATATAAATAGGACTTTATTTTCATTGTGTTGGAACTTCCAACATTTGAGAGATTAATACCAGAGGCTATTTTGCTTCCAATTTCTTGTTCTTTGAAGAATAAGATTTGTTAATCTTGTGGCATTCAAAACAAATCCGGGTGAGATTTATAAATTGTGTGATTAAGAAGTCGTTAATTTCACATATTAATGGTTGTTTAATTCATCGTTTGTGAATTAAATCGAAAATCGACGATTCTTGGCTTTCTTGGGATCTGTATCAATTTGGTTGAGGGTTCGTTAGTGGCTGTGCTAACTGGGTTCATATCATTTGGTATTTGAGCTTAGGCATCAAAATCGAAGGTTATATCCTTTTCTTTTCTTGTTGAGTCTTTTGATTTTATTTTTCCATGATTCCCCTTTTTTGTGTTCTTCGTATTTCCTTCATTTGTTGTGTCTTAGATCCACTAAAATTAAAAATAATAATAATAGATTTCAAATCTTGTTTTTGGACAAATCTTAAGTCCAAATCCACTTTCGTTTGTTCCGTTAGCGTCGTAGTCCAATTTTCTATTTAATGAGTCCAAAATTTTTTTACTGTTCACGTATTGTTCATAAATTAATTTTTTTTAAATTGTGAAAAAAGGGGGAAAAATTATTGTTATTGTTTGAATTATCTTTATAGTCTTGCTAGTTTCACATTGTTCAGTCAAAAATTCAAGAACCACTTCCTTGAATTCCCATAATTCCTTTCAAATTCTGTCCAATTCCTTGAGTTCTTTAAAAATTCACGAGTCTCACAATCCGATTGAATTTCCACAAAAAATTGAGTTTGAATTGTTCTTTGAAACATTGATTGGAAGCAGTGAGTGAAAAAAAGGGCTGAGTGTTGAGATCAATTGAGGGTAAAAGTCGCTAATTGAGTGATTCTCGAGAAAAATATTGGTGAGGCAGAAATAAATTTATAGAATTTAGGATGTCTGGCAGTGAAGGATCAAACTCAAGCAAGATTGGTGGTCGAACATATATGCCTGACGATGTGGTTTGAGAAGATGTTAAAGGATATGGGGGATAGGATAATTGGACTTGACACATCTGTCACCAATCATCAAAGGGGACATGGTAGAGGGAAGCCTAGGGTAGAGATGCTTGATGATTATAGATATGGTAGTGATTTGGATGAGGA
This sequence comes from Olea europaea var. sylvestris, assembly GCF_002742605.1. Taxonomy (NCBI): domain Eukaryota; kingdom Viridiplantae; phylum Streptophyta; class Magnoliopsida; order Lamiales; family Oleaceae; genus Olea; species Olea europaea. The sequence goes on along the minus strand of NC_036257.1, from coordinate 7,917,783 downwards.
TGAGTTTAATGGAGTTGGATTGGGGAGAATGAGGAATAGAGGTGATAGGTTTGAACGTCGGGGTAGAAATAACTATGGAGATGACGTGAATGGAGGTATGGGCAACATCAAAATGTCCATTCCGCCATTCAAGAGTAGGAGTGACCCGAAGGCGTACCTGGAATGGGAGAAAAAGGTAGAGCTTATCTTTGAGTATCACAATTACTCTGAGGGAAAGAAGGTGGAATTAGCAGTCCTTGAGTTTATTGATTATACGATCACCTGGTGGGATTAGGTGGTGGCGTCGAGGCGTAGGAATCGGGAGAGGTCTATCGACACGTGGGATGAGTTGAAGGCGGTAATGAGAAAAAGATTTGTACCTAGTCATTATTATAGGGAACTCCATCAACGGTTGCAAGGTTTGTATCAGGATTCTAGGAGTGTGGAGGACTACCAATAGGAAATGGAAATTCTGATGATTAGGGCGAATGTGGAGGAGGATCTGGAAGCCACTATTGCTCGTTTTCTAAATGGATTAAATAGGGACATTGCTAATGTGGTGGAGTTGCAGCACTATGTGGAGTTAGAAGACATGTTGCATGTGGCTATGAAGATGGAAGGGCAATTGATGTGAAAGGGGATAGCTAGGCATCAATCGAGGTCTAATTCAGCTTAGAGGTTGAGAGGGAATGATGAAAGGGTTGATGGTGTTATGACAAACAACAAAATTGATGTGCTAAGGGGGAAGGAAGAAATTGCTAGCAAGGACCTACCAAACGCAGAGTCACAATCTATTAGGAGCCGGGATATTAAATGTTTCAAATGCTTGGGGAATGGGCATATTTTAATGTCCTAACAAGAGAGTAATGATCTTGAGTGTTAATGAAGAAGTAGTGATTGATAGTGATGGAGATGGGATGCCCGAACTAGAAAATATTAGTGGTGGTGAAGTGTTAAAGCATGCGGTGGATGGTGAAGCAGTCGTGTTGATAAGTACATTCAACACAAAAATCAAGGTGGATGAAGAGGAGAAGCAACGAGAAAACATCTTTCACACTAGATGCCACGTGGGAAATAAGGTGTGTAGTTTATTATTGATGGAGGTTGTTGTACCAATATTGCTACTACCATGTTAGTTGAGAAGTTAGGGCTGAAAACAATAAAGCACCTTAAACCTTATAAACTACAATGGTTGGATGATTGTGGAGAGGTTAAGATGAATAAATGGGTATTAGTGAATTTTTCAATTGGGCTATATAAGGATGAAGTGTGATGTGATGTTGTGCTAATGCATGGGGGTCATATTTTATTAGGTAGGCCATGGTAGTATGATTGTAGGTTGAAGCATGATGGATTTAGAAATAGGAATAGCTTTGAATATGATGGAAAAACTATCACGCTTGTACCATTGACACCGCAGTAGGTCTATTAGGACCAAATAAAAATGAGAGATGAGAACGAGAGAAAAGGAAAGGAGAGACAAAAAGAGAGCTCGAGAGAAAATGGATAGGTGGCTAAGTGTGAGAAAAATCGAGTAGACCCACATCAGAGAAAAGAATGAGAGTCTTTTGAGCAGAGAGAAAATTGTAAGGCAGGCTTCTTTACAAAAAAGATTGAGCTTGAGAGTGAGTTGATGAGGACTAACAAATCCATCCCTAGTTTGAATTTATCTTTGATGCAGGAATGTGAAAATCTATTGCATGAGGACTTTCTTAAAGTGTTAACACCATTTGAATATCCAGTTGATACATTGCAATCGGAGCATTTGTAGGGCATTGAAGAAGAGTTAGTCAACCATGGCAGTGTGGAGTATTAGATTCTTAAACGTGAGCGGGTTGATGTTCTAGTAGATGGAAAGCCGAACATAAAGTTGAATTTGTTCTAAGATGGCAAATGGGAGGAGAATAAAACATTCCATGGCATTGCAAAGCTTGAAGTTCCACATTCGAGGACGAATCCTTTCGAATAGGAAGGGGATGATATGATCCGGGCTAGGCTCCAAATTTTCAATTAATTGACGATTGTTGGAAGTCAGTTAATACCAAGCTTCAAGCTCATTTGGAGGTTAAAAAGGGTTGATAAAGATGGAAAATCTCACGATCAAGCTTTGGAATTCGAAATGTGGGAATTAACGTGTAATGTAACAAGTTCCATGATTAGCGGAAAGAGACTAAGTGCAAAGTCGGGTTTGATCACAGCCAATGAAATCATGCAATCAAGCGTCGAGGTTACCGGACTACAAAGGATGATGTTTTAAAGCTTAAGGTCAAGTTACATGTTAGTCATAAAGGCGAAATCATGTTTGGTGTATTGGATTCAATGTTTTGGACGATATATGGAAAAACGAGCAGTGTGGATTAAAATGGGCATAACTTTTAGTTTAGGTGTTGGATTTTCGCCCATGAGTATAATCCAGAATTGTCACGAAATTCTGCACAATGAAGGGGAGGTTTCAAAAATTAAAATATGCGACTACATAGCTTAAAATCCATGCAACCGCATAGGCTATTCTCAAGACAAAATTGAGGTTGACTATTTGTTAGGTGTGACTGCATTGATTTATACTATGCGACCACATAGTATACTTCGCGGACCAAAGTTGCAATTTTCCACGAGTTTCCTATTTTGAGTAGAATTCTAATCTTTTATTATTTTTAGGATTATTTGGACGTATTTTTACCTTTTTAATTAGATCGTAGGGTTTTCATATAAATAGGACTTTATTTTCATTGTATTGGAAATTCTAACATTTGAGAGATTAATAAAAGGGGTTGTTTTGCTTCCAATTTCTTGTTCTTTGAAAAAAAAATTTTTGAACTTATCAAGATTTGTTAATCTTGTGGCGTTCAAAACAAATTCGGATGAGATTTATAAATTGTGTGATTAAGAGGTCATTAATTTCACATATTAACGGTTGCTTAATTCATCGTTTTTTAATTAAATCCAAAATCAACTATTCTTGGCTTTTTTGGATTCGTGTCAATTTAGTTTTGGGTTCGTTAGTGGCCGTGCTAACTGGGTTCGCATAAAAAAGACTCAATAATAATATAAAGGATATAACCTCGATTATTTTGGAACAAACTCTGACACCAACTAATGTGAACCCGCGTAGCAACGATAGCTATGAAACCCACAACGATATTGTTGAACCCAAGAAAGTCAAAAATAATCTTTGTTTTGGATTTGAATCAAGAACGATGAACCAAGCAGCCAACTTAATCAATGGATTTGTTGACCTCTTAATTACACAATTCAAGAATCTCACCTGGTGTTGAACACCACAAGAATTCACTCTTGATAAGTTCAAAGATTTGTTCGATGAAAAAAGAGATTGAAAGCAAAATTATGCCTCTCTATTGAATTTCAAAATATCAAAGTTCTCTTACCATGAAGATGAAGAAATCTATTTATACTAACCCTAGAAACAAGTTTAAAAATGAAAAGCAACTTAAAAGATTACAAGCTATCATATAGAGTAAAATTATCTTCCAATTAGGTCTCAGGAAAATGAAGTTTCGCTTGTTACATCTCTTCTATACGACTGCACGGTGGAATCTTCTACAACGCATGGTTCAAGTCTCTGCTGCCTATTTACTTTTGGTAGATCACCATGTGACCGCATGGTGGTTAACATTGTGCGGCTGCACCGTGTTGTGCCAAGGCTCTAATTTCGGCTGCTTGTATCGTGTTGATCTAAATGGTTTCGGCTTTCGACCCCAACATGAAACTTGCATATTTTCTCACCAAGATTGACGTTTCGTCAATTTTTGATTGCACAAGTAATCCCATCTCTTGACTGGTCCGCTTTGTCCTCGAACGCATCATTGGTCCTCTTTCAATAATCAATGGATCTCTTCCTGGACTTGTCTTCGTTGGGCTTGACTCTTGAATCACATCACATTGACACCAAAAATGAAATAGTGAGAATTTCTCCAACAAAATAGTCCTCTCATATCTGATTTCATATGCAATTTTCTGTTGTGTGGCAGCACGAGTGTGTGATTCTAAAGTAAAACCCATATGTGGGAAGGTTAGGAATAAAAGTGGCATGCTTTCAGATGAAGCATGACAATAGCATGAGCGAAGTATGACACATAGGGGTTGGAGGAAAACAATGACACATTAGCATTTTCAGCGTGTTGTAGCCATTTCTGTGAATCTTGGGATCATGGGATGGTTGTGGCTCAAGTCCTGGTCTTATTACTGAACATGGGAAGGCGATTTCGTTGATTTCATTCATTCTTGTTTATCAGTTATTTTGTTTCAGTACCGGCAAGAATATAGGAAAAATCCGTTTCATTGTAGTGGCTATTTAAGCCAAGTCCAATTTCAATGCATTTTGAAGATAGGAAGTTGAAATCCCAATCAATTCGCTTGGAGTGATTCCATATTTCGGAAGAGATTTCCTTTAATTTTTAGAAATTCAGTGAGAGGTTGTTTCTGAAAATTTGTTGTTGCTTTGTTCTGCACCACTTTCTTTTTGTTAAAAGAAGAATTGCACTTTTGTTTCACTCCAATTAATGTTCTATGTGAAGTTTTTGTTAGGATAATTGCACATGTGATCCGAAATAATTTTAAAAATATATATTTTATCCAAATCTTTGAATTGTAAAAGCTTTGGTCTCAAACATTTCAAACAGGTGCGGGAATGGACATTTGACCAAAAATCTATTAGTTGACTAAAAGTTAGTGTTTGATCATAATTTGACCAATTTTAAAAATGACAAAATGAGATTTTAGCATATTATTAAATAAAAAAGGGTAATTTGCATCTGAAGTTCCAAAAATTTCAAATATCCAAAGTCCTAAGCCTTTAAAAAATGTGTGCCAGAAGAACGCCTAACGATTTTCATTCAAAAATCTATCACTTAACAAAATATTCATCTTCCCCGATACACAATCACCCAATCCCAACCTGAACACCTAACCCCTCACCCACCCAACCCTACCCATTGGTAGGTGAGAGAGTCTCCACCACTATCTTTACTGTTATTTTGTAAAGAAATTATATATATTTGTTTATTTCTTCCTGTTTATTTAAATTAACAGATCTTGTAAGAAGGAAATGAAGTTAATGGGGATGAGAATGGGAAAATAATGTCGACGAAGGTGGAAGAAATGAGATAGCGGTGGCTATTCTGAGGTTCACCAATCAAGACAGATGAGGCTTGTTCCATGTAATGGTCATAGGTTAGGGTCGAGGTTGGCTAGGTCAAGGAAAATGAATATATTTGGTCAACCTCAACCTCACAATAGCATCAACCATTGTCGCCGTCTTATTGTCTCCACCTCCGTCGATCCCATTTTCCCTATTTCCATCAACTCCATATCCTCTCAATAAGAACCTTTAAAAAATTGGGAAAAAATAAGTAAAGATAAATAAATTCTTCTTCAGCACCAACAATACTGAAAGTGGTGAAGGCTTCTCTACCTACCATTGGATTGGTTAAGGGTTAGACGTTGGGTTTAAGTGGATGCGTAGATAGGAAAAAAAAAAAAAGTTAAATATTCTTGTCAACTGATAGATTTTCACATTTATTAAAGTTTTGGGACATCCTCTTCACATTTTAAAAGGGCGGGAACTTTCTATACGAATTATCCTTTTAATTAATAAAACATTCAATGTCCATTCCACCCTTCTAAAATTGGTTAAATTATGATCAAAACTGACTTTTGGTCAACTAAAGGATTTTTGAACAGAAGTTGCTCAGAGGTCCTTTAGGTTCATTATTTTGAAAGGTTTGGGACCATATTGCATACAATTCAAAGTTTGAGGTAAAATTTATACATTTTTAAAAGATTAGGATGTCGTTACAATTAACCTTTTAGTTATGAATCATTGTATTCTTTGGTTTCATTAAGATGTTACTATATTATTTAAAGGTAGTACAATTTTTCGTACATTTATTAACTAACCTGTTTTAATGATAGATTTAGTTTGCCTTTTCAACAAATACATATCTCGAACAAAGTACCACATCGTCTCGGCCCAAGCAATAATCTACCAGTCTTTTTCTTCAAACTAAGGATCACGTACTATATTAAGACTCATATTTTCCATTGCATCAGCAGTTAGAGACCACATTACGAGGTCACAACCGCCTCTGAAGTTCATGTAATAACATTTTTATGTTATCATGGGTAACTAAGGTATGCACCTTTGTGCAAATCCAATTGGGGGATTCATCTTGTGCATTCAAATTTTAGAGCCTAGTTTTAGCCCCTATTCGACAATCATTAAAATATTATGAGAAAATGAGTTTCAGAATAGTTATTTTTTGGAAATGAGAGGTCAAAAAGTTGGAAAAAGTTTTGTATTTATGTGAAAAATATTTTATTAAAAAAATTTGTAGTTGAAAATGGGTTTGAGAAAAAAAGAAATATTTTAATGGCTATCAAATAGCGGCTTAATATCACTTGTTAATTAGGGTTTCATCTCAAAATGTTAACATGGTAGAGTGGTCATTTTTTTCGTATTAACCCATTATCTACTCCAAGGTTAGACTATGTGAGATTTAATTTTACCTAGGGATTATTTGGAATTAGAAGGCCCGTCCAACTCCTATATTGTTTCCTTTTTAATGGGAAGAATTCATGAGGTATAAATAAGTGAGAAATAGGATTTGTAATCTACAAGTGAGTCTATGATTTTCCATCAATGCATGAATCCAGGTCTTGAATGGATTATAGAAAGTAGAAGTTACACCCAACTAGATTTTTTAAGTGTCAAATTCAAGATTCAGATTTAAAGTATTTTTATACAACTGTCGCTTCGCGATTTAAGGTCTTGAGGCATGGCAACGGAGGTGCAACTGTTGCTTCGCGTAGTTGCAGAGGGACTCCTCTACGCACAGTTATGTAGTTTTGCCTCGTCCTCAAATTGTAGTGATCCATGGGTTTGCTTGGTCACAGATTACAGTGTTCCAGTGGTTTCTCCAACGTTGCATTTGCCTGCCTTCTGCGCATGAGATCACAATGCCACCAACTATTTTCGACCATGGCAACTTGCGACGAAGGTTTCCCTATTGTCGCTTTTACCTTACCATGTTAGTTTTGTGGTGTTTTTCCACTCTTCTTTGGTGTTTTGCGACTATTTTGGTGGTGATTCTATGGCATATTTTGCGGTGGTGGTGCAGGTAGTGTTAGTGTGCAATGGTGGTGGTGATAGGTTTGTGGATTTTTTGGTAGGCGTGGTGGCTGTGGTGTAGTGTAGATGAAGATAGAGGAGATAGTCGTGGTTGTGGAAGCTGTGGTGGTGGTTTTACGGGTGTTGTGGTGGTGTGCTGAGAGCATGGTAGCATGCTGGTTTTGCAGGTGCTGTGGTGATGCTGGTGAGGTGGTGTTGGTTTTGGAGGTGGTTGTGCTTATGGTGGTTGGGGTACTGTGTCTGTGGGATAGGTGGTGGTGGAAGTGGGGCTAGGAAGCATGTCTGCAACCAATTATTTTGATGTTGTGACCAATATATAGTTAATTTTTGATAAGTAAATAATATGAGAACTAGAAGAATGTGTGATTGTGAATGAGAAGTTGTTCAATTTTGACTAATAAATTTAATAATTTTTTACCTTGAAATAAGTTTTAACCTATAAATTTGTGATTTGTGACAGTTGTGATCTATAAAATTTGTGATTTGTGTCCTATAAAATTTTTAATTGGTAGCTGAAAAATAATTTATGACCAATTAATTTACAATATATGATCAAGAAATAAGTTGAGACATATAAATACGTAATATATTAAATTAATAAAATATATTTTTAATTAATTATTTCATAGATAAAATTTAATTAATATCTGATTTTAAAATAATGATCTTTGTTTTTTAATTTTTAAATGGGTCATAACGCAAAAGGTTTTTGAATTTGAGAGTTATGGCTAGAAATATGATTTTAACAGGTTCTGCTTAATTGTTTATATATCATGAAATTTTTTACACCATAAAATGTGCGAAGGCACCACTGAAGCAACAACATGGCAAATAAGACCACATTGGCCTTTGAGAATACACCATGTAGAAACTCTGCATGTTCATCGTTGTTGGAGCGGAAATCCCTCAATAAATCTTGATTCTGGGCTCAGAAAATAATCAAACGAACTCAACTCAACCCAAGAGTTTCGCCTTCACTCTAGACTGCTCTCTTTCTCTTTAACCCCCACAAAGGAGAAGGGTGGTGGTGGTGTTAGCAATCCACAAAGGTATGGAGAGGAAGAAGGAGATATCACAATGTTGAATCTCACTCACAACCTCACATGGCTTCCCTCTCTCTCGGCTGCCTCTCTTCTCTCAACTCTCCTCTCCATTACTACAACACACACTCACACAGGAAGCTCACAAAGAGGAAGAATATAACCCTAACATGGCTACCTCACATAATCTCACAAACCACACAGGCTCACAAAGATAAAGGAGAGAAATGGCTGCCCAACTTTCTTCTCATTACCATACTCTCACACCACTCACAGAGCAAATAGAGTACGCCACAAAACTTAACCCACTATGCATGTAAACATATTACACAAAGTAATAAATCACTCTAATTCATGCAATTACACACATCAAACATATTGAAAATGTAACATCAACATTACAAAAGAATTAAGTGATCATACACATGTAGAAAGGATTACACACTGATGCGATGCAGTAACCAAGTTTATTCCCTCAATAAACATCATTAGGATCACTACTTGACCCTAAAGTCACATTCACCTCGTCTCTATCCTCATCTTTCCTTTTATTATCATCCTAGGACAATCTCTTTCAACTATGCCTAAATTTTACCATAGTTAAAAACATATTTTATTTTTCGCACTTGCCTTAGACCTATACATGCCAACTATACCAAATAATAACCACAAGAAAAGTATTGGCATATAATTCACACAGAATAGTCAAGTAAACTTTTCTAAGGTCATATGAAATTCTATCGGTGTAGAAAAAATTGGTAACAAATTCACATAGAATTTAAGACAATTAATTAACACGTAATTCCTAGGTCTAACAACAAGCAATGGTTACCCCAAACCTAACGTCACCCAACACGATGACTTCTAACGTGAAAAATAAATAATTAACCTACACATTAATTTTACCTGCAATAATAAAAAGCAAAGAATACGATACCGAGCGGACCATGTATAAAGGTCCGTAAATATCGAGAGACGCGAATTCACCACTTCAGGACTATCACTATTCATCCTAAAGTCACGAGCAACCACAGTAACACGAAAACAGCACCCGGCACCCAAACATTCAAGGGCAAAATCGTCCAACTTTCACTGTATTGCTCAAAACTGAAATTTGACAACACCGCAGAATCCGTCTCATCTCCAGCAACATTCTGTCTGAAGACCATTTCACCGGAATCAGACGGACGCTCCCTCACGCGCCTAACCAGCGTGTCCACGCACCGGCGCCATCATCCCACGATCCGATGACCTGTCAACCTTTCTGAACAGCCTCTACCTACACAACCCACCGGTGGTGTTCGTTTCTCCAAATTCTTTTTCGTTTGACCGAAAAATGCAAAAAACAGATCCGGCAGAATTTTCAAAAAATCCCATAAAACTGTCCAGTTTTCTGCCTGTTTTTTAGTCCGATTTCTAGCCACTTCCAACCCCTTTTTATCCCCAAAAATCACAAATTTATCAACAACACAAGCTATGATACCATTTGTAGCAGAAATCCCTCAATAAATCTTGATTTTGGGCTCAGAAAATAATCAAACAAACACTGATTTACCTCGGCTCGACCCAAGACTTTCGCCTTCACTTTAGACTGCTCTCTTTCTCTTTAACCCCCACAAAGGAGAAGGGTGGTGGTGTTAGCAATCCACAAAGGTATGAAGAATGATCCATCTCTCTCTGTGACTGCTTCTCGATTTCTCCCCTTCTTATGACCGTTGTGGTTTCTTGTGGACAAATTATTATTTTTCATCTTGGCCAACTCTTTATGAGTATATTATAGCAACTGGAAGTGGAATATAGGCGGTGGTTCTTTGGGCGTTGTCTCAACCCCGTGGTGCTGTCGATATATTTAGGCGAAACTGAGCCCGATTTACCTTAGTATTTGCTGGAATGGGGCCCTACAGTTGTCTCAAGTAAATGTGCCTGACCAACAAGCCTGCGCTTCGACAGATGCCATCCCTCATGGTCATCATATAACGTCATCCATAATTAGCATAAGCTTCGTCGGTTGATGGAGCCCTATCAGTTGGACATCTGAGGCGAAGCACTTGCATGTTTGTCAAATGAAGGCTTCCATGACATTTGGATTTGGGTTTTGGTATGTACGAGGAAGGAAGCATTTGATAAGGAAACTACCTCATTAGTTCTCGAAAATTAACATGTGATCCTTGGGATTATGGAAAATCAATATCCACAAGGAAATCAAGTCACATGAGTAAGCAAACTCAACTTATCAAATGAAATTTACCATAATTTATTCTAGAATCTATGGACACCAATCATAGTAAGCTGAGTGGAATTAGGGTAACAGCATCCTAAATGTTGAAGATATAGAAAGATTATAGAGAATAATCTCCATGATATCTTCTCAATTGTGTGGGATTATTTTTCTTAATAGTTGAATCTATCCTTTTAGAGTTATTTATAGCCCTATAAGTAAGGTCTTCTACTTTGTTATAAAAACAAAAGTTTATTACATATAATTTATAATATTCTAACCAAGTATCAAAGCGGGTTTAATTTCATTTTCAGTTAAACTTTCAAGCTTCTATTCTCGTGCCACTTGCTCGGTCAAGTTTTCTTATTTTGATTAAATATCCTCACCTAGCTAAATTTTTTTCCTTTTTTATATATTCTGTCCATATTTTATTCAGTAAAATTTTCTTCGATTCTTGATTAAATCTAAATTTGGGTTTTAGATGAATTTAAATCTTGGTAAATGTTGATTATTCTTGTCACTTTTTCTTGGAGAGAGTTGGTTTCCAAGAAAATCGATCATTACCATGTTATTTTTTCATCAAATTTGATTCCGTTGTTTTAGCCTCATCGTGTGCCAGGTTCGTGTTTCATCTGTCTTTCCTTTATTTCTAAGTGTAGTAATAATACTACCAATGAATTTTCAGAGTGTTATTATTAAACATGCTCTATCCTTTGCCCATCTAGCTATTAAAACCATTTGAGGTTATTGTTTTGGTCTTGTTTGTTATATTTATAGGCGTCTCCTTCAAGTCTTAGTGATGGTCTGGTTAGATTGGTGAATGACGATTTTTCATTCTTACCAACTTGAGTTATATTTTATTTTTTTTATTTTTTTTTTTGGGGGGGCTTGGTTGGCGTACAAAACAATTTTGAAATATCATTCGATCCTAATCCTAGGAAGAGGGAAATTTGATTGAATCAATTTAATTTACAAACTCAATTTGATTGTCACTACACTATTGAGTTTGAGAAATGGTGTTGAGGATATAGAAAGAATGTGAAGAATAATTTTTATGATAATTTTTCAATTGTGTGGGATTATTTTCCTTAATAATTGATTGTGTGATTATCTAATCACACAATCTTTCATTTTAAAGTTATTTTTAACCCTATAAATAGGGTCTTCTACTTTGTATAATAGAAACAAGAGATTATTACATATGTGTACTCTAAAACTAATTTAATAAGACCTATTTCTATATAAACATTCATGTACATATAATGAGAAATGTATGCATGCTCTAAACTTTAGCTAAATATCTACTTGTGTGTCTGTCCCACACCCATTACACCGTATAATTTATATTGACAATTGACTTGACGATGAGAGTATCAACGGTAGCCTTCTTGCCTGTCTTTACTTTGTATTCCCAGAATGCCAGGAATGTACATAAAGGGAATATAAACCAAAAGAAAAGAAACGGAAAATCTATTCAAATAATGAACAGAGGATCGCCGGAAAAACAAAAGCTTGAGGAAAATTTACCAAATAAAAGGAAGAGGCAAGGGTTTGCCTTATATAGGTGAGTGTCGTCGCCCCTGATCCATAAGATCTCAAGAACAGGTCTCATCAGCCGTTGAATGGGGAAGCAATCCCAACTCTTGAACATCCTTTACAAACTGCACATTTTTTTTTGATATAAATACAGAGAAAACACTGATCCAAACTATGTTGGGACATTGCAACGAAATAATTCATTCCTCATTTTCTTAAAAGTTTAACAAGAAATAATTAAATGGAGAACGGGGTAATATTAAAATATTCAATGATCACAATTGATTTTTAATAATTTTTTTCTGAAGGAAATGATTTTTAATATCATGAACTTATTAATTACTAATTATATGTAATAAAAATATACATTTTAGTTACACAAACGTAATTACTCTTATTTTGTCTCTCAATGCTGAATTAAACAAGGCTTGCTTATGAGTTTATAACTATTACGTCGATTTTAAAAGAAATGCATATTGTAATGACTTGTGATACAAAACTTCATATATCTCGGCTTCCCAAACGTAAAATCTAATAATACCCGATTTTACAAAATTGTAGACATTTATATGGCAACAATTATTTGTCTATATGGGTGAATTAACAGGCAAATCTCCCTTGGCAGTGAGCTAAATAATACAGCCAGGCCCTATATAGCAGTAAAGTAGCCCACTGCCAGTGGAGTAATTGCCCAGTAATGCATCCATACACTCTGAAGAGACAAGATTAAAAGATCTGAGCACTCGTCTCTATTTATAGCTCATGCAAAATTGTTGTGTTTTGCATTCAACAAGGATATTTACAGCATATTCTTGTATTCATTAACAAGTGGAATGATCCAATATTCTAGCAATTAAATGGTTGTTATGATTTACAAAAATATTTCAAGCAAGAAACTTGACTGGATCACCTAGGCCTTAGCCTTAGTCAAGTGGTACTGGTACAATTTTTTAATTTATTATCGAAGGATCGCGTTCACATAGTGGAAAAAAACCCTTGGCATTTTCATTGTTGAGGAATAAATTGTTGGAACATATGAATATCAAAAAGAATATTGCGAAAAATAATCAACAGAAAGGTAAATAATAAGATATGATTTTTTTCTTTTTTTTTTTCCCTAAAAAACAAAAAGTTAAGAAATGAGTGTGTATGACAATGTCATGCAATAAATATTGAAATTTTAATGTTTTATGGTGTCATTACTTACTATTTTAAATACTTTGGTATGTCATTATGGTTAGGGATATCAATTAGCTCGTCGGCTTGGGCCACGGCTTGAGGCTCGGGCCAAGCGCTATTTTGGGGTGTCAGCCCAAGCTCGAGCAAACCCGTGTGGCTCAAGCTCATGGGCCTTAAAAAAGAGAAAAAAATGAATTTAAAGGTATTTCTATTGCCTTTTCAGGCAGTCGAGTGCTGCCTTGAAAAAGGTAGCAGTTATTTTAATAAAAAGAACGTGCCTAGCTTTACTCGAAAAGGCTCGAGTAAAAGCCTGGGTCGAGCCTAGATTTTTTGGCCAAATAGAAGCTCGGCTCGGCTCGGCTCGGCTCGGGCCTGAAAAAGCTCGCACCATTTTACATGAACCTACTGTTGCCTTTTTTAAGGCAGCAATCATTTAAAAAAAAAAAAAAAAAAAAAAAAAACGAAAAAAAAAAAAAAAAGAGGGGGGGGGATTCATGCACACATTGTGGAATATAGATACCGATGAACACAGATAACACAGATACTTATTTAAAATTATAAAATTATGTCACCTCCCCAAACTTTGTTACTACATTGTCCTCAATGTAAAATTAACAGAAGATTAAAGACAGAATTTTATGGACAAAAAAAAACTCGCACCACTTTACTCGAACCTCGAGTTTTGGTTCGACTTGTTGGCATCCCTAATTATGGTATTATTAGGAACTTAGTAATTATGTTATCTTTATTACTAATAATAAAATTTCATCACAGTCCTTGCTTTAAGAACCCCCATTAATATTCCCTCCTCCTGCCCAGTCCCGACTCAAGAAAAAAAATTTATGAAAGTTGTAGACTTCCTAAATGAAGTTCTTAATTTCCAACATGTATCATTTTCTTCACTTCAATCAGCATATCCATAGAACAAACTTAACGATGTGCAAAGTGAAAGTCAGGACTTGGGACCATGGCCTTAACGAAAAGTAAAGGAAAGCCCTAGAGGTATAGTCCCAAGCATATGCCATTTCTATTTTCAGCATATCCAAAATGAAGGTGCGAACCACGAAGTATAGAAAATATGCTCTTAGAAATGGAACCTCCATGGCTACTTTGGGGACAAATGGACAATGTGTAGGTAGGGGTGGATTAAGGAATTTTTGACGCATGGGCTAAAATTTAAAAGATGATATAGTAAATTCATATATGAATTACAGTCAAATTCATTTAATTTGAAGTTGTTCTTGACGAGGTTTTGAAATATAAAATTTATCTACAATAGAATCTATATCTATCTTTTGAGTAAGTTCTCGTTCGATGAAGAGTGTCATACAATCAGCAAGAAAGTCATCTTCCATTTTGTTATGATGATCCGTCTTCACATGTTTCATTGCTGAAAATGCTCACTCAGTAGTCACCGTAGAAATAGATAAAGTCAGTACAAGAAGAATTAATCGAGTAACCATAGTATGAGTCTCCAACTTGCCACTCTCAGTTAACCGTTGACATAACTCAACAACTGTCGATACTTGAAATCGAGATTCACTCTTCATATCTAGCTCAAAATGTCCTAACTATATTCCAAAGTATGAATATCTTGCTTTCAAAAATCCCCATGATAGAATTTTTCAGGAAGTCTACATATATCATGAATGCTAAATGATTTATACGAATTTTTAGGTTCCAAAGCTGCACTGAGTGTGAGAAGTTCAATTAATGTATCATTAAATCTTATATTTAATTCTATCAGTACGGAATCTATTGTTTCATTGAAAAAATCAAAGTGATAATGATGATCCGTTGTAATTTGATCACGAGAACGACAAGGACCAGCCTTGTACAAACTTTCTAGGTCAGGTATCTCAATATCGTGTTTTGAGCAAAACTTTCTTAATTCCTGAAGAAATTCTTCCCAATCATCATCTCTCTTTTTTTAAGGAGTTTTGGTATAGTAGAAACAGGTCTCATAGTAGCCAAGATGTTTAAAGATTTCTTTTCCAGTATTTGATAAAGAGTATCGATTAATCTTATGATGTTATGCATTAAATGCAAACTGAACACAAAATCAAAACTTTTCATATGTTTGTTAGTGCCACAAACTTCGTCTCGAGATCTTCCATTGGGACAATGGACAACATGAATTTCAAACACCTTGCAAGTTGCTTTGTACATATCTATCAAGCTTTTTTATAGAGTAATATGGGAACTTTAATGAGTTGCTCCTGGTTGTCGTAAATTACCAACTTGATTTGCTCCTCTTTCCGACTCACACTCCCCAGTAGCTAACATATGCTCAATTTCATTTCTTTGAGTGGATTGTAAATCTATAATGTGCTTATGGAAAGAAGTAATAATGTTGATAATATTGTCCAAATGAGAAATGAACTCCCAAATAACATCAACTTCTTTAGCTGCATAAACCAATACCAATTGTAATCAATTAGCAAAACAATGGACATAATACACATATAGACAATCTTTAAGAAATAATGTCTGATGTCCATTCTAAGTGCCCCACATAATACTAGCACCATCACATTCTTGGCCTCTCATTTTCCAACTTGAAGTTCATATTGAGTAAGAACGCTTAAAATCTCATTTTTTAGATTTGATGATGCAGTGTCACTGACGCTTTTGATATCAAAGTATTTTTCCATCAAAATACCCTAGGGATTCACAAATCTCAAACTAATGGCCATTTGTTCTTTCTTAGATGTATCTTGTGCTTCATCAACAAGAATACAATAGTATCCATTGCCAATTTATTCGTGAATCATCATTCTTACTTTATTCGCCATTATGTGTAAGATTTCTTTTTGAATACTCGAAGTAATGTATTGGGCATTTTTTGGAGTATTCTTCAAAATAATTCGATCAATTTCTGCCTTCGTTTCTGTCAAAATTTTTATCATTTCAAGAAAATTCCTGCGATTTAATGAAGACGGAGATTCATCATGACCTTTAAAGGAACAACTTTGAAATGCTAACCATCAAGCGCTTTGAATTGAAGTATTTAAAGTAAACGATGTTTCTCAACTTCTGAATTCAATATGATATGCATCACTTTATCAATATATTGAGAAAGTTTTATTGAATCTTTAGCTCTTCTCCCACACATATTCTGATATGATGATCGCAAATGCGTAAGAAATGCACATTTTGATCCGTCATTAACCCTTTTCCATCGGTTATATTTAGAAGTTACTAGTGCAGAACAATTGGATGGATTCCCATCATTTTGAAAAAGATAACAATAAAAACAATATCCCTATTTGTTATAGGTAAATACTCTAGCCAAGGAAACTAGTTGAACCATTGTGCTTGAAAGCGACGAGACTGAGATTTTCCTTGTGTCTTTGGATACTCAACAAGTTTTAGTTGATAAGGCTCAGCCTTTAGATATGCTACTCTAATTTGAGGATGACTGTTGTTCAATTTCTGGTGAAAATAAAGGTTGTCTTTAGTTAGTCCATCAGAAGTTGTACTTTCTGTAGGTCTATCTGCCCTTTGGAAGACGGAAAACAATTTCTTATTCTTCTTGAGGGGTGGTTGACCTTTCATTTTGAATTTCTTAAAATCGCAAAATAAATAAATAAATAATCAATCAATGATATTGCTCTAACGACAATCAAAATATAATTTATTAAGCCAACAAGGCAACATAGACAAATAGGCGACAACATTCAATTTTATATTTTGCTGGCAAGGCCATAAGTAGAGAGATGGAGACATTTACTTACTAGGGTGTATGTTTTTGGTTGGTAGACACTAGACAAAGATCTCTCCAGCATGAATGAATTAATAACGTAAAATGCCATTTTCTTATAAACTCTTCCAACTAGTTGTGACTGCGAATAAACGGACAAAATCAAGAAGAGGAAAGAAGATCAAATAAGCTAAAAAATCAGCTATTATTCTACCATGTCAGTAAGTGACTTATTGCTGAAAAACAAGAACAAATACAAATTTCATTTTGATAATGCTATTAGTGAACCCGTAAGCTTACACTCGAATTATAAGAAACATTGCACTTGTTTATCAATTTCAATGAGGATTTAAGGAAGCCTATTAAATTCCAAGGATTTATAATTTCATATTTCAAATTGGCTCATTTCCCTTGTCACTCACTTCCATGATATTATTCTATTATTCTAGATAGTTGCACTTTTTTGTTATCTTACAATTATATCAATATTTTTATCTTAGAACCTCATAGATTACATGTTTTCACCAGCTATGGAAAGATTCTAGGACAAAAGAAGAAAGGCCTAAATGCCGAGGGGAAAAAACGAAACTCACCTCTTCGACAGTAATTATAAGTTTTCAACACCAATTTCTCTCTCTCTCTCTCTCCCTCTCTCTCTCCCCCCCTTCTATTTTTATTTTTATTTTGAAAAGCTCAGCACAACTGTACAACAGCACAAGGAACGAGAGTAAAAAATTTTACTCTATTTCATCCATACAACCTAAACTCCAATAAAATTTGTATTCTATTTCTCAAAAATCAATGTACAACCCATTCTCAAATCTCAATAATCCATATTAAGTACTAAAATCTAAAAATATATATAAAAAATCGTCCAAGTTACAAAACACAAAAACTAAACTCCAAAATGGCAAAATCGAAAATACATACCGTTGGGAGCTAGCTATGGACCGTTGGCTAATGGTTATGGATCGAGACGGAGATGGAGCATGGTAGAGGAGTTTGGGGAGGAAGCCAATGGGTTAGAAATGAAAGTGATTTTAGGTTTGGGTTTGGTTTATAGGTTATTGAAATTTAAATTTTGTTTGGGCCAAGAAAATGGAGCTAGGTCAGGGTATCTTTCTTTTCTTTTCTTTTCTTTTTTTTTTGGGGGGGGGGGGGGGAGGTTGCTCAATCAAATGAAATGGGCTCAACCAAAAAAATAAATAAAATTATGGGATACCTGAATCTGGGCTTGGGTGAGCACAAGTTGTAGTCCGGGCTAGCCCATGCTTGGATCCACCCCTGTGTGTGGGGAAAGAAGTAACAAGGCTGTTCTCTATTGGCAAGCAAGTCATGCAAATGCATACTTCTTCTTTGCCAAAGAAGAATTGTCCTGTCGTTTTTCCCACAATATGTAAGCAACAAATAACTCGCAGAAAGAGAATGTTTGTTTCATCAAATCAGTGGGATAGATTAAACTAGGATCGGACCAGCTGGCTCAAACTCGGCTATGACAGCACTGAAATGGTTTGTATTTCTATTTGTGCTAAAACTTAAAACTCTATAGGTTAATTAAATGTGTTAGGCAAAGCTTAAATTGTAATCTATGATGATTAAATATAATTTACATCCACACATTTTGTAAAACTTACTACTACTACTCCCTTATTGTATACATATTCCGCATGATCCACAAGTTATAATCACTCTCAAACATGTTGTCACCTTTATTGCATCTGGTTTATCTTTGGCCGGAGTGATCATTGGGATAGAATGAAGCACCATTATTGAGAACAACCGTGCTGGACAGACTGGGCCAATGTGGTCCTATCAGTCCATTCGACGCCCCCTCCAATAGGGGGCATCAACCCCCTCGTAGGCCCGCACCCCCTCATTGGAAGGGGCGCCAATTAGGTTCCTTGTTTGTGTAGGTCCTGTCCAAGTATTTTTATCCTATTGGGAAAGTGTTTGTATATTTGTAACAAATATATAATAAAACTTCAACAGTGTATAAACACCAATATTTGTTTCGCCTTGTGGCCTGGATGTTCAGCCTAAAGGTCTACTCTCCACGTTAAGTATCCACAGAATTATGTTTAATGCTCTAAATCCACTAGCATGACCAACGATTACAAGTACAACAGCCAGTACTCAAATTATCAACCAGAAAAATCCTTAGAAATGTAGTTTCTCTCTTGATCTTTCTTCTCTCACAATTACACCAAGTAACTAGAGTAATTGCTCACCAAGAACACACTAAGAACCCTCACAACACACCATTTTAGAATCTCACTAAGAAATCATCAAAAAATAGATATTATAGACGAAAAATATGAATGGATGATAGAGAGAAAGAGAAAAGACACCACAACAGAAAATCCTAGAATAATCTCACAAAAGAAGAGACAAATAGGGCATTTAAGTAAAATAAGTCAACAAGCAACCACGTGGCTTCATTTCAGCTTTTAGAATTTTTTTAATCAAAGTCGGATAACCAAAATGCGAGTATGTATAGTGATGAAACATCCAGGTCAGTTTTCCAATTTATATAAATGCAAGTCTCATTTATAGTAAACATATAAGCAGACGTAGACTTACTATTATCATTATTATCAGCAAAATCTAAATCAACAATTACTTTTAGATTAATTTCCTCCATAGATTTATAAAACATTAACCTAATGTTACATGTTCCTTTTAAGTATCTTAATTGCTATTTCATAGCCTCCAAGTAACATTCACTAGGAGTGCTCATGAATCTACTAAGAGCACTTACAACATAGCTAAATCTGGTCTGTTACATAAGTGAACCAACAACATTAGCATAAGAAATTTTATTTAGTATAATCTAATCATCTTCAATTTTATGACATTGTTCAAGAGAGAGTTTAAAGTGACTTGCCAAAGGTAAACTTACTGTTTTAGCATCAAACATAGAAAATTTATTCAATATTTTAGACATGTAATACTCTTGTGTTAGAAACAATTTATTTCCAATTCTATCTATTTTAATCTTTATTCCTAAAATCCTTTTTACATGTTCTAAATATTTAATTTCAAATTCATGTTTTAACTTCTGTTTTACCTTGTTTATTTCATAACCACCACTTTCAACAATCAACATAGCATCAATATATAACAGAAGATAATAGGAATTTGAACCTCCATTATCCTTAAAATAAAAACATGAATCTTATTTTACTTCTGTTGAAACCAAACCCCTTTATGAATGTATCAAACATTTTATATCATTGTCTAGGAGCTTGTTTCAATCTAGATGAAGATTTATATGAAAGACACACAATTTTCTTTTCCCTTCCGCTCAAAATCTTTAGGCTGAGTCATATAAATATTTCCATCCAACTTTTCATTTAAGAAAGCAGTTTGCACGTCTAATTGGTCTAATTCAAATTCAAATCAAGAAACAAGAGAGAGAAAAATCCTTACAGAAGTATATTTGACAATAGGAGAAAATATTTCATTATGATCAATCCCTTTCCTTTAGGTAAAACCCTTTACAACTAACCTGGCCTTAAACCTCACACTGTTATCTTCATGTTCTCCATCTTTTTTTTTGTAAATCCACTTACAGTATATAATTTTTTGTCCCCTTAGGTTTATTTACTAAGGTCCATGTCTTGTTTTTATCTAATGAAAGCATTCCATCTTTCATAGCTGCAAGCAAAAGACTCACATCTTTCCTGCCAATAACCTCTTCATAAGAATTAGGCTTATTATTTTTTGTACACTAAAGGTAAAAAACAAAATCTACTTCATCAAATCTGGCAGGTGGCCTAATTTTTCTTCTCATACCGTCCCTTGGAAATTGATAATTCTCTACAGTTTTCAGGCTATAACTTCTTCCGTATTTTAGATTTCAAGTTCATTAAAAGGTTTCTTGAGTTCTCCACTTCAATTTCATCTTCATTTAAAAGATTTAAATTTGTCGAAATGGGATCAAAATACACTAAGTTCCTAACTTGTTTATTTTCAGAAGCAAATATTTTTCCTTAACATGGGGTATGTAATTTTCACTAAAGACTACACTCTTAATGATGAACATGTAATAACACTGATCTCTTAGCCAAATTTTGTATTCTCTCACCCCTTCTCAATAACCTGGAAATGTCTTTAATGATCATATGTTCTAGTTTTTCTTCATTTTGATGTGCATATGCGCCATATCAAAATACTTTTAATATGGAATAGTCAATAGGATGACCAATCCAATCAGAGTGTCATATTACAATGATGTGATAGAACATTTATTTATAAGATATGCTACAGTTTTTTTTTTTTACAGCTTTTCCTCAAAATATCCTTGAGTTGTTAGCTGATTAATAAAATGTCTAATCTTTTCCAAGAGAGTCCCATTCATTCTTTCTGCTAATCCATTATGTTGAGAAGTGTATGTGGCAACTATGTACATAAGGATACCATTTTTTTATCTATTTTTTTTTTTTTTTTTTACAAAAATTGTCAAACTCTTCATTGCAAAATTTAAGACCATTAATAGTCTTAAGAATCTTTATATTCTTGTTAACTTGATTTTCAACAAGAGTTTTTTGGTTTTTAAAATGCTTTCAAGTATTAGATTTATTTTTCAATAAAATAACCCAAACTTTTCTAGAAAAATCATCAATTATGAGAAGGAAATTCTTATAATCAGAATATGTGTAAACAGATGCGGGTCCCCACGAATCAGCATGCAAATAATCAAGTATAGATTTAGATTTATCATTCCTAGAATAGAAGGTAATTTCTTTTGCTTACCATAAATGCAATGATCATAGAATGATAGTTTTTCAATTTTTCAACACCAAATAGACCTTGTTTTTTCAACAAATGCAAATTTTTATCAATTATCTGACCAAGTTTTTTGTGCCATAATTTAGACTTATCATTTTGCGAGACTGCAGTAGCTAGTGGATCACCCACCAAAAATAAATTATTTAAGACATTATTCCCATTAATTTTAAGAACCCTGATGATTTGACCAAAATTATATTGAATGTAATAATTCCTTTGTCGGCGAAAGTATTTTAACATTCATCATTAAGAATACCTAAAGAAATCAAATTTCTTTTCAAATTAGGAATGTATCTGATCCTTTCAAGTGTCAAAATATTTCCATTTTTTCATTTTTAAACTATTTCTTCAATACCTTTAACTGTGTAAAAGAAATCATTTCCCATTATTTCTTGAACGCACTCATTTCAAAAAATTCAATAATGTATTCTTTATAGGATGTCATATGAAAGTACAACTTGGATCAAGAATCTACTCATCTTTAACTGAAGTTTGACTAGCCAGATAGACTTGTCCATTTGAAGCTGCAGCTTATTCATGCGCTTTTCAATTTGTCAAATCTTTTATAACAATCTTCTATAAAGTGTCCAATTTTTCTACAAAAAATAACACTTCTTTCTTTTATCCATATTCTAATTCTTCATTTTGTTGTTATCTTTTCCAGATTTTTCTGAAGAATCTTTTCTTTTTCAATAATATTTATTTAACATAAATATTATTGTTTCCTTTTGAAATGTTTTTGCCTTTTGTCATCAAACTCACTCCACTAGAGGAATCAATTGAATTACATTTATATTTTAATTCTTTATTTATCAGAGAGGAAACAACAATATCAACAGTAATGAAATTTCTTCCATATTTATTGGCATTTTTCAAATCCTTGTACTTATTAGAAAAGGAAGTCAATAAAGGCCACGGACTATTGATCATCTGAGATAGTCTCGTCACTACGGGTGAGATCTTAAGACAATTTATTAAATCGGTACAAGTTTATCCCAAGATCAGCATGTGGATTAAACATGAATCTAAAAAATTATTCCATAGATAGCATTTATTAGGAAGACTTTTAGTGTTATACGTGGTGTCCAATTTTTTCCACAATTGTGCACAATCTCAAATTTCTCCTACTTCTCTAATGACACAGACAAGTGCAGAAACCTCATCCCCCAAGATTAATTCTTTTAGGGTTTAACCTTCAAGACTAACCAGCTAAACAGAATCAAAGAAGTTTTCCTTTAGCTTGAAGGCTCTGATACCAGTTGTTGGTAAATTTGTAAAAAAATATAAAATAAAATTCAACAGAAAGTAAGAACATCAAGATTTATTTCGTCCTAAGTCCCAAACGTTCAATCAAAAAGCCTATGCACCACATTGAGCATCCATAAAAATGTGGTTATTGCTCTAAATCCGTCAGCACAATCAAATATTTCATGTTCAATTGCCAATACTCAATATATCTACCAGAAAAGCCATTAGAAATATAAAGCATGTTTGGTAGAGATTTTAATCCAATTAACATCAATTTTGACCATTATGTCACTATTTCAACCTTCATTTTTGAATTCTTCTCTCATAGATAGGACCCACTTTATCTCTAACGGTCAAAAAAATCAATTAACAAAATCCTTACCAAACAAGCACATAGTTTCTCTATCAATCTTTCTTCTCTTACAATTACATCAAGTAAACAGAGGTTACTATTCATGCAATAAATATGGAAATTTTAATGTTTAAATGTCTTTACTTACTATTTTAGATACTTAGGTATATCATTATGGTATTATTAGGAACTTAGTAATTATGTTATCTTTATTACTAATAATAAACTTTCATCGCTGCCCTTTCTTTAAGAGCCCCCATTAATCTCCGCCCCCCCAACCCAGGTACAAAAAAATAATTATCACAGTAGTGGACTTCCTAAATGAACTTCCTAGTTTCCAACATGCATTATTTTCTGCACTTCAAACAGCATATTAGAGAACAAACTTAAAAATGTGCAAAGTGAAATTCAGAACTTGGGACCATGGGCTTTTTTAAAAGTAAGGGAAACCCTAGAGGAATAGTCCCAAGCATATACCACTTCTAGTTCCAGCATATCCGAAATGAAGGTGCGAACCAGAGAGTATAAAAAGCATGCTCTTACAAATGGAACCTCCATGGCTGCTTTGGGGCAAAGGGAAAATGTGTGGGTAAAGGAGTAACAGGGCTGTTCTCTATTGGCAAGGTATCCATGCAAATGCTTACTTCTTCTTTGCCAAAGGAGAATTGCCCTGCCATTCTTTCTCACAATATGTAAGCAACAAATAACTTGCAAAAAGAGAATGTTCGTTTCATCCAATCAATCGGGCAGATTAAACGAGGATCATCTGACCAGCCGGCTCAAACACGGCCATGACAGCTCTGAAATGGATTGCATTGTAAAACCCAATGGGTTAATTATGTGCATTTGGGAAAGCTTAAATTATAATTTAACCTGATCGAACATAATTTTATTCGTACATTTTATAAATCACAATTATGAGTCACTTATTGTACACACATTTCATACGATCCACAACTCATAATCGCTCTCAAACATGTTATCACCTTTATTGCATTATTTCGCTGGAGCAATATCATTGAGATGGAATGAAGCACCAATATTGGGAAGGAATATTGCAATATTTTCTTAACTGAAGCACACTGCTAGAGTATTTCTTGGTCCCTTAATTACATTAGTATAAATATATATAGTTGTCCAATGAACAATTTTCAATTACTTACTTTGGGTGTCACTATTTAAGATCATCTCCAATGGTGGCAGCAAAACACGAAATTGTACCAAAAAATGGTTCAATTCTACTCCAATGCAACACCAAACTTTACACCATTTGGTGCAAAATGATGCAACACTATTCACTTTGCACCATTTTGGTGCAAAGTGTCCAAAGTCATTTTTACCCTTTATTTTCATTTCCCATATAAATTGATTTAAGGGTGTTTGGGTAATTGTGCTAAATATTTTTTAATACAATATATTATTATTATTATTATTATTATTATTATTATTATTATTATTATCATTATTATTATTATTTGCATTTAAAATAAATTTTAAATGTAAAAAATAATAATTAAAGAATTAATTATCGAGGACAAACATAATGTTGATGCACGAGTTCGAGAATAGGATGGAAGCACCAAGTCCCGAAGTTGAGTTGGTTGAATACGAAAATCAATGTTTTCAAGAATTCCTTGCTCTTCATAGACAAATCAAGGATAAAGAGGCTCACATTGCACTTTGAAATGCATTAATCGATCATTTGTGGAAGATATGAATTCCGAGAATTAAATTGCAATAATATTTCGACTTCTTAATATCATAATATCCAAATTCGAAATGCATTGCACTATTTTTTAATGGCATGATTTAATATTTTCATTTTTGTGGTGTTTTT
>NC_036257.1:7890832-7892653 GCF_002742605.1 Olea europaea var. sylvestris | reverse complement strand
TTTATAAAGAGTCAGGACGAACCCCAACCGTCTAATCAAAGCCCATCCAATCTGGACCCTTCATTCTAAATCAAATCTAAGGCGTAGAATTCAAAGGATTTTTCAAACCTATGCTTCAGATTTAAGTGTGTCTCCCACGCACCTCCCCCAATGCGTCTGCTTCTAGAAGTTCCAACTGTTCTCATGATTACGACTTTAATTCGACGGCAGCAGGCGTCTTGGAAGTTGTAACGGTTCAGCCACCTTTCCTCGAAAATACGCACAAAATATCGAATCATTGGTACAACTGCCAAGGAACAATTATTGTCAGTGTGCCTCAGATTTCAGCTATCAAGCCTCGTAGGTTCGGTTCTCAACCACCTCGACTTCCTCTTCATCATTCAGCCATCAAACTCCCAGGTTTGGTTTCCCAACCACCTCGACTTCCTCTTTATCATTCAGCCATCAAGTCTCGCAGGTTCGGTTTTCCAACCACCTCGGTCTCCTCACATTTCAGCCTAGCAAGCCTTGCAGGTTCGATTTCCACCAACCACCTCGGCTTCATCACATTTCAGCCATAACAAGCATGCAGGTTTAGTTTCTCAACCACCTTGGCTTCATCATTCTCATCACTCCTCGACGACAGCACATCTCTAACTCCAACCATGATATAAATATCTATACTTGGACTTGGGGGACTATTATTTGGGGTACAAAAATTTCAAAAATTTCTTTCAACTTAACTGGCTGGCTTTACTTCATCAAAGTCCTTGCATTACATAAATGATTGTACTTGGACTTGGGGACTATTGTTATGTGTTCGCACACTTAGGCAACCCACCGGGGCCCACAGCCAACTCATGCCGAATCACGTGGCACTCAAGCTGAGGTGATTTGCATAACCAAGGCCCACAAATCGAGGTCCACAGATGCCTAGGCCCATATATACCGAGGCCCATCTATCATTGCCTCTTGAGGGGTTTCAAAGCCCATATGCCGAGACCCTTTGAAGGTGGACAAGACCCTGTTGGCCGAAGCTCTGTAACCAAGGTAGCAACCTCCGAATCACAAAGCAGCATCTTCTATAGACACTTCTCCCAAGAGATCCTCTACACAAAGATCTTACTAGAATGATTGATAGGACGTTTGTCATGAGTATAAATGTTAAGGCTTGTCACTAGTAGAGGCGGCTCTGCCAATCAATAAATGTATATCATGCTAGGTATGGCTGATGCCTACAATTTGACATGTAAATTAACTGGATGAAGCTACATGTACCCCAAACCAAAGGTCACGATCTAACTTGTGACACTATAACTACTCCCCCATGTACCCCATACAGAGGCTAATGCAAGATTCAGTACAAGAAACCATACTTTACTCAACTCTCTCTTTCTTATTATCTTGCAACACAATACGAGTTTACATATTTACAAACATCGATTGGTAATTATTGTACAATCGATTTACGAACATCTCGCCGAATTTCGAACGTTCTGGTCCCGTGCCATTGAGTTACTCCCACGCCCTTGATCTGTCCGTTTTAGACCATTCATGTGTCTTTGCGTGTTGAACTTTCGATTACGTGTGCGCAGGTGAGTCCGACATCTGTTGGCAACATATTCTGGAGCCAACAATAAGTATATGAAACCTATTCGGTGAAATTTCGCAAGCCTACGAAATCATTGGCAAGTGAGATTTTAGTGAGAAAGATTATCTTCTCACAGAAAATAAACTCTAAATTGAATTATATTAATTTATTATCAAATCGAATGTATGTAACATAAAAGTGATTTATTTATTTATTTCTAAGTTAATCTAAAAATTATCTAAAATGTTTGT
>NC_036257.1:7879336-7883168 GCF_002742605.1 Olea europaea var. sylvestris | reverse complement strand
TCGAATAGGGTAATGGAGCAACGAATAGTGACACAATTGATGTCATGCATGGATGAGTCATCGAGAATTGTCAAGCCCACATCGGGAAGTGGGACTGCAGAGAGTTCGGATTGCAGGCCTGGGTATGTACTCGTTATTGGAGCAACAAATAGGCCTGATGCTATTGATCATGCATTGAGGAGGCCTGGACGGTTTGACCATGAGATTTATATAGGTGTTCCAGACGAAAGTGCAAGGGTTGATATTTTGTCAGTCCTTACTCGAAATCTCAAATAGAAGGTGCTCTGGATCTTCTGAAGATAGCTAAGTCCACTCCAGGATTTGTTGGGGCTGACTTGGTAGCGCTTACTAAAAATACTGGCAATCTAGCCATGAAACGGATAATAGACCGACGAAAGGCTGAGGTTTCTAAAGAACCTGTAGAAGGGGTGCAATGGTGGAAGAAACCTTTGTCACCAGAAGAAAAAGAAATGTTTAGTATCACAATGGATGATTTTGAGGTAACGTGGAAAGCCAGCTTTAAATGGAAATGGAAAATTTTGTTATGTATATTGACATTCTATGCCTTTTCTTTCCTTTCCTAACTCTATTCTCCTGCTTTTGTAATCAAATGGATCATATTTATTTGGTCATAATCTCTACTTTGATAGGATGTGTAAATGACAGATCAGCTTGTTGCAGTGTCACTGTAGTCGCCTTAGCCTCTCCCAAGCCAAGTTTTATGAAAATAAATAGAGGCATTAAATTAATACTTGCACCTAAATCACATAAAATCTTTATCAAAATAAATTTCACCAATAGTGCAAGGAACTGTAAAACTCCTTAGATCTTTCAATTTCGGCGGAATTTTTTCTGAATTTTGGTACTGCACTTCTCTGTTAGCATCACTGTCTCTTGATCCCCTAGCTTGCATTTATTTGATTGTATGTCTTTCAGGAACTTTGCATAGCTAGACATCTGAAATAGTGCATCGGCGAGTGAAATATTGATGTGGAGCTTCTTG
Organism: Olea europaea var. sylvestris; assembly: GCF_002742605.1. Taxonomy (NCBI): domain Eukaryota; kingdom Viridiplantae; phylum Streptophyta; class Magnoliopsida; order Lamiales; family Oleaceae; genus Olea; species Olea europaea. The sequence goes on along the minus strand of NC_036257.1, from coordinate 7,882,165 downwards.
AAGATTTCTATAAACTTTTTGTATTGTTGCTCAAACTTCTGCTTCTTCAGCCTCTGTGGAAAAGGTATGGGAGGTTCATGAGGGTTAACGGTTGCCTTATCCTGTGATTTGCTCGGTTCTTCAGTTAGGATAGATTCCTTTATGTGCTCGTCATGCTTTATAGTCTCTTCAATCAAATGAGATTTTGTTTCTCAATTTACACCCGGCCTTTTTACATGTATCTCAGGTAGCTGCTTTCCACTTTGAGTTGTGATTGCCTTAGCATGTTCTTTCGGGTTTATTTCGATGTTACTTGGCAAACTGTCTGGTGCTCTTCCAATCAAAGTAACTGTCATCTGTCCCATTTGAGTCTCTAGACTTTTGATGGTTGCATTTTAATCTTGAAGAGTGGCTTCGATTTTCCTCATGAATTGATTATTGGCCTCCATGTACTGGTTAGTTTTCTCCATAAATTTATCGAACATCTCTTCCAATTGAGACTTTTTCTCTAGCTGCTTATATTGACCTTGTGGTCTATTCTGATTTTGGTTGCTCCAAGAGAAATTTGGGTGCTTTTTCAACTCAAATAATATGTTTTCCCAAATGTTTTGTTTTTTGCTGTCGCTGTCCCCATTGAGCAAAATCTGTCTGCTCTGCTCATTGTACAGAGATTGGACATTCTGATATTACATATTCTGCTCTACATTCCTCACAACTGGCCTTCTTCGACTTTGTGACATTAGCTTATTTTGACATGTTTTTCATCTTGTGAAATAATGAGTCAATTTTGGTAGACACGGCAGAATAAACGTCTACTTCATAAACTCCTGGTGTCCTCTTCTGAACTGCTTGTTCCGATATTGATATAGCTGAAGTAGTGGCCATAGTCTCAAAAAGTTTCAGGGCTTCATCAATTGTCTTTGTGGATAGTGATCCATTTGATGACGAGTCGACCATGCTCTTGAAGTCTGGAAGCAATTCCACATAAAAGTATTGGACCTGGAGTTCCTTGCTAATCCCATGATGTGGACACTTCCGCAACATATTCTTAAACTTATTCCAGGTTTTATCAAAGTTCTCGGAGTCACCTTGACGAAAGATAGATGTGTCATACTTGAGCTTTGCAATCTTGGCGAGCGGGAAGAACTTGGTGTAGAATTTTTGAGTTAGATCATTCCATGTAGTGATGCTTGCAATTGGTTGCTAATCTAGTCATTTGATTGCCTTGTCGCGCACTGTATGTGGGAACAACTTTAATCTGATTGCATCTCTGAGATTCCTTGATATCTGAAGTGTTGGCACATCTCTAAGAAGCGAGAGACGCGAGTATGTGGATTCTTTTTAGTTCTTCCATACAATTGATGCCCATTTTGAAATAGTTGTATCATGTTGGTCTTCAATTGGAAGTTAGGCTGTCCAAACGGTGGATACACGATGCTTGACTGGCTTTGAATCATTTGAGGGGTCATGAAATCTCTTACGAGCATATTTCCCTCATCCTCTGCCTCTTCTTCATTGACCTGAAAAATCGAATTGTTCTGTACGTTAGCCATTTGTTGCTGTGCTTTATTTTCTCGCTACATTCGATGTAAAGTTCGTTCGATTTTTGGATCGGCTGGGATCAAGTCTCCTTCAGTAAACCTTAACATGCAAATCTGCGAGAATAATCAATAGGAGTGCTTAGATTCTAAAATGAAATAATTAAAAAAATAAATCAAAATAAAATGAAATAACCAAAAATTTGCAAAGATTTATGTTCGAATTAATGCCAATGTAAATAAAATTAAACGAATACTCAATCCCCGGCAATGGCGCCAAAAACTTGTTCACGAAATATTTACTTTCAATTTAATTCACCATAAGTGTACGGTTCGTTAACAAATAATAAAGTGGAATTTAGAGGTCTGAATATCGTCCCACAGAGATTAAATAGTTCAACTTTATTTGCCGTAGCCTTAACCGAAATGAAATTATCAAAATCGAAGTTTTAACAAAAGAAAACCTTAATTTCACAAACCCTAATTATGGAAAACCCTAATTTGACTAGAATGATTGTTGAATGATTGAAGATGCAAAACTATGTATCTAAATGAGTTTAAATGCAACGTGATGATTTGAACACTAGTTGAATTTTACTCAATAAGAATTAAATTCACTAGGATCACGAATTCCAGTATAATGATCACTTAAAAATCCTAATTTCACAATCTGACAACACGATTGATTTATTGACGAACCAATGCTCCTAAATCTATCCAACACACTTTCTCGAGCATTTTCGAACATATTCTTATATACCATCAGCCTATATCTCTACGACGGATGTACATACATAAGAATGCATATACTTTTATGAGCAATTTACGATTCACGCAAAGCATATAAGTATATTTCTATCTCCTATCGGACCCTACGATGATTCATACCTTGTCAAATTTATTTCCCTTCTTTCGAATGCAAAAAATAAATCACTACATATCACATAATTACATGCACTTAATTATGGAATAAATAAATGCATATAAACCTTTCCAATAATCAAATACGCGTTTAGTTGTCAAATTGCAAAAATTAAAATCCAAAGTTCACATTACATAGTTCATCGATCTCCTAGTGCAGGAAAATTTAGCCTAACATGGAAAATATAAAGGAATACATGAATTTTTGACGATAAAACATCATCGGATTATAAATACGCGTGAAATCTTGATAATATTCGTGAAATCCTTCGTTAATATCCCCCAAATTAGTCTCCAAGATGCGCTTTGTTCTCCTCAAATGAATTCTGACCCTAATTCTGACGAATCTAGGCTTTTATATCGCATTCCTATTGAGTTCCAAAAGAGTTTT
>NC_036257.1:7874773-7878867 GCF_002742605.1 Olea europaea var. sylvestris | reverse complement strand
ATTTGGTCCCTTAACTTTGAAAATATTCATTTTTCGTTTATTTTCGTTCGTTTCTTTCTAATTAATTTTCAATCATCGAATTTTACCTAACAAGCACTATATACAAGAGATTAAGTCATAATTCATCAAAAGTACTTCTAAATATCCAGATTTAACGACCTAAATAAGCCTCGGTTTGGTTTTGTTAAAAATAGTAATTTTAGTAGATTTTGATAAAAATATATAAAGTTTGTTGTAGAAAAGTATATTAAAATTGTGGATTCTATGAATTGTAGTCGAAAATTAATTTCAAAAAAAAAATTTTTAAAAATTGGGGACAACTAGGAGGTAAATGGGGTTGTCAGTATCATATCATAACAAAAAAAGTTTCACAATCACGCATTAATAAAAGAAAAATCCATGCACTGATGTTATAAAAAAATAAATAAATGAAGATATAATATAAATAAATTAATGCACAATACAAAATTTAAATTTTTTAGACCGCTAAAAAGGTAGTTAAAGCATTGTCTTTTTTGTTGTTTGACATGGCTAATTGGCAGAACGTGACAGATTTTTCAGTATTTTAACAAGGAGATCTATTGGGATCTACCATTTTTCATATCATATGAGCAAAAGTTATAGAGGACAAAATTAAGAAGACAATGACAGACATTTTAGTGGAGATGGAGGGCAATGGCCAGGCCAATTATATAACATTGGACGAGTCAAACGTTGTACAAGTTAATTTCATAAATATTATATTCATGTCCGGCGTGGTAAGTCTGAATCTTGGATTAATCCTTTCGTTTGGCTAAGGATTAATTTTTTAATAAATTTTGATAAAAACTGATAATATATTTTGAAAAATTGATAAAAATAAAAGATTTTATAAAATGCATGATTGAAAAATGAGTTTTAAAAATGAGGATCAACACATGGGCTAAATTTATGTTAATTCTTAGATTTTTTCTTGTCAACGGATTGGTGATCAATTTATGAGTGTGAGCGAAAGTATCACATTTTGAGCTAACTTTTGGAATTGATTAGATTCAATACCACCCCATACTAGAATCAGAGTCCAAATTATTAACGAATCTTAGACCCAACAATCATGAAAGATGGGGGTTTTTGGGAGAAGGAGATGGATTTGGTCTCATCCATAGCCCATTGGTAAGTGGGAGACGGGTTTGGTCTTCCGTAGGACTTGATGTGTGAGAGAAAGACGGGTTTAGTCTCCCGCGAGATCCAATGTGTGAGGGGGAAATTGTTGAGATTGTCTCACATCCATTATAAAAGGGGTTGATGGTTAGTTTATAAGTATAATGAAAAATCTCATCTCTTGAGCTAACTTCTGGAGTTGAGAAAGCTCAAATCACCCAACACTCAACTTATTGACGTATTAAATATGGAAATTTAAGTAAAACCACTTAAACAAGTCCTCTTGCCAGCTCTTTCCTTCCTCTCTCGTAAGCATAGTTATCAAATTCGAACGGTTCAGATGGTTCAACTGAAAAATCATACTATCGTTTGTTCCAGATGGTGCATTTTGATCATTTGGACTGTCAAAATCATTCAATTGTCAACCAGAATAGACTGTGACCCGCAAGAATCAATTGAGATTTTGCAAAACTGGTCAGTTCTTTTCATGATGTGTAAACTATAAAATAAAGGGCCAAGTCATGTCTTCAATCAAGAAACTTAAAGTTGATGGAAGAAGCCGATTTCCACCAACATATAAATAATAGTTAGTAGTATATTTATAAATATATTTTATTTGTCTTCGGTTTAAATTTAAAAAAAGAAAGAAAATTTGAGAACTTATAATCGTACAAATGCCAAATGAAAATTTAAATTCTACTATATAAACTTATGATTTTTATATTTATACTCCTTTATTCATAAAAGAATAGACAATGACCCTTTGATTAAATCAATGACCCACAAGTTGAATCGCTGACTTGGATATCCAATGCTTTGGTCGGATTGATAATTGAACCAGGTCCGAAAATTGTACTCGTATGGGTTAATTTTAGCAACGATCACAAGTAGGAGTCACTTAACACTAATTGTTACTCGATTAAAAATGTTAACCTAAAAAGTAAAATATTTTAATCAAGTAAAATCAATGATTTTGTCCGGTGTGACCTATTAGTTAACATTATGTGTCCACTATGTATGTAATAGTGACGCAAAATTTTATTTTTTATGTGACTATTGATGTAATCATTAAAACTTTGGTGACTGTTGAGAATTATAAACCCTAATTCTATTCTATCAATAGTAATCAATTCGAAGAATAAAAAATAAACAATCAAGAATACTCAAACTTTATAGAGGTTCTTCTCAATGTGAGATTACATCTTTTCCCACTCCGCAGTAAATCACTATAATGAAAAAAAGGTTTACTAGAGAAAATCGCACTCCTATCTTCTGTAGCATCTTTTTCTCTCAGTTTGATGAGAATTTTAAAGTCTGAAGATAAAGTGACAATAATGACAATAATTTGACTCCACAACTTAACAATAACTACTAGCAGAAAAAAGTTAATTTGATGACCATTCAAAGGGCAAAGCATTTGTTCACTAGAATTGGCCGTAAGCGATTCGGATGAAGAAAGTGAACGAGTAAAAGGTAACTTTCCATCATAATAAAGTACCTTTTTTGCTTATATTAATATGGTTTAGAAATGGCTGAATCTCTTAATGAAATTTATGGGCAACTAAAATTTGTATATCCAAAGAATTTCTATCTCTGCATCAGCATCTATTCAGAAATTTATCGTTTCTTGCCGTGATTTTGGATCATGTGGTTCTTCAATGGTCAAGCAGCACCAGATCAACCAGCAAATCATTGAAATGAGAGTAATGAAATGCTTGAATATGACTTGTCCAAGGGAACTTTGAACTGGGATTGTAGTTTAATTGACACATCATGCTTAGACTTAACTGATGAGTAATTAGTTCCTTTTCAGCTTCTTGTCTAATGTAATGACGTCAAATCTATCCGACATTGTTAGGTTCTTTAACATGTAATGTAATGATCCGTGGAGTCCACGTAGGGGATCCAGGATCGGACTAAAAAAAATTTAAGTCGAACTAACAAGTACTTATAAAAAAGACCAAAAGAAGGCGCTTTATTATTGACATGTCAAATCGCTTTATTATCCTTAGACGACCTGACCATGTTTCACTTCCGCGGAGAAAAGACCTTGATAGTAGTTTGCACAAGTCTAACATATGTATAGCAAATAATGTTAACTTCTAATAATGATGTGAGATTTTGTTAAAATAGAGTATGTTTTATTTTTAATATGTCAAACCGATTCGATGTTGTCATGTTCTATATCCTGGGACGATCCAATCATATTTCACTTCCACACATTAAAGACCTCTATAATGGGTTACTTCTACATCACGTCCTTTTACAATGTTCAAAGTTCTCGACTGAGTAGTAGGAGCAACTTTTAATTTATTATGAACTCAAACAATGAATCCAATAAGTTCTTGCCAGTAAAATCTCATAATTTACGATAAATTCATACAAATCCCTACCTCCCCCCACCCCCGCAAGGTATTTCTTTTGAACAAGTCATCCGCATATATAGCACACGATGTTTCATTCTACTAATGACGTGAGATTTTTTAAAAAGAGAAAAAACTTCACTAAAGAGACAAAGATTGTACCTTTTGAATCAACTTTCTTTGTTTTTTTCACTAACCTCTAAAAAGGAAAGCATAAAATAATAACATTAGCAATCCACCAAGGTATATAAATACCAGAACATGTATCCATAAATCACCCAAGACTAAATAGCAAATGAAATTTTGCAAGACAATGACTACCTTCAAGCTCTTAATGTGCCTTACTTTGCTCTTGCTTTCATCTACGGTAGTCGTAACTCGCCCTGTTAAGCCGATAAGGACGGCCAGAGAAGCGCTGGAGGCTCAATTTGAACATGAAAAGTCACGTCTAAGTTACCAAGCATGGCCCGAGCGAGTGAGCCCTGAAGGTCCTGATCCACATCATCATTTTAAACGCTTCTAGTATTAGAACTATCGAGTCTATGTTGAAACGTTGAGACGCAATAATAATATTATTATTGTACTAGTCTC
>NC_036257.1:7864824-7867002 GCF_002742605.1 Olea europaea var. sylvestris | reverse complement strand
TGAGCCCTGAAGGTCCTGATCCACATCATCATTTTAAACGCTTCTAATATTAAAACTATCGAGTCTATGTTGAAACGTTGAGATGCAATAATAATATTATTATTGTACTAGTCTTGTCGTATTTTAAGTAAACTAAGTTTCAGAGTCATAATTGGTCAAATAAGTAATTTTATGTGTAACTTTTGAGCATTTTCTACATCTGGTCACATATTGTTTGCTATTTTCTATTATGTACCAGAGGTGAACTGAGACCAAGTTAGTGGTGATGAAAAAATTTCAATCTACTTTTCTTTTCTTTTTCCATTTTTTTTTCCCTTTTTTTAGAACAAAAAATGTAAATTTAGATTAATCAGATGTGAAACGATTATTCAAAATAGTCACATCTCATTGGGATTGAGATTAGTCCGAGATTTTTCATCGAAAGATCTATTAATTATCTGTCAAGAATTACTCAAACTAAAATTTGATTTGAAGAAAATCCATTAATTAACTACAGAAAAAGACTATAAAAATTAAAATATATAAGCGAAATAATGATAAGGAGTCGACTAAAGTGAGCTACAAGTTATTTCTTAGACCTACAACTTTCCAGTGATAAAGTTTTACCAGCTTGCAGTGCAAATATATATATATTTTGGTCCTAATACGAATAAGGACATAAATGCAATTAGGGATGCCAATTTGGCTTATCGGCTTGGGCCGCCTGTGACTTAACTCGAAAAAGGCCCGAACCGACCCAACTCGAGGCTTTCTACCAAGTCCCAATTTTGATTCTCGGACCAAGCCCGAGCCGACCCACGTAGCTCACAAGCCTTTATATATATAAAAAATAAATAAAAATTAAAGGCATCAAATTGCTAACTTTTGTTGAAATAAGGCAGCAAGCCTATCGCCTTAAGTAGCTGCCTTAAATAAGGTAGCACGCTATTGCCTTTATATTGCTGCCTTAGCGACACGTTGCCATTTTTTTAAGGCAACAAGTTGCTGTCTATATATATATAAAAGCAAGCTTGCTCGGCTTGGTTCGGAAAGGCCCGATCCAAAAGTTCGGATCGAGCCTAATTTTTTTGGTTGAGCAAAGCTCGAGTCAAGCCCGAGCTAAGAATTTCAACTTGCGAGCCGACTCGACTTGACTCATTGACATCCCTAAGTGCAATTATGATAATACCATTTAGGGATGACAATGAGACGTGTTCAGGGCAGGGCACCCCCTCCTCGTCTCACCCCGCCCCATGCCCCTTCCTACCTTAGACGAGGCGGGCAAGGAAACTTTTTGTCCTGTTTAAATTTTTTTAAAATTTTTTATTTTTTTTACTTTTTCAAATTTCGAGTTATGTTATTATTAGAGAATAAAATATAAATTTAAAATGGGTATTTAACGGGCGAATTGCTTAAAAATAAAATTATTTTTAATCTTTTTTTCCTTCACGGGGTGGGTTTACCCGGCCTGCCCCGCCCCACCAACCCGTTCGGGGAGGGTATTTTTGCCCCATTAGAGGTGGTGCCCCATCGGGGTGTAACAAGACGGATTTTTTTGCTATCACTAAATTACCATTGCATCAATTATGGTAACAAAAAATATGTGTACAAGTTATTGTTCAAAAAGCTACATGATCGAATTACCAAGTTTAACTAATCTCACTTCAATGACTAAAAGATAAATTGTGTTATTGATTGATGATCGTCGTTAGTTCCTTCACATTTTTACATTTAATATATATAATTTAAAAAAAATGATGATGGTCATTTTTCTACTGTTCTTTTTTTCTTTAGAACTAAAAATGTCAATTTAGATTAATCCGACGTGAAAATATTATTCAAGATTGTCACATCTCATAGGATTTGAGATTTATCCGAGATTTTTTTATCGAAAGATCTATTAATTATCCGTCAAGAATTACTCATAGTAAAATTTGATTTGAAGAAAAGTAGACTACTTTCTACGGTTGAAAATTAAGCCTGTGCGATTGCATAGCTTATTTACTTTGAACTTGATCATTTTTGTACCTACACTTGCAATTCTCTTCATTAATCTTCCGAATTCACACAATTGGCTCTATATGATTTTCCCTCATTATTCCTTGGTTCGAATAATCTTTTAAATAATTGCAATTTGGTCCCTTAACTTTGAAAATATTCATTTTTCTTTTATTTTCGTTCGTTTCTTCCTAATTAATT
>NC_036257.1:7858190-7860245 GCF_002742605.1 Olea europaea var. sylvestris | reverse complement strand
AAAAAATAAATTTTAAAAAATTGGGGACAAATAGGAGCTAAATGAGGTTGTCAATATCATATCATAACAAACAAAGTTTCACAGTCACGCATTAATAAAAGAAAAATCCATGCACTGATGTGATAAAAAAATAAATAAATGAAGATATTTATAAATAAATTAATGCACAATACAAAATTTATATTTTTTAGACGGCTAAAAAGGTAGTAAAAACATTGTCTTTTTTGTTGGTTGACATGGCCAATTGGCAGAACGAGACAGATTTTTCAGTATTTTATCATGGAGATCTATTGGGATCAACCATTTTTCATATCATATGAGCAAACGTTATAGAGGACAAAATGAAGAAGACAATGACAGACATTTTGGTGGAGATGGAGGCCAATGGCCAGGCCACCAATTATATAACATTGGACGAGTCAAACGTTGTACAAGTTAATTTCATAAATATTATATTCATGTCCGGCGTCGTAAGTCTGAATCTTTGATTAATCCTTTCGTTTAGCCAAGGATTAAATTTTTAATAAATTTTAATAAGAACTGATAATATATTTTGAAAAATTGATAAAAATAAAAGATTTTATAAAATGCATGATTGAAAAATGAGGATCAACCCATGGGCTGAATTTATGTTAATTCCTAGATTTTTTCTTGTCAACGTTGATGTTGTCCGACATTGGAAGGATTGGTGATCAGTTTATGAGTGTGAGCGAAAGTATCACATTTTGAGCTAACTTTTGGAATTGAGAATGTTCAATACCACCTCATACTAGTATCAGAGCCCAAACTATCAATAAATCTTAGACCCAACAGTCACAAGAGATGCGGGTTTGTGTGAAGAGGAGATGGATTTGGTCTCATCCATAGCTCGTTGGTAAGTGGGAGACGGGTTTGGTCTTCCGTAGGACTTGATGCGTGAGGGAAAGACGGGTTTAGTCTACCTCAAGACCCAATGTGTGAGCGAGAAATTATTGAGATTGTCTCATATTTATTGTGGAAGGGGTTAATGGTTAGTTTATAAGTATAACGAAAAACCTCATCTCTTGAGTTAGCTTTTGGAGTTGAAAAAGCCCAGTATCACCCAACACTCAAGTTATTGACGTATTAAATATGGAAATTTGAGAAAAACTACTTAAACAAGGCCTCTTGCCAGCTCTTTCCTTCCTCTCTCGTAAGCATAGTTATCAAATTCAAATGGGTCAGACGGTTCAAACTGAAAAATCAAACTATTGTTTGTTCCAGATGGTGCATTTTGATCATTTAGACTATCAAAATCGTCCGATTGTCGACCAGAATAGATTTTGACCCGCAAGAATCAATTGAGATTTTGCAAAACTGGTAAGTTTTCATGATTTATAAACTATAAAATAAAGGGCCAAGTCATGTCTTCAATCAAGAAACTGAAAGTTGATAGAAGAAGCCGATTTCCACCAACATATAAATAATAGTTAGTAGTATATTTATAAATATAGTTTATTTGTCTTCGGTTTAATTTTAAAAAAAGAAAGAAAATTTGAGAACTTATAATCGTACAAATGCCAAATGAAAATTTAAATTCTACTATATAAACTTATGATTTTTATATTTATACTCCTTTATTCATAAAAGAATAGACAATGACCCTTTGATTAAATCAATAACCCACAAGTTGAATCGCTGACTTGGATATCCAATGCTTTGGTCGGATTGATAATTGAACCAGGTCCAAAAATTGTACTTGTATGGGTTAATTTTAGCAACAATCACAAATAGGAGTCACGCAACACTAATTATTACTCGATTAAAAATGTTAACCTAAAAAGTAAAATATAGTAATCAAGTAAAATCAATGATTTTGTCCGGTGTGACCTATTAGTTAACATTATATGTGTCCACTGTGGTATGTAATAGTAACGCAAAATTTTATTTTTTATGTGACCATTAATGTAATCATGGAAAACTTTGGTGATTGTTGAGAATTATAAACCCTAATTCTATTCTATCAATAGTAATCAATTCAAAGAATAAAAAATAAACAATCAAGAACACACAAACTTTATAGAGGTTCTTCTCAAT
>NC_036257.1:7853319-7856796 GCF_002742605.1 Olea europaea var. sylvestris | reverse complement strand
CAAGGTATTTCTTTTGCACAAGTCATCCGCATATATAGCACACGATGTTTCATTCTACTAATGACGTGAGGTTTTTTTAAAAGAGAAAAAACTTCACTAAAGAGACAAAGCTTGTACTTTTGAATCAACTTCCTTTGTTTTTTTCACTAACCTCTAAAAATGAAAGCATAAAATAATAACATTAGCATTCCACCAAGGTATATAAATACCAGAACATGTATCCATAAATCACCCAAGAGTAAATAGCAAATGAAATTTTGCAAGACAATGACTACCTTCAAGTTCTTAATGTGCCTTACTTTGCTCTTGCTTTCATCCACAGTAGTCGTAACTCGCCCTGTTAAGCCGATAAGGACGGCCAGAGAAGCGCTAGAGGCTCAATTTGAACATGAAAAGGCACATCTAAGTTACCAAGCATGGCCCGAGCGAGTGAGCCCTGAAGGTCCTGATCCACATGACAACTATCGAGTCTATGTTGAAACGTTGAGATGCAATAATAATATTTTTATCGTACTAGTCTCATCGTATTTTCAATAAAGTAAGTTTCGAAATCATAATTGGTCAAATAAGTAATTTTAAGAGTAACTTTTAAGCTTTTTCTACATGTGGACACATTGTTAGCTATTTTCTATTACATACTAGGGGTAAATTGATGCGAATCCAAGATTTTAAGTGAGTACGGGCGGCCATTGACTGTCGACAATGACAATAATAACCATTGCTGTGAATTGAAATTACTTATATTGTAATTCGAACTGTAAGTGTGAAAGTACGTTATCTACCAATGTAATAACATTTATCGAGTTACAATTTGAAGTTTGAAATATGGTCCAATTATTTACTTTCTTGGTTCGATTTGCTAATAATTTCAGTCTAACAGGGAAAAAAATGGATATTTTAATAATCTCACTATATGGTCGAATTGTAGTACAAAATTTTTTATTTTTATTTTTTGAAAAAGAGAGAACTCGATAGAAGAACATATAGACTTTGTTGTAACAATAAACAAGCTCATGTAACAATAAACAAGCTCATAATTTATTCATGTAAACGCATCTAACCATGTTCATGTAACAATAAACAACAAAGAAAATAGAAATATAGAGCATTTTTTCGAAACAATGAACTCGCAGCCGACAAACTCGTTTTCTGGCGACGGTGGTGGTTCCCATGATCGCGGACTACCTGTCCTACCATCCTTTCTTCATGACGCACCTATTCCAGCGATGGGTCATCACGAATTTGGGGGCAAGTGGATGAACAGGTCGAACAGTTCATACGCAAGGCAGACCAGTTTGCCCACCTTCAACTGAGGTTTCTACACCGTCCCAATCATCAAATTCGCCCTTAATATCTTCAATTCAGGTTGGTAGTACGCTGGGTCATGAATCAATTGCACCAATTAATCATCAAATTGATCCAATTTTTGGATTATTTTTGGCCGAAAATTTGCACCTGAGGTCCTCAATATTCTTTGGTCACGTGTTTTGGTCCTTAAGTTTGAAGTAGAATCATTTTGTTAACTTCAGTGACCATTTGTGAAATTTTTTAAACTTAAGTGAGCATTAGTGCAACCGTTCGAAAGTTCAATGACAGTTACTAAAAGTTTTAAACTTCAGTGACCGTTTTGTAATTTTTTGGTAAGTTCAGTGACCGTTTTTGAAATTAACCCTTTTGTTTTTATTTTTATTTGTACGTTTAGATTTTGAACTATTTTTTTATTTTTCTATTCCTAGATAACGTCAAAATTGCAAAAAAAAAATGTTATTGAACTAATTTATGAAAAAAAATGACGATGGTCATTTTTCTACCTTTATTATTATTATTATTATTATTATTATTATTTTTAAACTAAAAATGTAAATTTAGATTAATCCAACATGAAACAATTATTCCAGATTGTCACATCTCAAAGGGATGGAGATTAGTCTGAGATTTTTTTATCGAAAGATCTATTAATTATCTATCAAGAATTACTCACATTAAAATTTGATATGAAGAAAATCCATTAATTTACTATGGAAGGAGACTACTAAAATTAAAATATGTAAGTGAAATAATGATAAGGAGTCAATTAAAGTGAGCCTCAAGTTATTTCTTAGAAGAAGTACTAATCCCCACGACTTTCCAGTGTTATAGTTTTACTTAGGGGTGAACATAGTTTGGTTTGGGTATTTGTACTATATTTTTAACTCAAACCAAACAATTTTATTTTTCGAACTAAATCAAACCAAACCATAATTTGCGGTTTGATTATGTTTTAATCCGCTGTTTACCTTTCGACTTATAGTAATATATTTAACATAAGTTAAATATAAGTTTAAACGAGAACTAATAATGTTAAATGTTAAATTACATTTATATTTTACAATGAAACCCATGAATAAATTATTTTTAAAATTGATTGCTAAAAAATGTTAATAGAATAAATACATACTTCTTCATTTTTATTTCCCTTTTCTTGTTTGACATTCATATTATCATATAGCTCTTGGTGAAAGGTAGAGTTACATTTTGTTACTATAGTTTGGTTAAAACACCTTTCGTTTTGCTAACGAGATGTTAAATAAAGATTGAACGCGATATGTTTAGTTGTACAAAGATTGAAAGAGTTTTGACTTATTGGAAATTGACGAATTTCATCCTCTAACTACTTATGAACTTAGAAGGTAGTAGTACTAGTTAGGGAGCTTTAACATTTTCACACAATCATTATGCTCTGTTATTCGTTCTTTCCAAATCACAAACAATTTCATTAATCATCTAGCGTACAAATAATTATTTTTCTATCCAAATCACAATTTATAAGTGTATAATTAGACCAAAAAATAATAAATAAAACAAAAGAAAGAACAATGGAAAAATCACTTGAATAAAAATCTAAGACTTATCGAAAGAGAAGAGAGAAAGAAGCGATTCAGGTAGATTAGTAAACCAACAGGTAAAAGCGATTAATTATTCATTCTGCAATGGCAAGCAAGTGGCATATATTAGGGAAATGAGAGTTTATATTAGAATTTCTGAAACTTTGGACGTGATTAGCTGACATTGTCGAATTATGATTTGGATTGTTAAAAGTATATATTTTTTTTTAATTTGATATGATTTTGAAATAATTTTAGTTTAGTTTAGATATCATATGTATTGCTAAATTGGTATTTTTCTTTAAAAAAGTGAAAAACTATAAAATTTTGAAGTTAATAAAATTTATTTTTAATTAAAAATCTTTTGAAACGGTTTGGTTCGATTTTGTGCGGTTTTTAAAAATCAAAACCTAAACCAAACTATTTTGAAACGGTTTGGTTCGATTTGAGGAAAAAGAAATCACCGGTCCACGTGGACTCGAACCAACAGTTTCAACTCAACGATTTCGATTCGATTTGCGATTTCATGATTTTTTTTGTACAGCCCTAATTTTACTATGTTGCAAGTGCAAATAAATAATTTTTTTTCCCTAATATGACTAAGGACATAAAT
>NC_036257.1:7841247-7846243 GCF_002742605.1 Olea europaea var. sylvestris | reverse complement strand
CTTCTATATAGCCTTCTATATTAGAACTATATTTTACCTGATACCTTAGTCTATTTTTATAAGTTTCAATAATTTCTAAAATCTTAAACTTTTGGGTCTTTCTTTATCTTTTCAATGATTAATTTTATTTATTTTCAATATCTTTTAGGTAATTTATTTTTATGTATTTTCTTATGATCTCTCTGGCTCTGATACCAACGGGATCGATGTTACTATAAGCGAACAAAAATCTAATAATCAAAATTCTAATAATCTAATATTCTAAAAATTCTTTTATTTTTGTTTTAGTTAATCTATTTGTTATTAAGCGCATATAAAATCTTAAGGTACGGTTAAAAACTAATTTTTTGTATGCTTGTGGTAATCTATTTTTTATTGGTCTTTTCATAAATTTTTAAGTAATTCTTCAAAGTCTAGTAATGTCTAAGAATTAATAATATCAACATCTGTTATCATATCTATGTCTGTTCTAAAAGGTATATCGTATTTTAAGATATTTTTCTTCCTTTTTTCTAATTTATCTATGATACCTTGTATATCTTTTATGATTATTGATCTTACAATTCCTTTAGCAAAATTTTCTAATAAGTTTTCTTTGAAACACTTTAATATTTCTTGTGATGCATATAATTGTTCTTGATATCCTATCTTATCAATTTTTTTTTCAAACTTAATTTCTTTTTTATTTTTAACAACCTTTTTTATATTATATGGTCCTCTCTTATATTTGGGTTTTTTCATTTTATAATTATTCATTAATAATTCTTTCAAATTTTTAGAAAAATTAATTGTTAATTTTTTAAGGACTTAGATAGAAGATTTTTATTATGAAATAGGTTGTTTTTAATATTTGTTTAAGGGTATTTTAGGTAGTTCCTAATGTTTGGAAAAGTCAAGGGCCATTTTGAAAAATGGCCTCTCTTATTTGGGTCAATTTCATGCATTTTCCCTTAATTTACTAGGAGACTATAAAAATTAAAATATATAAGTGAAATAATGATAAGGAGTCAATTAAAGTAAGCTACAAGTTATTTCTTAGAAGAAGTACTAATTCCTACGACTTTCCAGTGTTATAGTTTTACTGGGTTGCTCGTGCAAATAAATAAATTTTTTTCCCCTAATATGAATAAAGACATAAATGCAATTATGGTAAGTTTAAATCAAAGTAATTTTCTACATGGAATAAATCCTAGACCAGAATATTTGCGCTTATTCTGTATTTTGTTGCTTCCGTCAAAGCAATGTGTTGACATGCTAAAAGTGCAGCCCAATTCGAATAACCCAAAGAATGAAGCCCAACTAGGCAATTCTGGATGAAGGCCCAAATAGGGTTATCAATGAATGCAGTGGAAGCCCACGAACGCGGTAACATCATCGTCCAAACTTACAAGACGCACAGGATCTGAGCGAATGAAGTGCCTTACAGTCGCCTAGAGTTATGAACCTGTTCTCGCCCAAACTTTCGAGTCGCCCAGGATTTTAGCAAACATGAGACGTTATGGTTATCCAAAAGTACAATTATCGAAGCAGTTATTGGATAATCTTATCACGTTCCACGATTCAAGGATGTTCAGTTGAGGACGGTTGAACAACAAAGAGTAATGGCAGCAGTTAGAGACGGCATTTCCAAGATAAGTTGGCTACCATGAAGAAAGTGGGCAGTTATAAAGTAATTAAGCAATTTCTAAGCGGTTGATCACAAATAGAGCATCAAAGGAATATAAAAGGAAGAAAAGACATAGAGCAAAAGACCCCGAATCAAACACTCTCAAACAGAGAATATATAATTTCAATTCCTTAGTTTAGACTTAAAATATTTCTTTTCAGTACTCCTGTGCTTGCGTCCCTTGGAGGCATTTTGTTTAAGTTCCAATTGTAAAGTCACCGCCAATAAAACACCCTTTTTTAGGACTTTGTCTCAAGAGGTTTGTCCCTTACACAATCGTCTGATCCCTTTTTAATTGTTAGCGACAATACGCGGAAAAATAATTTGGCACGCCCAGTGGGACCTTGGTGTTTGGTGTTGAAGATACAAAAGGTGAAACGAATATGCCTCAGAAATTCGATAAGGAAGTAGCAAGTCAAGGAGGATCCAGTCTGTGATCGAGCGATATGAGGAGAAGTATAGCTCTCCACGAACAGATGGACAGCATCAGAGCAATCATAGTCGTTACGAACCAATGACAGAGTTGAGTCCTCGAACCATGCGTGCATTACTCGGAGAACTCACACAAGATGTCGTTGAACAGGTAAATCTACGAAATATTCATAATATGGAAAGATTTACCCAGAATAGGAATGCACATTATGACAACATGGCCAAATAACTGAATACTTTGAACGATATAATGAATAAGTTAGTAGGACAAATTTGTCAGCCAGTTGTGCCTCTTACAAACCACTTTCAAACTAGGACAATTGTGGGACATAATCCTCAAGTCCTAAGTTTAAATCAAGGGGTAGAACCACCTTTTGATCCCTCTACTTCAAACCGGGGGGTGGTGCAATACCAAATCAGAATAGTGGTATTGGTACGTCTAACTCGGGGGGTAATCCAAATGTAAGAGATAATGTCATAAATAATGGGCAGAATACCCCGCGTGTTAATGAGGGAATAAATGTTCAGGCTAATGGTAACAATGGCCCAAATCATAGTAATTTTGTTGCCAATCAAGGACCAAACATCAGGCCTCAAGCAAATCAACCGGTCAACCAAAGTGTAGGAATTTCATATGACCCCAACGTCATGTTGATGAATTAGATTATGGAAATCGTACAGGACCAAATGGCTTTTGGAGTACGTCCTGTTATTAGGCTGACTTACACAAAGTCATATCCTAATTGGGTAGACCAAGCATATCCATGGCCTAGAGGGTATAAAGTGCCAGAATTCTCACCGTTTACTGGTTTAGGAGAAGTGTCTACTCTAGAACACATAGGACGATTCACACTGCAAAGTGGCGACGTAACTGATTACCATAAAATGAGGCTGTTCCCTAGTTCATTAGCAGGAGTAGCCTTCTCCTGGTTCATCAATTTGCCAGCAAACTCTGTTCAAATATGGCAACAATTGGAGCAATTGTTCCACGCTCAGTTTTATAAGACTGAGTCTAAAGTTACTTTGGCCGATTTGACGAATTTACGTCAAATGCCAAACGAATGGATGGAAGGTTTCCGTCAAAGGTTCAAAACAGTAAGAAGTAAATGTTTTATACCTTTGCCAGAAAAGGAGTTTGTCAAAATCACTCAAGGTTGTCTAAGCTTTGATCTGAAGAAGAAGTTCCGAGATAAGGAATTTTTTAATCTTTTCCAATTGAGTGCGAACATGATTAGGTATGAACGATTAATAAGAGATGAAGAACAAATGAAAAATTCCAGCAAAGGGACTTATTATAGAGACCCAAAATTTGATGTTCATTCCATTAACGACGGGTATTACGATCAAACCAAAATGTGTTTGGCCGAATTAGTTAAAGGAGACACATATACTTGTCCTATAATGGCTAAGTCTAGGCCGTCGGGCAAAGATGAGCCTATAAAAGATGAAAAC
Source organism: Olea europaea var. sylvestris (assembly GCF_002742605.1). Classification (NCBI taxonomy): domain Eukaryota; kingdom Viridiplantae; phylum Streptophyta; class Magnoliopsida; order Lamiales; family Oleaceae; genus Olea; species Olea europaea. The sequence goes on along the minus strand of NC_036257.1, from coordinate 7,842,693 downwards.
ATAAATGTTAGAACGTTCTCGTTCGATGTAACCAAAGTTGACCTTATATTTGATAAATTATATAAGGATAAGCAGATAAAGCTGAGCGATAAGTATAAATTGCCAAGCCCTGAACAAATTAAGAATAAAAAATATTGTAAGTGGCATAATGCATGGTTGCATTTGACTAACAATTATTTGGTTTTTCGCCATGTGTTACAGGATGCCATTAAAAAAGGACGAATTACGTTCGAGGACAAGAGAAAGATGGCAGTGGATGAAAATCCTTTTCCACAGCAACTTGGAGTGAACATGGTGACGTCTAGTTTCAAAAATAAGTTGCCAAAATTCAAGTTGGTTATGGATGATGGAGAAGAAGACCTTGGACCACATCCCAGTGTCTTTGAATGTATCAAAGGGAAGGAGCCCAAAAAGGACGAAGACGTCCTATGTGCAAGATGCAAAAAAGAAGTGAGTGCAAATGCAGAGAAACCAGGGATATGACAACATCACCATCGCCCTAGGTTTTTCCCAAACGCTCAGCCTGGTAGAGGGCAGGGTGCATCGTTCTATAAGGGACTGCCTTTTAAGAGGCAGTTCAGGCCAGTAAATAATGGAAGAACATTCAGACCACAACCTCGCCAACCAAATGTATGACATTCGTTCCAGTATAAGGCTGGAAGGGCGTTACCTTTCAACGAGATGACTAGAACCCAACAAATACGTTTTCAATGGAACTATGGGCGAATGATGAGGCAACAACAGGGAATGCTACGTCCAAAGGCACCTAGACTACTCGAGGCAACCAATCAAAATGTTCTCAAAGACAGTGAAGAGACTAGAACAGGCAAACCTATGGAAGAATTGCTAGAGACTTCTTTTGGGAGGTCAAAGTTTGAGCGATATAGAAGGGATGGAGAAAATCCAGATTAGCCCCTTACCATTCAGTTTAGTACGTTACCTCCTGTCGTGGCTAATAACTATTTACTAGCCAATGAGTTCAAGAATAAAGAGAAAGGAGAAGAAGAAAGGGAAGATAACGAAGAAGAAGCATGCATGCTGGAATATGAAGAAGGCCAAACTTCTAGAGAGGCCTACAATGGTGAAGAAGATGATGGTATGACAGACATTGAAGAAGAAATCGATCTAGAGGCAGAAAGAAGAAGAAGAGGAGTATCGTACAACACTCTGTTGAAGCAACTACATAGAGAGGGAGTTCGTGAAGTAGACTTATTGGGAGGACCATATGGGCATTCCTTCGATTTTTATGTGCTGTACGGGATGCCCAAAAGGAAGAAGAGAGTGCCTCGCTTTGAAAAGTATGGATCACCTCCAAGAATAATGCCTCCTCCTACAGGTTGGGTAATTGAAGAAGAAGCATTAGAAAACAGTAAAAAGAAAATTCAGGAGATAGAGGCTCAGTGCGATATGCTGCACGTTGACTTATCACAAAAGGGTAACTCGACA
>NC_036257.1:7831023-7839079 GCF_002742605.1 Olea europaea var. sylvestris | reverse complement strand
ATTGTATTTCACATGTACAAAATTAAGGGTTTATTTACGGCCCGTGACCGTTTATTTAATTTCTAAAGTCAATTTGGTTAAGTATATGTTCTCTCGCCCTATTTTGCACCAAAGAATAGGCCTTTGGACATTAGTTTTATTAGAATTAGAAGTACAATACATACCCCAAAAGGCAGTCAAAAATCAGGCTTTGGCTAACTTTCTAACCGATCATCCGTGCCTTGATATGCCTGAAGAAATTGAGTTGGAGATCAATTCATTCGAATTAAAACCTTGGGTTTTATACTTCGATGGATCGAAAAGCTCTAAAGGTGCAGGAGTAGGGGTAGCATTGATAAATCCTTTAGGGATTTGTTACAAGTTCGCATTCACTTTGGACAAAATGTGCACCAACAATCAGGCCGAATACGAAACTTTAATCGTGGGCCTAGAATTAATGATTGATATGGAGATAAAGAATGTGATCGTTAGAGGTGATTCTCAATTGGTAATTCACCAATTGATTGGTGATTTTAAATGCCAAAGTGATTCCATTATAAGTCAATATGAAATCGCCCAAGAATTGTTGGAAGAATTCGACCAAATAGAGTTTCAATGTGTTAATAGGATATATAATAACGTGGCGAACAAATTGGCTCAGATGGCCTCAGGGTACTCAAAGGTTTTAAATTGGAAGTCTACTTGTGAGTATGGAACAATATTGCCTGTAATCCAAAGAAATGCGAGAACGATTGAAATTCATTGCATACAAAATGGAGATGCAATAGATTGGATGGCAGATATTAAAAGATTCCTTAAAGAACCTAATAAAGGAGATAGTAGAAAAATGAAGTTACGTTTGCTAAACTATACATCGATAGATAAAGAGTTGTTTAAGAAACGCTCTGATGGTATATTGCTAAAATGTGTAAGTTTGCAAGAAGTTAAGACAATCATGGCTGAAGTACACGAAGGGATATGTGGAGCTCATCAAGCTAACCAAAGGATGAGATGGTTAATTATTAGAAATGGATATTTCTGGCTAAAGATGGAAGAGTCTTGCGTTCGGTATGCAAAGAGTTGTCTAACATGCCAAAAGCATGGTTCAATACAAAGGGCGCCAGCATGAGAGATGACACCTATTATCAAACCTTGGTCGTTTAAAGGTTGGGCGATAGACCTGATAGGGAAGATTTATCTCCCATCGTCCAAGCAACATACCTTTGTTATAGTTGCAACTGATTATTTCACTAAGTGGGTAGAAGCGATACCTTTAAAGGAGATCACCCAAAAGAACGTCATAGAATTTATCCGTGACCACAACATTTATAGATTTGGAATTCCACAAACTTTAATGGTAGATCACGGAACATCTTTAAATGGGGATCAAGTGATTAAATTCTTGGGCGAGTTTGGAGTTAAATTAGTGAACTCCACACCATATTACACTCAATCCAACGGACAAGTAGAATCTTCTAATAAGATTCTAAAAAATATCATAAGGAAAATGATAGATGAAAATGCCAGAAATTGGCACAAATGTCTAAACAAGGCCTTATAGGCTTATAGGACGTCGCCTCGGTCAAGTATGAAAATTACTCCTTTCCAACTCACTTATGGACAAGAGGCCGTTTTGCCTATGGAAATCAACGTGCAATCGATCAGAGTGTGTTTGCAACATAAGTTAAGTGATGACAAGTATACCGAATCACTAGTTCAAAACTTATTAGAGTTGGACGAAGTAAAGTTGGACGTCCTAGATAGATTGCAAGTTCAAAAACAAAGAATGGCTAAATTTTATAATAAAAAAGTTATAGTCAAGTCGTTCAGCCTGGGCGAATTGGTTTTGAAAATAGTACTCCCTTTGGATAGCAAAGATCCAAAGTATGGCAAGTGGTCGCCCAATTGGGAAGGATCATATAAAGTAAATAATGTGTTGCCTAATGGAGCCAATCATTTGGAAGATTTAGACGGCACCAAGCACATGATGTTTATTAATGGCAAATATTTAAAAAAATATGTTCATTCCTTATGGGAAAGTGAACAAATAAAAGCGTAATCAAATCGCGTTGAATGATCGTAGAGTAAAAAGGGCCAGAGCGAAATACGTTCAAATAAATTCCTTTATTATCAAACTTTCATTACAAAGCTGCAAAATACAAGATGCTAAATGCTCTATAAACTACAATTAAGAGCAAACTAATCTCCCGATCGATCATCGAGTAAAAGGGTGTACTGGCCTTGATCGCCATCCTGATCGCACTGCTGCAAAAGCAAGTAGAGAGGCCGAGAAGCACTCTTAGCAAGCAGAAAGGAAGATGAAGCGCCCTCACATTGCCTTCCTAAATGCATCGCTACAATGACGGGCAAGGAGGCTGAGAAGCACTCTCAGCAAGCAAGGTGGCTTGCAGGCGTCCTCAAAAATTGTCTTCCATCATCGAACTCCTTGTAAGGAACATGGAGACGATGGGAAAAACTTCGCTGACCAAAGAATATTTCCTATATCTCCCATACCAAAGGTGACATCAAGAAAGATGACCTTCATCTGTGCTGCCAAACTGGTCATCAAAGAGTTTTCAATCATGACTTCAGAAGAGATTTCTTTCAATTCGTCCTCAGCTTTGTTGATCTCCAGAAGAAAAGATTCTCTTTCAGATATAGCACGAAGATATTGAGTACTTTTGGCCTTCAGTTCAACATTTTTGGCCAGCAAGGAGAGGACCTCAGAATGGACAACTTTCAACGTCGCTTTAAAGTCAGCAGAAAGATTGAGCGACGGAAGTGTCAGTGCTTGCTCCAATTCCGCATTCAAATGCTCAAACTTATCCTTATATTTAGCAGCACTAGCCTGTCCGATGTCCATATCCACAAAGGACACATACTCAAATATCGACTGCTTGAGGAACTTCATATCTTCCTCTGAAGAAGTAGAAGGACGACTGGTTGAAACAGGGCGAGACGTTTTGACTTGCCCCCAAGAAGTGAACAAGTCCTGGATGGAACGCACAATCTTATCAGCATCCTGCAAAGAAAGTTGCCAACATTGAAGGTTTTCACTATAATGAACAAAGTGGAAGCAAAGATTACCTCATTAGCAATCTTGAGAGGTGGCATATCCCCAACCAAATCTACCACCTGTGGCTCCACCACTTGTGAGGACTTTTCCTTATCTAAGCGAGAAGACTTTGCCACAACAGGCAAACCCATGGGAGCATCTGCAGAACTCAAAAGGCAATGAATTAAAAACCAATAGCACAAGCAAAGGTAAAACATAAAAAATGTATTACCTTTTGGTTCGACATTTTGGGGGCTAACGCCCTGGAAAAAAGGTGGCTCATCCATTGGTTGTGATGAGGATTCTGGGACTGAAGGTTTCTCTTTAAGCGTAGTCCCTTTCATCAGCTTGTTTGGATGAAGCAGCCTCAGCAAAAGGTGATGGAGCAGGAGCTGCCAACACCAAAGCTTTCGAAGGAGAGGCTGAGCTTTTTTGAGAAATCCGAATAAACCATCAGCATATAGAAAGGTTTCAAGTATAGAAAGGTATGCTTGTGAGTAAACTAATTTAATTACCTTTCTCCTGACAATGAGAGGAGTGTCATCATCATCCTCCAAAATGGGGGATGCTGAGGCTGACTATTTGTGGCTTGGGATACTTTTAGATGCAGTAGGCTTGGCAGGAAGGGAAGTAGATGGACGAACAGACTGTTTAGTACGAGCAGAAGAGGAAGGACTCCTAATGGACAGAGGGGTGACCAAAACAGGGGAAGTGGAAGAAATGTCCGGCTGATCCAGTGAATGGAAAGCGCGATTGACATCAGTTGCAAACAATCTGCGCTGCACTGATGACCAGAGTTGTTCAAAAAGGGGATGGGTGGCATGGGAAGGATTGAAGGGGGCTAATAAAAAATTACTCGTCAAAAGAAGATTGCGAGCATTTATAGCTTCTGCCTCTGCCTTATTAATGGTGTGGAAGCGATCTATCAAATTTCTAGAATAACAAGGGGGAACAGGCCAAGTTTGACCAAAACCAAGTTGACGAGCAAAAAATTGGGGAGCATATATTTCAACCCCAGCTTTAGCATTGGTTTCAGTCAAAATATCATGGAACAACTCCCTCCCGATCAAAAACTGAACCCAAACAAGTAGAGAGGTGCTCGCGCTGTCCAGAGTGGATGGGGGTTGCACATAATCTGGAGTTAAAAAGGGAGGAAAAGGAAAGAAAGAAGGAATTGAATTCAAAGTATAAAAGAATGAAAAAATGTCTTTTCTGGACATATTTACAGGGCTCAGTGGGCCAATAGCTAGCCCATAGCAGTTAGCAGAAAAAGGGGAAATGGATAGAGCACCAAGTGATGGAAAATATGCTCTCAACCACATTTGAGTGAACCAAAGAGGCCCACTGCCAGCGGGAGATGCACCATTCTTCAGTTGGAATTGGAGAGAAGCAATGCCTCTATAGAGGGCAATCAAAAAGAAAGAACACAAATTCAGGGGCCTGCCACGTGCCAATTCGTGCGCTATAGGTAAATAGCTCATAGAAGGCTTCATGCTTGGCATACACAAAACATATTTACAAACCCAAATCTGAATAAAGGCCATACGCTCAGCATGGGAAGGCTCAGCACTCGAGTGATTATAACAGCTTTGCAGGCTTGAATAGGACTCAGTGAGTTTTCTGTCAAATTTTGGGGCGACACCAGAAATCAAAATTCCAAGGAAAATGGTATCGCCCAAAGGTGGCAAATTTACTAAGGCCCCAACATCCCTTAAAGTAATGGACATGAGACCAAGAGGGAAAACAAAAGTATTATACTTAGAGGACCAAAAACTTAATGCAATAGGGAAAAGCGCTGAATCAAAAATAGGGGGTTGAAGAGAGATTTCTAACAAATCAAAAATCCTAAAAATTGCTTTGGTAAGACCATGGCCCACAAGGCGAGTATGCCATCTACGGAAAACAATATTAGATTTAGGCCAAGTGCGAATACCTCTTTCACGAAGCAGCCTCAGCGGCAAAGAGTTTAGAAGCGGAGGGCCTTGAGTACAAGAGAACAGTTGGCCCACCGCCACTTTTTCAACGGCCTCGGCGTTGTTGAATGAAGGTCCTAAATAGAACTCATTGAGTTCGGCATTGGCTGGTGCGAGGAAGTTCGGAGTTATATATGGCCAAGTGAGGATCTTTTGGAAGTCTTCAAAACTGAAAGAGTTGCCAGATTGGGATTGAGAAATAGCCATTAGGAATGAAATAAAGTTTTGTTGAGGTTTGCTTGAGAAACGTAGCAGAGAAGCAAGAAGATGAACAGTAATATTGCGAGAGAGAAGTGCAGAACAATGAGGCGTGATTTAGTAGTGCGATAAGATGACGTGTATTTGGGGGTTATAAGGGTTTGCAACATTGCACCTTTTCAGGCTATGGAAGAAAATAATGATTGAAATTCTTGAAAATTTCAAATGTTGATGGGAAACACAAAGTGAATATGGCAAAAAATTAATAATTAGTATTAATTCTGCCATATTGGGGGGTAATTGTTGACATGCTAAAAGTGCAGCCCAATTCGAATAGCCCAAAGAATGAAGCCCAACTGGGCAATTCAGAATGAAGGCCCAAATAGGGTTATTAATGAATGCAGTGGAAGCCCACGAACACGGTAACATCATCGCCCAAACTTACAAGACGCACAGGATCTGAGCGAATGAAGTGTCTTGTAGTCGCACAGAGTTATGACCATGTTCTCGCCCAAACTTTCGAGTTGCCCAGGATTTTAGCAAACATGATATGTTATGGTTATCCAAAAGTACAATTATCGAAGCAGTTATTGGGTAATCTTATTACGTTCCACGATTCAAGGATGTTCAGTTGAGGACGGTTGAACGACAAAGAGTAATGGCAGCAGTTAGAGACGACAGTTCCACGATAAGTTGGCCACCATGAAGAAAGTGGACAGTTATAAAGTAATTAAGCGATTTCTAAGCGGTTGATCACAAAGAGAACATCAAAAGAATATAAAAGGAAGAAAAGACATAGAGCAAAAGACCTTGAATCAAACACTCTCAAACAGAGAATATATAATTTCAATTCCTTAGTTTAGACTTAAAATATTTCTTTTCAGTACTCGTGTACTTGCGCTCCTCGGAGGCATTTTGTTTAAGTTCCAATTGTAAAGTCACCGCCAATAAAACACTTCTTTTTGGGACTTTGTCTCAAAAGGTGTGTCCCTTACACAATCGTCTGATCCCTTTTTAATTGTTAGCGACAATCCGCGCAAAAACACAATGACTTCGAAACAGAAACGAAAGATGAATCTTGTAAGAAAAAGAGAATGGAAACCAGCAGGCGGAGGATTCGATCGGCTCCTTCGTCAGCGCATCGAGTTGAGCGAAAAGAAACATGCTTCTGCCGATCAATTGGTGGAATATCTTCGCTCCACCTACCGAGAGTACGAACGCCACAAGCTCCAGCCTTTCACTAAAGGGGTTCAGCAAATACTTGAACATATGGATGATCCTAATAATGAAGAATACGATGATGAAGGGATCCCATCGAGAAGAAAGAGGCCAGAGAAAGTTGAGGAAGATGAAGGGAAAACATGATTCATAGAAAAGCAGCAAAATAAAAAGAGGGCTGGGAGAATTAACGATGATTTTGAGAATGATATTGGTTCGTCATCCTCGTTAGCATCGGCTACTAATACCAGTACTTCGAAATCTGAATCGAACAACTCATCAGAGGAGGATTCTATTTATGAGGATAAATCTGAGCCCAAGTTTGATTTGATGAAGTCGATGCTGCGTGATAATTATAATGAAAAATCAAAGAAAATGGGGAAAGTGGGAGAAAATAAAGAGATTTTGGAAATGGAGGTTGTGAATAACCAAAACAAGGAGGTAAATTTGATGAACAAGAGACCTAAAACTGCGGATGACTCAATTGAACAAGGTAGTGGTTTGACTTTTATCAATAACAAAAGTAATGGCATTCAGGACAATAACACTAATGGACCATTGTTTAAGGATTTAGGGGGGAAGAGTGAAATATTGGAGAAGTTGACAGATGAGGTGATTTTTCCATTTTATCACCCACATGGGCCATGGGATGTTGGGGTGGAACTGATGTTAGGGATCTTGTTGTACGGGCCACCTGGGTGCGGGAAAACCAGGCTAGGAAATGCCATTGCCAATGAGACCGTTGTTCCCTTTTATAAGATATGTACAACTGAATTGGTGTCTGGAGTTTCAGGTAAAATTTTTTCTTGTTGCAGGTTTCTGCCCTTCAACTCAAATTCCATATGATGCGTCTATCCCTTGTTTTATTGATGACAATTTTTGTCATGACTTTTTACATATGATGCGTATATCCCTTGTATAATTTTATATAATCTTATCCTCCTATATGCTTATAGTGCAACAATTTGCCCAGTTTCAGTTTTTCTCTATTATGTGTGGGGGTTTCAATTATGGAATTGGTTTTGTTTCTGCATTTGTTTACACAATTTTCAAGCTTGCTGAGATGCTTTATTTGCAGAATGTTTCAGGCACATTAGAAGAAAATATCAGAGATCTATTTACTAAGGCCCAGAGGACAGCCCCATCCATTGTGTTCATAGATGAGATCGATGCGATAGCTACTAAACGAGAAATTTCGAATAGGGTAATGGAGCAACGAATAGTGACACAATTGATGTCATGCATGGATGAGTCATCGAGAATTGACAAGCCCACATCCGGAAGTGGGACCGCAGAGAGTTCGGATTGCAGGCATGTACTCGTTATTGGAGCAACAAATAGGCCTGATGCTATTGATCCTGCATTGAGGAGGCCTGGACGGTTTGACCATGAGATTTATATAGGTGTTCCAGACGAAAGTGCAAGGGTTGATATTTTGTCAGTCCTTACTCGAAATCTCAAAGTAGAAGGTGCTCTGGATCTTCTGAAGATAGCTAAGTCCACTCCAGGATTTGTTGGGGCTGACTTGGTAGCGCTCACTAAAAATACTGGCAATCTAGCCATGAAACGGATAATAGACCGACGAAAGGCTGAGGTTTCTAAAGAACCTGTAGAAGGGGTGCAATGGTGGAAG
>NC_036257.1:7827445-7830686 GCF_002742605.1 Olea europaea var. sylvestris | reverse complement strand
AGATTTCTATAAACTTTTTGTATTGTTGCTCAAACTTCTGCTTCTTCAGCCTCTGTGGAAAAGGTATGGGAGGTTCATGAGGGTTAACGGTTGCCTTATCCTGTGATTTGCTCGGTTCTTCAGTTAGGATAGATTCCTTTATGTGCTCGTCATGCTTTATAGTCTCTTCAATCGAATGAGATTTTGTTTCTCAATTTACACCCGGCCTTTTTACATGTATCTCAGGTAGCTGCTTTCCACTTTGAGTTGTGATTGCCTTAGCATGTTCTTTCGGGTTTATTTCGATGTTACTTGGCAAACTGCCTGGTGCTCTTCCAATCAAAGCAACTGTCATCTGTCCCATTTGAGTCTCTAGACTTTTGATGGTTGCATTTTAATCTTGAAGAGTGGCCTCGATTTTCCTCATGAATTGATTATTGGCCTCCATGTACTGGTTAGTTTTCTCCATAAATTTATTGAACATCTCTTCCAATTGAGACTTTTTCTCTAGCTGCTTATATTGACCTTGTGGTCTTTTCTGGTTTTGGTTGCTCCAAGAGAAATTTGGGTGCTTTTTCCAACTCAAATAATATGTTTTCCCAAATGTTTTGTTTTTTGTTGTCGCTGTCCCCATTGAGCAAAATCTGTCTACTCTACTCATTTTACAAAGATTGGACATTCTGATATTACATGTTCTGCTCCACATTCCTCACAACTGGCCTTCTTCGACTGTGCGACATTGGCTTATTTTGACATGTTTTTCACCTTGTGAAATAATGAATCAATTTTGGCAGACACGGCAGAATAAACGTCTACTTTATAAACTCCCGGTGTCCTCTTCTGAACTGCTTGTTCCGATATTGATATAGCTGAAGTAGTGGCCATAGTCTCAAAAAGTTTCAGGGCTTCATCCATTGTCTTTGTGGATAGTGATCCATTTGATGACGAGTCGACCATGCTCTTGAAGTCTGGAAGCAATCCCACATAAAAGTATTGAACCTGGAGTCCCTTGCTAATCCCATGATGTGGACACTTCCGCAGCATATTCTTAAACTTATTCCAGGTTTTATCAAAGTTCTCGGAGTCACCTTGACGAAAGATAGATGTGTCATACTTGAGATTTGCAATCTTGGCGAGCGGGAAGAACTTGGTGCAGAATTTTTGAGTTAGATCATTCCATGTAGTGATGCTTGCAATTGGTTGCTAATCTAGTCATTTGATTGCCTTGTCGAGCAGTGTATGTGGGAACAACCTTAATCTGATTACATCCCTGAGATTCCTTGATATCTGAACTGTTGGCACATCTCTAAGAAGCGAGAGACGCGAGTATGTGGATTCTTTTTAGTTCTTCCATACAATTGATGCCCATTTTGAAATAGTTGTATCATGTTGGTCTTCAATTGGAAGTTAGGCTGTCCAAACGATAGATACACGATGCTTGACTGGCTTTGAATTATTTGAGCGATCATGAAATCTCTTACGAGCATATTTCCCTCATCCCCTGCCTCTTCTTCATTGGCCTGAAAAATTGAATTGTTCTGTATGTTAGCCATTTGTTGCTGTGCTCTATTTTCTCGCTGCATTCGATGTAAAGTTCGTTCGATTTTTTGATCGGCTGGGATCAAGTCTCCTTCAGTAAACCTTAACATGCAAATCTGCGAGAATAATCAATAGGAGTGCTTAGATGCTAAAATGAAATAATTAACAAAATAAATCAAAATAAAATGAAATAACCAAAAATTTGCAAAGATTTATGTTCGAATTAATGCCAATGTAAATAAAATTAAACGAATACTCAATCCCCGGCAACGACGCCAAAAACTTGTTTACGAAATATTTTCTTTCGATTTAATTCGCCATAAGTGTACGGTTCGTTAACAAATAATAAAGTGGAATTTAGAGGTCCGAATATCGTCCCATAGAGATTGAATAGTTCAATTTATTTGCCTTAGCCTTAACCGAAATGAAATTATCAAAATCGAAGTTTTAACAAAAGAAAACCCTAATTTCACAAACCCTAATTATGGAAAACCCTAATTTGACTAGAATGATTGTTGAATGATTGAAGATGCAAAACTATGTATCTAATTGAGTTTAAATGCAATGTGATAATTTGAACGCTAGTTGAATTTTACTTAATAAGAATTAAATTCACTAGGATCACGAATTCCAGTATAATGATCACTTAAAAATCATAATTTCACAATCTGACAACACGATTGAATTATTGACGAACCAATGCTCCTAAATCTATCCAACACATTTCTCGAGCAATATCGAACATATTCTTATATACCACCAGCCTATATCTTTATGACGGATGTATATACATAAGAATGTATATAGTTTTATGAGCAATTTACGATTTACGCAAAGTATAGAAGTATATTTCTATCCCCTGTCAGACCCTACGATGATTCATACCTTGTCAAATTTATTTCCCTTCTTTCGAATGCAAAAAATAAATCACTACATATCACATAATTATATGCACTTAATTATGGAATAAATAAATGCATATAAACCTTTCCAATAATCAAATACGCGCTTAGTTGTCAAATTGCAAAAATTAAAATCCAAAGTTCACATTACATGATTCATCGATCTCCTAGTGCAGGAAAATTTAGCCTAACATGGAAAATATAAAGGAATACATGAATTTTTGACGATAAAACATCATCGGATTATAAATACGCGTGAAATCTTGATAATATTCATGAAATCCTTCGTTAATCTCCCTCAAATTAGTCTCCAAGATGCGTTTTGTTCTCCTCAAATGAGTTTTGACCCTAATTCTGATGAATCTAGGTTTTTATATCGCGTTCCTATCGAGTTCCAAAAGAGTTTTAGCATAAATAGGAAACTGCAGCGTCGATCCCCAACTTTTGCCTTTGCAGCCGCATAGGTATAAACTGCTTCGGTAGCCTCTCTCACGACCGCATAGGTATAATACATGCGGTCGCATATATCATTTTTTTTTGAAAATATTCATTTTAGTCCTTGAACTTTCCTCTCTTCCACTTTGACCTCGTTTCTTTCTTCTTCTCATTCTTTCGACCAATTTAATCCTCCAATTAGTATTTGGCTGGATCAAATCTTCGATTGGTCCTTCGGTTCAACTTTTGGATATTTGCGCTTTGATTCCTGAACTATAACTTTGATTCGTTTTGGTCCTTTTCGCTCTTTTTTCTCGTGAATTCCACCATGTCCATCAATATTCCCCACAATTCAAGAATTAAACGAATTTAAACCATAATTCAAA
>NC_036257.1:7806868-7823524 GCF_002742605.1 Olea europaea var. sylvestris | reverse complement strand
CAAGGTATTTCTTTTGCACAAGTCATCCGCATATAGAGCACTCGATGTTTCATTCAACTAATGACGTGAGATTTTGTTAAAAGAAAATACACTTCACTTAAGAGACAAAAGATTGCACCTTTTGAATCAACTTCCTTTGTTTTTTTCACTAACCTCTGAAAAGGAAAGCATAAAATAATGACATTAGCATTTCACCAAGGTATATAAATACCAGAACATATATCCATAAATCACACGAGTAGATAGCAAATGAAATTTTGCAAGACAATGACTAGCTTCAAGTTCTTAATGTGCCTTACTTTGCTCTTGCTTTCATCTACGGTAGTCGTAACTCGCCCTGTTAAGCCGATAAGGACGGTCAGAGAAGCGCTGGAGGCTCAATTTGAACAGGAAAAGGCACTTCTAAGTTACCAAGCATGGCCCGAGCGAGTGAGCCCTGAAGGTCCCGATCCACATCATCATTTTAAACGCTTTTAATATTGGAACTATCGAGTCTATGTTGAAATGTTGAGACGCAATAATAATATTATTATTGTACTAGTCTCACCGTATTTTAAATAAAGTAAGTTTTGAAGTCATAATTGGTCAAATAAGTAATTTTATGAGTAACTTTTGAGCATTTTCTACATCTGGTCACATATTGTTTGCTATTTTCTATTATGTACCAGAGGTGAACTGAGACCAAGTTAGTTGTGATGAAAAAATTTCAATCTACTTTTCATTTTTTTTTTTGTTCTTTTTTTTTTTTAGAACAAAAAATGTAAAGCTGGAGGCTCAATTTGAACAGGAAAAGGCACTTCTAAGTTACCAAGCATGGCCCGAGCGAGTGAGCCCTGAAGGTCCCGATCCACATCATCATTTTAAACGCTTTTAATATTGGAACTATCGAGTCTATGTTGAAATGTTGAGATGCAATAATAATATTATTATTGTACTAGTCTCACCGTATTTTAAATAAAGTAAGTTTTGAAGTCATAATTGGTCAAATAAGTAATTTTATGAGTAACTTTTGAGTATTTTCTACATCTGGTCACATATTGTTTGCTATTTTCTATTATGTACCAGAGGTGAACTGAGACCAAGTTAGTTGTGATGAAAAAATTTCAATCTACTTTTCATTTTTTTTTTTTTTGTTTTTTTTTTTTTTAGAACAAAAAATGTAAATTTAGATTAATCAGACGTGAAACGATTATTCAAGATTGTCACATCTCATTGGGATTGAGATTAGTACGAGATTTTTCATCGAAAGAACTATTAATTATCCGTCAAGAATTACTCAAACTAAAATTTGATTTGAAGAAAATCCATTAATTTACTACAGAAAAAGACTATAGAAATTAAAATATATAAGCGAAATAATGATAAGGAGTCAACTAAAGTGAGCTACAAGTTACTTCTTAGAGTACTAATTCCTACAACTTGCAGTTCACATAAATAATTTTTTTTTTCCTAATATGAAAAAGGACATAAATGCTAGTAATACCAAATTTAGGATGGCAATGGAGTGAATTTGGAGCAGGGCACCCCCTCCTTGTCTCACCCCGCCCTGTGCCCCACTCCGCCTTAGACGGGCAGGCGGGGCAACTTTTTATCCCGTTTAATTTTTTATTTTTATTTTTATATTTTTTTAGATTTTCAAAATTTTGAGTTATGTTATTATTAGAAAATAAAATACAAATTTAAAATGAATTTTTAACGGACGAATTGCTTAGAAATAAATTTATTTTTAATCTTTTTTTCCCCCTTCATGGGGTGCATTTACCCGCCCCGCCCACCAACCTGTTCGGGGAGGATTTTTTCGCCCCATTAGGGGTGGGGCCCCATCGAGGTGTGGCAGGTGAGTTATTTTTGTCATCACTAAATTACCATTGCATCAATTATGGTAACAAAAATATATATATGTGTACAAGTTATTGTTCGAAAAGCTACATGATCAAATTACCAAGTTTAACTAATCGTACTTCAGTGACTAAAAGATAAATTGCGTATTGACTGATGAACGTAGTTAGTTCCTTCACATTTTTACTTTTAATATTTTTATCTTCTTGGATTTTTGTATTTATTTTTATTTGTACGTTTAGATTTTGTGAATAAGGATATGAATGCAATTATGGTAATACCATTGCATCAATTATGGTAACAAAAAATATATATACGTGCAAGTTATTCTTCGAAAAGCTACATGATCGAATTACCAAGTTTAACTAATCGTAGTTCAGTGACTATTGCTTAAAGATAAATTGCGTTATTGACTGATGAACGTCGTTAGTTCTGTCACATTTTTAGCTTTAATATTTTTATCTTCTAGTGTTTTTGTATATATTTTTATTTGTACGTTTAGATTTTAAGCTATTTTTATTATTTTCATTTTTCTATTCCTAGTTAACGTCAAAGTTTCAAAAAAATGTTATTGAACAATGAAAACTAATTTATTAAAAAATGATGATGATCATTTTTTACGTTTTTTTTTATATATATTTTCTAGAACTAAAAAGGTAAATTTAGATTAATCTGACGTGAAAAGATTAGTCAAGATTGTGACATCTGATAGGGTTTGAGATTAGTCCGAGATTTTTTATCGAAAGATCTATTAATTATTCGTCAAGAATTATTCACAGTAAAATTTGATTTGAAGAATTTCCATTAATTTAATACAGCAGGAGACTATGAAAATTAAAATATATAAGCGAAATAATGTTAAGGAGTCAATTAAAGTACGCTACAAGTTATTTCTTAGAAGAAATACTAATTCCTACGACTTTCCAGTGTCAAAGTTTTACTGGATTGCAAGTGCAAATAAATAATATTTTTTTTCCCCTAATATGAATAAGGACATAAATGCAATTATGGTAAATTTAAATCAAATTAATTTTCTGCATGGAATAAATCCTAGACCAGAATATTTGCGCTTATTCTGTATTTTGTTGCTTCCGTCAAAGCAATGACTCCAAAACAGAAACGAAAGATGAATCTTGTAAGAAAAAGAGAACGGAAACCAGGAGGCGGAGGATTCGATCGGCTCCTCCGTCGGCGCATCGAGTTGAGCGGAAAGAAACACGCTTCTGCCGATCAATTGGTGGAATATCTTCGCTCCACCTACCGAGAATATGAACGCCACAAGCTCCAGCCTTTCACTAAAGGGGTTCAACAAATACTTGAACATATGGATGATCGTAATAATGAAGAATACGATGATGAAGGGATCCCATCGAGAAGAAAGAGGCCAAGAAAGTTGAGGAAGATGAAGAGAAAACGCGACTCATAAGAAAGCAGCAAAATAAAAGGAGGGCTGCGAGAATTAACGATGATTTTGAGAATGATATTGGTTCGTCATCCTCGTTGGCATCAGCTGCTAGTACCAGTGCTTCTGAATCTGAATCGAACAACTCATCAGAGGAGGATTCTATTTATGAGGATAAATCTGAGCCCAAGTTTGATTTGATGAAGTCGATGCTGCGTGATAATTATAATGAAGAATCAAAGAAAATGGGGAAAGTGGGAGAAAATAAGGAGGTTTTGGAAATGGAGGTTGTGAATAACGAAAACAAGGAGGTAAATTTGATGAACAAGAAACCTAAAACTGGGGATGACTCAATTGAACAAGGTAGTGGTTTGACTTTTATCAATAACAAAAGTAATGACATTCGGGACAATAACACTAATGGACCATTGTTTAAGGATTTAGGGGGGATGAGTGAAATATTGGAGAAGTTGACAGATGAGGTAATTTTTCCATTTTATCACCCACATGGGCCACGGGATGTTGGGGTGGAACCGATGTTAGGGATCTTGTTGCACGGGCCACCTGGGTGCGGGAAAACCAGGCTAGCAAATGCCATTGCCAATGAGACCGGTTATCCCTTTTATAAGATATGTGCAACTGAATTGGTGTCTGGAGTTTCAGGTAAAATTGTTTCTTGTTGCAGGTTTCTGCCCCTTCAACTAAAATTCCATATGATGCGTAAATCCCTTGTTTTATTGATGAGAATTTTTGTCATGAGTTTATACATACATATTTGTGACTTCACTTCTAGTGATGACATGGTAGACATAAAACAATGTGTATAATTTTATATAATCTTATCCTCCTATATGCTTCTAGTGCCACAATTTGCCCAGTTTCAGTTTTTCTCTATTATGTGTGGGGGTTTCAATTATGGAATTGGTTTTGTTCCTGCATTTGTTTACACAATTTTCAAGCTTGCTGAGATGTTTTATTTGCTGAATGTTTCAGGCACATCAGAAGAAAATATCAGAGATCTATTTACTAAGGCCCAGAGGACAGCCCCATCCATTGTGTTCATAGATGAGATCGATGCGATAGCTACTAAACGAGAAATTTCGAATAGGGTAATGGAGCAACGAATAGTGACACAATTGATGTCATGCATGGATGAGTCATCGAGAATTGTCAAGCCCACATCCGGAAGTGGGACCGCAGAGAGTTCGGATTGCAGGCCTGGGTATGTACTCGTTATTGGAGCAACAAATAGGCCTGATGCTATTGATCCTGCATTGAGGAGGCCTGGACGGTTTGACCAAGAGATTTATATAGGTGTTCCAGACGAAAGTGCAAGGGTTGATATTTTGTCAGTCCTTACTCGAAATCTCAAAGTAGAAGGTGCTCTGGATCTTCTGAAGATAGCTAAGTCCACTACAGGATTTGTTGGAGCTGACTTGGTAGCATTTACTAAAAATGCTGGCAATCTGGCCATGAAACGGATAATAGACGGACGAAAGGCTGAGGTTTCTAAAGAACCTGTAGAAGGGGTGCAATGGTGGAAGAAACCTTTCTCACCAGAAGAAAAAGAAATGTTTAGCATCACAATGGATGATTTTGAGGTAACGTGGAAAGCCAGCTTTAAATGGAAATGGAAAATTTTATTATGTATATTGACATTCTATGCCTTTTCTTCTTTCCTTTCCTACCTCCATTCTCCTGCTTTTTTTATCAAATGGATCTTATTTATTTAGTTATAATCTATACTTTGTTTAGTTCTGTAATTAATATGAATTGTTTCTTGGTTATGTAGTTTAAATTCCAAGTGTAATTCAATTTAATTTTTGGTCGTGGACGGACATAGATGTTGCATTTGATTATTTGTCTAGATACCATTGTGCCTCACATGCATTTTTCATCATTTCAATTAGTTGCTAAACACAGTGATGCTGCGACTTGTATGTAGAAAGCTGCTAAAATGATTCAATCCTCTTCTAGAAGAGAAGGATTTTCTGCAATTCCAAGTGTAAAGTGGGAGGGTGTTGGTGGACTTCGGTCACTGAGAAAAGAGATTGACCGTCACATAGTAAATCGGATCAAGTATCCTGAAGATTTTGAGGTGATTGTTACCTTAGTAATTAATCATTTAGTGTTGTTAGTAGATTTTGAGATAGGGACTAAACAATTTAATGCTATGTGACTTTATTATTTTTATTTATTTATTTGCATTTGAAATGCTTGGTTGGCTTTCATGGGTTGCTAAACTTCAATAGATTTGATAATTGTTGGCGTGAGCTGTTAGAAATCTTTTTCTGGAAACATAAATCATATATAATTGTATCATTTTAAGGGAATAGAATTAGGTAATTATGTGTAGAATCAATTAATTAGTTACAGATTTGTGAGTATCCAAAATTAGGAGTTTTTTTTCTATATAAACTCTGTAATCCACCTATTGACTGTATGAATGAAAATTACCTCTTATGTGTATTGTGACATGGTATCAGAGTAGGACACACGGTCCTGGTTCCTCTTCTCCAAGTTACCTGTAGCCCGGTTCTTATGAACATTTTCACAAACACATGGAAGACCCCAACTTCATCACCGATCCTAGCCAATCTTCACCTAATTCTGATGCTATACTTACAGATATTTCCACCAAAATTTCCGAAGCCTTAACCAAGACACACATAACAGCCCCACTCACTGAAAATTCGCCCCAGATTGGCATCAAACTGAATGATACAAACTATGGTCTATGGTCCCAGGTTATGGAAATGTATATTTCCATAAAAGATAAACTGGGTTACATTAATGGAGATACACCTCCACCCCTACCGACTGATCCCTCCTTCCGAAAATGGCGAACTGAAAATGCCATTATCAAGGAATGGATTATCAATTCGTTGGACCCTGTTCTGATTGGCAATTTCATTCGTTTCCACACTTCTAAGGAAGTCTGGGATGCTATTGCCACTACATACTTTGATGGAAATGATAAATCCCAAGTCTATGATCTTCGACGAAGGGTGAGTCGCCTAAGACAAGCAGGCGGATCTGTGGAGAAATATTACATTGAACTGCAGGGGTTGTGGCGCAGAATTGACTTCCGTCGCCCAAATCCGATGAAGTGTGCTGCTGACATCCGCCACTTCAATAATTTGACCTAGGAAGACAGAGTTTACACCTTCCTTGATGGGCTCGATGAACGTCTCGATAGCATCTGTAGTGGAGTTTTGCAGATGGACCCGTTTCCTACCGTTGAGCAAGCATATGCGTACGTCCGTCGTGAGGCACTACGACAAGCAGTCATGGTTTCTACAGACTCCGACAATGGTCTTCCTGGAGCGATCTTGGCAACCAAAGGCGTGAAGATGGGATCATTTGCTGTTACTGGAATAAATTCTTTAAAGGGAGACCCAAATAAAAGTGGGTCAAATAAGTTAAAGGGTTTGGATGAGGAAATTAAGTGTTTATACTGTGGAAATAACAAGCACGCACGAGAAAACTGCTTTAAACTTAATGGATACCCCGATTGGTGGCATGAGTTATAGGAAAAAAAGAACAAAAATGGGACGGGCACCAATAAGCGAATAGGCAAGGCGGCCATGGCAACATCTAACTCTCAACTATCTTTGATTCCTGAAAATGATTATTTTTAGGATACGGACCCTTCATCAGAACCAGGTAATTTTGGTTCAGCTTGTGTTACATCCTCCAGTGACAAAAATAATAATTTATGGTTATTTGAATCCGGGGCAACTGACCATATGACTTATGATGAAAGAGAGTTTATTCAGAGGACCTCACCTCGACGCAACAGGGTTGCGAATGCAAATGGAGTTATTTCCCCAGTCACCGGGGCTGGCTCTGTATCTCTGTCTCCCTCTCTACATTTATCCCACACTTTACTTGTTCCATCACTCTCACATAAATTATTGTCTGTAAGCCAAGTGACGGCTGAATTAAATTGCGTGGTACTTATTTATCCAACATTTTGTCTTCTTCAGGATATTTTCACCAAGGAGATACTTGGGCGTGGTACTAAGAGAGAGGGGTTATACTACATGGAGGATTTCAGTATCGGTCGCACTCATCATGTTCAGAGTAATGTGAAGGAACGACAGATTTGGATGTGGCATCGTCGTCTTGGGCATCCATCATTCGGATATTTAAAGCATTTATTACCTAGCCTTTTTTCTTAAGGAGGTTTCTGATTTTAAATGTAATACCTGCATTTTAGCGAAAAGTCAACGCACTTCTTATCAATCAAGCATGAATAAAAGTAGTATTCCTTTTTCCCTAGTATATTCTGATGTGTGGGGCCCTTTACCTATTGCTACAAGGTTTGGGGTTCATTGGTTTGTTACATTTATTGATGACTGCACTGGCATGACCTGGCTCTATCTACTAAAAAATAAAGATGAAGTGTTCAAAGTATTTCAGTCATTCCATGCCATGATTCAAACTCAGTTATCTGCCAAACTAAGAGTTCTTCATTCCGATAATGGTGGTGAATTTATCAACCAATGGTTTCGCACTTACTTTGAACAAAACGGTCTCATTCAAGATACGTCTTGCCCTCAAACCCCTCAACAAAACGGCGTTGCTGAACGGAAAAATCGACATATTCTTGAAACTGCAAGAGCTCTCCTTCATGGAACCTATGTTCCAAACTGTTACTAGCCTGATGCAGTGTCCACAGCTGTATACTTACTCAATCGGATGTCCTCTAAAGTCTTAAATTTTGAGACTCCACTCTAGGTCTTATCATCCTATGTTGCTCTACCACCAACTCTAATGCTCTCTCCTCGAGTATTTGGTTGTGTGGCCTATGTATATCTTCACAAGAATCAACGGACAAAACTTGACCCATGTGCTCTCCGATGTCTTTTTGTGGGATATGCTACACATCAAAAGGGCTATCGGTGCTATGATCCATCCTCCAAACGGACCTATGTAACTATGGATGTTACCTTCTCGGAGGCTGACACATTTTTTTCTCCAACATCCAATTCTCCTCTTCAGGGGGAGACAAGGGATGAAGAGTTGAATTGGTCGAAGTTTGAGTGGTCAAATAATACTGAGATAGAGACAGCTCCGATCGATATTGACTTAAGGAATGATATGACTTAAGATCCGGAACCAACTGTAGAAGCTGAACCAAACTCCACCAAACCAGAGCCCCTTTTCTCTTCAGTATCCGCAAGCCCATCTCCTGAGAATATCTCTAAGGTAAGCACTCCTTCACATATAAGCAATTTAGATACTCCTGGTGGCTATAATTTACCTTTCAGGCATAATCGAGACAAACCGCCAAGCAGATACTCTCCAGACATTGAAAAATGAAGATCAAGATATCCAGTTGCTAACTATGTATCCACCACGAAGTTATCTGATCCACTGAAAGCTTTTGTACATGTTCTCTCTTCTAATCATGTTCCAACAGGAATTCAGGATGCCTTATCAGATTCCAAATGGACTCAGGCAATAAAAGATGAGATGGAGGCACTAGTAAAGAATAACACGTGGATACTAGTTCCATTACCTAAAGGAAAGAAGACAGTAGGATGCAGATGGGTATTTTTCATCAAACACAAGGCAGATGGATCCATTAAGCGGTACAAAGCAAGGCTAGTCGCGAAGGGGTATACACAGACATATGGGATAGACTACCAAGAGACGTTTTCACCAGTTGCTAAACTAAACACAGCTAGAATACTATTGTCCCTCGTTGCTAATCTTGACTGGCCACTACATCAGCTTGATGTGAAGAATGCATTTCTTCATGGTGACCTCGAAGAAGAAGTCTATATGGACCTCCCTCCGGGCTATACAGGGTCTTCACAAAATGTCGCGTGTAAATTGCAGCGAGCATTATATGGCTTGAAGCAGTCATCTCGAGCATGGTTCGGACGATTTAGTGTGGCAATGAAGAAATATAGGTTCAAACAGAGTGACTCAGACTATACACGCTTTCTTAACCATAATGGAGGCAAAGTAACTGCATTGATAGTGTATGTGGATGACATGATTATCACAGGGGATGATAAAGAAGAGATATCCAGAATTCAGAAACAGCTGGCGTCTGAGTTCGAGATAAAGAACTTGGAAGGCCTCAAGTATTTCCTGGGAATTGAAGTGGTTAGATCAAGACAAGGCATATTCCTATCCCAAAGAAAATATGTGCTAGACTTGCTGGCTGAGGTGGGGATGTTGGAATGTAAACCAGCAGATACTCCTATCACTCAAAACCTTAAGCTGAGTGAGTGTTCAGATCAAGTGCCAACGGATAAAGGGAGATATCAAAAATTAGTTGGCAAACTTATATACTTGTCTCATACTCGTCCAGATATTGCCCATGCCGTAAGTGTAGTTAGCCAGTTTATGCATAGCCCTAGCAAAGACCACATGGATGCTGTGACTCGAATACTTCGATATCTAAAGTTCTCACCAGGGAGGGGACTGATGTTTTCAAAGAATGATCACTTGAAAGTTGATGGCTATACAGATGCAGATTGGGCGGGGAACATTTCAAATAGGAGGTCTACCTCAGGTTACTTCTTGTTTGTAGGCGGTAATCTCGTAACATGGAGAAGTAAGAAGCAAAAAGTAGTATCATTATCGAGTGCTGAAGCGGAGTTTCATGGAATGGCCAAAGGACTTTGTGAACTCCTCTGGATCAGAAAACTGCTTACTGAACTTGGCTTTGCTCCTATTACTGAGATGGATCTATACTGTGACAACAAAGCTGCCATTGCCATATCTCATGACCTGGTTCAACATGATAGAACAAAACATGTGGAAATAGATCGACACTTCATCAAGGAAAACTTGGTAGCAAAGACAATTCGTTTTCCTTTTGTAAAGTCCGAGGATCAACTAGCAGACATACTCACAAAGGCAGTTTCAAGTAAGGACTTTCACAACTCACTTGACAAGTTAGGCATCAGAGACCTGTATGCATCAACTTGAGGGGGAGTGTTGGCGTGAGCTGTTAGAAATCTTTTTCTGGAAACATAAATCATATAAAATTGTATCATTTTAAGGGAATAGAATTAGGCAATTATGTGTAAAATCAATTAATTAGCTACAGATTTGTGATTATCCAAAATTAGGAGTTTTTTTCCTATATAAACCCTGTAACCCACCTATTGACTGTATGAATGAAAATTACCTCTTATGTATATTGTGACAATAATTTCTTTTCATAGTTATAGCATGTGATGAACAATAATAAAAGAAAACATGCCTCCAATGGTTAGTAAAACTTGATTAGAAGCCATGGGAGATCAATGAACAACCTGCAAATCAGATAGAAAACGAGACAGGAAGGCTAGGGTTCTTTTAAATCCAATTTTTCAATCTCGTTCACTCTATTCGCACATCAAAGAGAGCATATATATGTATATATAAATCTGAAAACCCTTTTGGTAGCCCACAAGCTCAATGAGTAGGCTTGGGCAAGAAAGAAGAATGGACCCAAGAGTCCAAAGCATGGCAAGTAATGTAATGTTGTCCATCCCATAAATGGTCCAAAAAAATATTTACTTTGCTGCAACTTGCATATTTACATCTGGTGGTGCATGTTCTAATTAAAATTTCATGGCGGGTACTAAATCTAGAAGAAATTCCATTAAGTTCAAGGGCAATGCTTACAAAATATTTCCATCACTCAATAAAATTAAATTTCTCAAGAAAATTCTTTGCTAAGCAAGAAAGTACATAATCTTGGAAATCCTTCAATGTAAATTCACTTTTCTCTGCATATGTATGGGATTCTTGGCACTTCACTTTTTGAGCAGTTACCATCTCTTTCATTCGTTATAATTTGTTCCTCTGTAGACATTTTGACAAGAATTCATCTACTTTTCCTATGCTAATTGGATATCCCAAGTTTAAGGGTTTGAGATTAATTGGTTAACTTTCAGGAATTTGGGATAGATTTAGCGATGGGAATTTTGCTTTATGGTCCTCCGGGTTGTGGAAAAACATTAATTGCCAAAGCGGTTGCCAACGAATCAGGAGCAAGTTTCATTCATATTAAGGTTGAGACCTGTTGGAACTTCACTAGTTTTTGTTTGCCAATAATGAATTTCATTGCTCTCTTACATTGTTTGTTGTTTGTCAAGGGACCTGAACTTCTCAATAAATATGTTGGTGAAAGTGAGTTGGCTGTTCGGACAATATTCAGTCGTGCTAGGATGTGTTCTCCGTGCATCCTTTTTTTTGATGAGGTGCTCCTTTTCTATTTCTGTAACAACTTTTCATCTCAAATGATTTGGTTAGGCAAGTGATGCTTTTGTAAATTAGTGTGTAGAAATGAGACTCCTTGGATTGTGACTATATTAAAGAATGTATAGACATCAAAATCATCATGGATGTTGAGAAACCAAAATTGAATGTACACCTTCTTCACACAGCTTGCTAGAAGCCAAGAGTCCTACTAGCCTCCCCTTTTAATAGTTCCTTGATAACTCATAATTAATCTGCCTACACAGAATATAGGTATAAAAGTACAGTTAGCAGAAATGAGTGATTATTGACATTCTTCAGCGAATTTGGTGGAAACTGGGATTGTGTTGATGTTCAACATCTTATCAGGTGGATGCTTTGACAACTAGACGCGGTCAAGAATGGGGAGGGGTTGTTGAGCAGCTCTTGAATCAGGTTTGTGAAATGTCTTGTTAAATGCTTTCTTGCCAACTTGTATCCTCCATTATTGTGTATATGACTAGATATAGAACTGAAATCAAAGCCATATCACTGCAGCTATTGGTAGAGCTAGATGGTGCAGAACCGCGAAAAAGTGTTTACGTAATTGGTGCCACGAATAGGTACAAATTGTTATTTGTGTTGGAGAATTACTGTGGGACTCATCTATTGTGCTTTAACATCTTTGATTTTGAAAATACAATGTCAGGCCTGAAGTCGTGGACCGTGCCCTCCTTCGACCAGGAAGATTAGGGAAACATATATATGTCTCACTCCCCAGTTCATATGAGCGTGGTTTAATCTTGACGGCTCTTGGAAGGAAGAAACCTATAGATGCAAAGGTGGATTTGATGGCAATTGGAAGCAATGATGCTTGTAAAAATTTCAGTGGAGCCGACCTGTCTGCTCTGGTTTGTTTGTACTTACTTGATTGTTTTCTTCAAATGATTAGGATTTTTTAGCAAAACTAGTATTGATTACTATTAGTATTCAATTAAAATGAATAGTTGGAAGTAGATTTGAGGTTCGTAATTGATAGGTGTGAGTAATTAGTGAAGTTAAGTGCACATGACAAAGGTGGCGAGAAATTGCATTCTTAAGGTTTGGGTAGTATAAATAAGTCATCCTAAAGAAAATTGATAGGACTTTAATGTGGTTCGAGTGAGAAAATGGGATTTGCATTTTATTTCATTTTTTTTTTCTTGATGTAAATGCTCTTACCTTATCATGATCAATCTCAAGATCTGCTCTTCTTATTTATGACAGATGGATGAAGCTGCTCTGTTAGCTCTTGAGGATAAACAGAAATCGAGGAATGAAATTTCAGATGGTGCACCATGGACCATCAAAGATATACACTTCAAGCGGGCACGGGAGAAAATATCTCCTTCTGTTTCAAACTCGGTATGAATTTCATCAGGCTTGATTTTGTTCTTGTAAGATACAAGAAGAAAAAAAACCCATATCTCAAACTTGTCATTGATTTGGTTGCAGCAAATACGAAACTGCGAACTCTTTTCGGAAAGCTTCAAAGCTGCTTGAGATGGACCTGATTTTTGTTTTCCTGGTTGGGGGGATTTTTTCTTGCTAAGTTCTGAAGAAAAGAAGTTGATATTCCTAGTTATTTTTAATTACACACGTATTTTATTTAGGAAATTATTTCATTTTCCATTTCTGTATTCTTGTTGAGGAAGTCGAATAGTAGATGCTGCTGCATTACTTAGCAAAGCAAACATGATGCTGACTGGTTTCTTTCTGTTACTACAATTCCCCCAGATGTGCTGTTCTGAAAAAGATTTATTTTAAGATTCTTTCGAATAGGGTGAGAGTTAAAAGTGTTATGTGAGTATCTATATGATCTTTGCTTACATTTGTTTTACTTTTAGTTTTATTCCATCAGTGACAGGTCCAAATTCTACTTGACAATTTTCGTATTTCTAGACATACAACTTTTTGCCTAGAGATGGAGACTGAGGAGAACATGCTTAATTTCTTAAGAACAAAACTGAGAAATAAAGCCTTGTTAGTTGTTAAACTGTCTCTATCCTATCTTTTTTATTAAAGCCTTGTTAAAGAGTAGGGTGGGCATGGGTCGGGTCGGGTCGGGTCGGGTCGATTTTTTCCCCAACCCAACAAGATCGGTTTTATTTAAAGTCAACCCAACCCAATTAATGGTTTAAATCCAACCGAACCCAACCCGATCAAGTTTGGGTTGGGTTGGTCGGTTTGGATTTCAGTCCAATTAAAGTTGGATTCGATTATATTTTTGTTAAATTTAGATAAATTTTTACAGTTTGAAATTACTTGAAAATCTATGATTTTTTTTAAATACCTATTTAAGAAATTCTTTTTGAAAAATGATGTATAAATAAATTTAAAATTTATGAAGTATTTATTATTATTTTTTACAATTTTTTGGGATTTATTCATTCATCATTATCTTTTTAATTTTTACTTTATTATGAAATAACATTTCATTTGTAAATTGTGTTCATAGGAATCAATCTATATATAAAAAAAAAAAAATGGACGTTTATAAATTATAAGTCCTTTTCATATCTTTATTATTGTGTTTATTTAGGTTTTTTTTCATTTTAGATATTATTATTTTTTAATTCATCGGGTTGGCTTGTGTTGGGTTTTAAATCATAATTCGAAACCCAACCCAACCCAACCCAATTGAACTTAAAAAACCAACCCAAACCGATCGGGTTGGTTTGGGTCGATCAGATTGAGCGAGTTGACTTAGGTTTTGCCCATCCCTATTAAAGAATGTGCAACTTTTAGTCTAGACATAAAGGCCTAATTATCAAGAATACATTGGGTTAGGTTTTTTTTAGTGCATAAAGAACAGGTAAATGTAAATTATTTATGTTTTATATTAAAAGTCGACAACATAATTTTCATAGAGACGAGAG
This sequence comes from Olea europaea var. sylvestris, assembly GCF_002742605.1. Lineage (NCBI taxonomy): Eukaryota > Viridiplantae > Streptophyta > Magnoliopsida > Lamiales > Oleaceae > Olea > Olea europaea. Next base: position 7,809,172 of record NC_036257.1, on the reverse strand, counting down.
ATAACAAAATTTGAATATATGCTTATACTAAACTAATTTACATAAACGATAAATACAAAATTTGGAAATGAGCAGATACGAGATATCTTTAACTGTTATTTTATTTCTAGGTTAAACAGACAAGTCATAATTATCTGTCTCTTCCTAAAATGTAAATTTCAATAAACATTATTTTGAAAATCCTCAAAGTCGTTGGTGCTTATTTTAAACTTCGAATGATATGTGAGTTGTCACTCTGCTGGAGCATATATAAAAAAATATAAATTTAATCTAAGATACAAAGGTCCCGTAGCTCAGTTGGTTAGAGCGTTGGTCTTATGAGCCGAAGGTCGCGGGTTCGAGCCCCGCCGGGACCAAAGTTAGTTTGTATTCCTTTTAGCATGTGTCAATGGTCAATTTTTCCGTACAGTAATATACAGCACCAGGGTTCGAACCACCAAACAAACATAATAATAATAATTATTATTATTATTTTTTGCTGTTTTCATTCTAAAATTATTGCGCGACAACCTGCATCATAAAGAAATAATAATAAAATTAATCAGTATTCTTTGTTGATAATGATATTAGCGGAGGCTGGTGATGTTCCTATCTACCAATAATTGTGGAATCATGTAGCCCAATTATTCAAACTAATAATTAAACATTAATTTAATATCCTTTATTAAACTCTATTATTTTTATTTTATGCATTTTTTTTTCTATTTCTCCTTGCACTTGTTTGGTAATTTATATTTAATTAATTATCTTTAATAATCTAATCAAACTCCATGATTATAAATGGACCCAACCTTTATGTACAAACATCTTGAGAATCAATAAATTGGGATGTTAGTTGGTCCATAACTGGATAGCCATGACATTGACTAGGCCAAATTGAAACAACTAAGTGCTTTCAATATTATTGTGGAAAGAAAAATTAATGTTTTGTATAATCTCATTAAAAGGTTATTGTCTTGATAAGTCAAGTTAGAGGGAGATAATGTAAAATGGCTTTATTTTGTCAAAATTACTCTACTCAATTTCTCTTCCTATCAGTCGCTTACTCAGTTTCATTTACCCTTCTCATTTTGGACCTCTTAAGTAGAAAATCATGCAAATTTTGAAGTGGGACGATCGAACACAAGGAATGGATATGCGATGGACCAGAGAGAATATAAAGATAACATAGAGATGATTACAATATGTCCACAAATATGTAAATAAAAAGCATTCCTTGCAAAAGCATTATGACCTAGTGGTCGGAATAACAATAATTACATATATTGATATGTCATGTCTTGCTTACTAAGATCGTTGTCGATTATTTATATGTCGTCGATTTTATTATTGCAGAAACACTCCCACACGACGCATCCATAATATGGGGCCAAATTTTGTAGAGGAGCAAGATTCAAAGAGATGGCTGCTACAATAATTGAAAATTATAAAGCATCGCTTTTTTAAATTTAAACTAATCGTGCCATAGTCAAGAGCTTCTACCCAATTGCTAGATAGATACAATATAATATCTCAATCTCAAGTTGGTCTTTGAGTTCAATTAATTTTGGTTTATTAGGGCATCAGTAGCAACGGCTTTGATCTAGTGCTCACGGTAAGCATGAGTTATGATACCCACCATGAGCGCCATCGTGGGAATTAGATCATTTATGTCAATAGTAATAGTTATTTATTTAATTGTGGATCATCGATTATAAGTTCTTCTTGACCAAGACCTACGGAAACTAGACTATCTACTGCTTTTAACCCTATTTGCATAGGCTTATGCAAAGATTTACGTTCAATAACCTCAGGAATTTTCATTTCAAAATTAACTTTTTAGTGTAGTAAAAAGTTTTTAAAAAAACATTAAATAAAGAATCCTAGCTTCTTTTTTTCCCTCGTAATTTTGATATAGTTGAAAAAATTCTTTACACTTCACAAAGCCTCGTGAATACAAGTGCAAGTATTTTTATGTTCACAGGGGGAAATAAAGGAAAGAAATTTCATGTTTGACAAAAACAGGAAAGAAATGGATAAAGACAAAAGGGAGAGGAGGACCATTAGAATCAAAATGTCGGTATGGTTTGTTAGGTTGTCGCCATTTATTTTCTTGAAATAAAACCATGTCTTGATAAAGGTTGTAACGAGCCCCACTAAGTTGGTTAGCATAAGTCCATTTGATTGAGGAAATTAATTTGTTTTTAGAATGATTCTCCTGTTGATACCAACCATTTCTTCACATTGTAGCTCCTTTTGAGAAAAAAAAGCCGGGGGCTTGGCGGGTACGTTGTTGGGCCATGGGCGTAGCTAACCTCTCCACCC
>NC_036257.1:7738027-7806819 GCF_002742605.1 Olea europaea var. sylvestris | reverse complement strand
ACTTCTTTTTCTTTTTCTACAACATTTGCATTTCTTAGCTTTCACTCATCTACACACTACACTACTACTGCACTATCATTTGCACTTTTGCTTGTATTTTCTTGACATCTGGAGATACCCTTTTGCCAGCAAAGGACGTGTCTTTAATTTGGAGTTTCTTTCTCTGGTACGTGATTTCTTCTTATAATTCTGTTTCATTAATTGTTGAAGAAATGGATTTTGGATGTCAATCTTGATGGGTTTTAAGGATTGATTCTTGATGTGATCTTAGGATTGTTTCTTGATGCGTTTACTGTATTGGGGTGTTTAATTTGGTCTGTTGAATTGGGATTGAAAGATCTGTTAATTTTCTCATTGTATTGAAGACATTATCAAACTCTACTTCGTATGTTTTCAGAGTCAAATTTTACTTAAAAAACTTTTCTTAAAAAAACTTATCTTTCTTACCTTCTAGAAAAGTAATTTATAAGCACAGCAAAGATGCTTGAACTAAAACCAGTCTTTTGTTCTGTATTAATTGGTTGAATCTTGTGTATTGCGTGTCTTTCTGTGATAATCATGTTTCTAAATTGCGGAATTTTGACTTCACAATTATACAAAGGCAATGCTTTGGTTGATAATTTAGGATGCAAAACAGCCCAGAATTGATCACAGGTCATGCGGCCAATTTCCTTAATGTGAGAAGAAGTACCAACATTTTTTATTAACTTATTTTAGTTAGTAAGGCCTTATGTTACCAGAAACATTTTTATTAACTTGTCTGGTTATTAAGGAAAAATCTTAGAGCATTTTGAATTTGCTTTGTGCATGGATATCTCACAATATGTCCTCTGCTGCTGGTTTAGTTGCAAGCCGGGATTTCTTGTTTGTCTAGAAATCACAAAATAGATGATAGCAACAATTTCACAGGATACTTGCAAATTAAGCATTGACCGAATACATAATTCAATACTTGATGTCATTTTTACACAGAGATTCAATATCCTCTGCAGGGTATTCCAGTGAGCTATATTAAGCATCGATCATGGGCTCTGGAGTTTGGTTCAAGAATATAATGAGTAAAAAGAAGAGAGGTGACAGATCGCAAAAATTGAAGGTTTGCTTCTTTTAAATACTCTCACATTCTGCTAGTGATCCCCATGCCATTGATGCCTTCATTCATTTCTCTGTGTTTGAAGTTTCCTCGAAAGCTATTCTTTTCTTTTCTTTTCTGCCAATATTTTGTTCTTAGACATTGTTACATCACAATCTATATATGTCATTTGCAACTTAAATTTTTTTTTCTTTTAATTTATTAAAGCAGATATATTCAACACCCGAACTGTCAAATGGGTACAAGGAGGAAAACTGCTTGCAGAATGAGTCTCCAATATTAACAAATGATGTTTCTGAGGAAAATCATGATGATTTTGGCATGCGCATTGAGGAGATTGCAGCAACTCAAATTCAAACTGCATATCGAGGATACGTGGTATGGAATATACATGATTTGTTCCTTGCTTCCGTCCATTGAGATTAGCCATACAAATGCAGACATATAGACAGTTCATAAATACGAAGTGTGACTTTTCTAGACGAGTACATATTCCAGGATCCTACAATTATATTCTTCCATATTAACAAGTTCCAGTTGAATTATTTGTGAAACTGTGTTTTAATGGTGCATCCTATGATGAAAAAGAAAGAATATTTTTGCTATTGCTTTTAATCTTGTATATGTTTCTCTTATTAGAAGCACATCATTCTTCACTATAATGTTTCTTATCAGCTTGTTAAACTGACACGTTAATTTTCCTGAGAAAGATACTTATTCGTACTTATCTTTGTTACTTTGTATTACCTTGGATATTCTTGTTTCATTCAAAATATATACGAGCTCTTGATTCAAACTGTACTTGCGCTTGTGATTTAGGCAAGGAAAAATTTCGGTCGTCTAAAAGCAACAGTAAGGTTACAGAACCTGTTGCAATGTGATGCTGTTAAAAAGCAAGCATCAACAACTTTGGGCCATCTCCACTCATCGACCAAAATTCAGGCACAGATTAGAGCTCGCCGAGTACATATGGTAACAGAAGGTCGTCTCAGGCAGAAGAAGCTAGAGAATCAATCAAAGCTTGAATCAGAGCTACATGACCTAGAGGTGAGACTGGATGCTTTCTTAGTTGAAGGTTTTGTTGCATTCTTGTTATTGTAGTTAATGTTTAAGAAGGAAAAGGGACAAAGAAACAAACAAAAAATATTTAATGTAGATGTAACTAGGTTCCACCTGTGAATTTTTGAAAGTTTATCAGACACGTTATCTGAAGTCTTAACCACTACTTTCTACTAGATTAAGAAGTACAATTATACAAGAGAAAGTAAGTGACCAATTTTCTGTATCATTCCTGTAACTTATGTGTGCTACGAAGAACTAAAACCAAGACCCCATACGGAGACATAGATAAACCATATTTGTCCTCTATCCTCATCGTAACATGTTTACAGGACTTCTTTAAGAATTAGTATCTGTTTTCCTCTATCTATACAAGTATTAATATTTCCTTGGACAAATTGTACTAATTTGACAACGAAGTAGTTCTTGGGATAGCAATTAGCATTCAGACCTTATTTGATCATCTGACTGTAACAAGTCTTTCTTTTATTGGAATTCTTTATGATGTCTTTACAATAAAGGACATAATTTAATGATTTGGGCTGTTCAAAAATTATGCCTATCTTCCATTAATGTAATTCCTGACAGGTGGATTGGAAAACAATGGATGAAGCTCTTGCAAGGATACACCAGAGAGAAGAAGCAGCATTGCGGCGTGAACAAGCCATGGCATATGCATTTTCTCATCAAGTACGTCACTATAAATAATATTGCTATTGTTTCGAAAATTGGTTTGGCTTGCTTTCACTCAGAAACACTAGAAACCAGCCTGACAACTTGTCCTGTTATAGCCTAAGAACCATTATTAAAAATATCCTAACCTGTTCAGACTGCCCGATCAATTGAGAATCAGATGAACTGCCATGGCCTGTCCAGGTTTCTCAGTTGCATTTTTTTGCTGAGGAGCGATTCAACCTTGACATATATAATGCTCAGATAATTAATTATTTATTTTTTACCACTGGTTTGACCCAGGTTGAATCCTTAGATCCTTGACCCTCTACATTTTAGGTTGCAATCCTATCTGGGTTTTAAAACATTGAAATATTTCCTAATTCTTTTGCTCTATAAAACCAAGTATAAATATAAAAAAACGTGTCTTGCAGTGGAGAGCCAACTCCAACCCGAACTTTGGATCTGGTAACCATGACATTGGCAAAGCAAATTGGGGCTGAAGCTGGATTGACCGATGGATTGCTGCTCGACCTTGGGAAAACCGAGTTGTCCCATTGCATTCAAGTCCAAAGAAATCTCTTGGTCACCAGTCGAGCAGGACTAACAGAAACAAGAATTCACCAACAATTGTAGCACCAGTTTCAGTAATATCAATTTCTCCTAATGGGACAAAAGCCAGAAAATTGTCCTATGGAGCAGCTGAGAAGATGATAGATGCTAAAAAAGTGAGCAGCAAATCCAAAGTGGTGAAAACTAAGAGGGAAAGGGAAATATCTTAATAGATATTTACTATAGATGATCCACGCTCAAGGAGATTGTCGAATGCAATTTGGTTATGTAGCAGAGAAGAGGTTGATTTTATCACGAGTTCTTGCTTGTTTACTCCAATGGGGTGATGCAACTGCGCATTTGTCATTGACAAAAAAAATCAAAGGAAAATCATGAATTCCGGATTGACATGGATGTTTCTTCTTTTACTTTTTATAACATATATTTGTCAAAAAAATAAGTTATCAGCAGATTATTGTGTAAATAGAAATCAATTATTTGTGTTCTTGTGAAGGTTGATGTGCTCTACAAGCACCTATTTAAGAGTTTTTCTGCCCTCTGTTTCTTTGAGCTAGCAATGATATATATATATATATATATAATCCATCTTTATACAATTAAATATTTCGAAATTCAAATGCCTATTTTGTATTGGACAAAATCGGATACAAGATTTGAAATTCTTTTTATTTCTTAATACTATCGACTGATATTTATTCTTCTTTCAAATTCATATATGCAATTACATAATCAGCTTTTATGTGTTACGTCTTCTTCGGTGGACTAAACAATAGAATATATGAAATATCTTTGAGCAAGGCTCGAGTGAGGTTTACCTTGAGACTAGGCCAAGGCCTAGACTAAAATACAAGTTAATCCTTTGAGTTAAGGCTACGAAAGGCATATTAACTGGTATATCGATACGATCCGAGCTCTTGAAATTGAAATAAGTTCAATATAAATTTTTATAGAGATTCTTAGCAACAGCTAGTTCAGTACTCCATTGGCTACCAGTCAGCATCTCAAATGGGGGGCCGTCTGTTAGGTATAAAAATTAATGTGGGCCATATCAATATACTGATTTTATGCGACAAAACATCCCAGAAAAGATAGATCGAAAAATTAATTTTGGGTAGTAACAGAGACCGTATAGAGTGTAAATACTAATATAAATGACATTAATTCAGAAAAATATGAAGTCTGATTTTGCTGAATTCAATTGTGTTACCATTAACATTATAGTCCTCTATACAGAAAAATTTAATTGATTCACCAGGATCATGTTACTTCGCCTAGTCACATTTAATATTATGAGGTAAACTTCTGAATTTACTCCTGTCATTTGACATCGAATCAAATGAAATAATTCGTGAACATTTATTGCTTGTTTAGGATTGCTTAAAAAGTCGATGTCAAAGTTCAATTATAATTTTTCTTTCACTCATTTCATAAACTTTTATCAAAAGTTTTGTTAAACCACCTCTTGGACCTTTCCCTTTAAAGTAGTGTTTCTTTTTACAGAGTTCTCCATCCACGTGATTTTTCGTCAGTCCCTATTTGAACCCTTTTTTTTTTTTTTTTAGAATAAATTTTGTAAAAAGAGATTATTTTTTGAGAATTTATTGTTAAAAAGTAGGAAAATTTTTGGTTTATAAGCCGGGAGAAACCGAGTTTTAAAGAAAGAGGTTGGCTAAAACTGGAGCCTTATTATAAAACTGCTTTATTGCATACTATATATGCTAATTCTGAGGGAGGGAAAATACTTTGTAAAACTCAAGAATTCATTTTGGACAAAATTAGAAGTTAATGTGGGGTATTGTACTTTGCCATTGTGATTGACTTATGGAATGTAAATAAAATTTTCTAGTTAATAATATGCTAAAAGCTTAAAAGGCAAATACAGACAGTTGGCTAATTAGTTGTGGCATTGGCTTAAATGGACCCAGTGCTTGAATTGCTTTTACAAATTGCTATAATAAATTTGCCCTCTTCCATTCTTCACATGGGATTCAATGTATAAAGCTCTGTGTACAGAGCTTTTTTCACAGAGGTCTTACCGACTTCTCACATGGGATCTTAGATTCGGATTGTGTCAAGCTAAAATGTAGAGACGTGACGGGACAAGTCAACACTTATTATGTTTTTACTCAAGCAAAAAAGTTACAAATTATATGCCTGTGATTTTGATAATTGATTTTTTGATCGTTAAAAATAAAGTGAGTTTTACTTGGAGAAGAATTCAAAGAAAAAAAAAAAGGACTGAAATAGTGAAATAATGATAAAAAAAATTAATTTTAATTGGTTTAAAATCTATACCAAACAAGCACTAAATTCATTTTCAATAAAATAATTTTTTATGTAAACTCAAAATTTTTCTTACTTTTTAATTACTTATTTTTCAAATAATTATTTTTTAGAAAATATATTCATAAATAATGGGGTTCAACTTCAAATAGGACTGAGCCCCTGTTTGTCTTCCATTATTAAAAGAAAATAAATTTTTGAATATTAAATTTTTGAAAAAATGTATAGTTAAAAAGTAAAAAATATATATATTAAATTTTTGTGCAAAATATTTTATTGTAAAATTTTTTTTGTTGAAAATGAATTTAAAAAAAAAAAAAAAAAGAGTTATGGAATAATGATTAACAAACATGGGCTAAATATATATAATAGTATAGTTTCTTCTGCTTTATATTCATTTGCCATTTATTGATTAGACTGACAACTATGAAATGTACCTTATAGGAGATAAATGTGACTGAGAATAATTTTTTACCCCCTGAAAATGGGTAAAGTATCATCTTTTAGCATATAAAGATGATACTTTTTGCATGCTTTTCTTAATTACAGCATGCAATTATATAAAGCAAAAGGACAGAATGTAACAAGCTTGCAATTAATATAACATAAAACTTGATGGAATTAATGACAGACATCACAGATTAACAGACAATTAGATCAAAGCAAAGCAATTATATATTCTACGGTTTGAAAAATCTAATTGCTTTCTTGTAATCTGAAAAGAAACTGCTGCAATTTTAATGTAATTCTTGAAGTCCCTCCTGAAAATCCAAAGTAAAAACTAGCTATATGAGGGAATTAAAGAAAATGAATTATTTTTAAAACAAATAATTAATTACGTACCATGCAAGAAGAAGACTTCCATAATGGTGCTAGGATTCATTATGCAGAAAAGTAGTAGTACTTGTAGCAGATTGCTTGCTGGAAACTGGGATCTTATCCTCTGGTTCTTGAAATGGTGTAGATATTTTTGATAAATCTTGAGCAAATCCAACGGCAGTGATTGGGGTTCTCAATGGACTGTAAACTGGAGGGGAATTTATACTGGACTGAAGGGGTTCCCTCTCAGAAAAGATCTGATTTTGGCCTAAATCTTGCAGTGAGTTTATAAAAGATTCTGCTACGCCTACTCTTGAATTGCTAGAATTTGCACTGGCATGATTCCAAGCGAAAATTCTTTGGAGTTTAGAAATTTCCATATTTGTATCCAAACGTGAAGGATTTATGGAAGGAACGAATCCTTGTTGATAACTAGGGTAAAGATTCGAGTTAAACTCGTCATTAGTGTAGGCCTGAAACTCAGTAGAAGGTGATTGTGTAGCATGATTTTTCATTGAAAAGAAACTCAAACTGCAAATGGGGTCGTCTTCTTTGTTCAAATAATTACTTTCTTGATGGATCTTCAGATTTGGGGACTGATCTTCTTGGACCGTTGATCTCATCAATGGCGTTTCATCAAGTGCATCAATGGCGGCTTTAGCTTCCTTCATGAGCCAATCAATGGCTTTACTGGGACGGTCATAGCCAAGCCTGTCTTGCACATCGTAGAATTGAATTGCAGTATTTGGTGATAGTCTAACCCGGCGGTCCCTCAGGCCCGATGCAGTGCAAACTTTGCTGTGCCTATCTTTTCCTCCGGTGGATCGAACAACCCGGCCTCCATGAACTTCTATAATCTCTCCTTTTGCTCCTTTCACTTTGGATTTTGATGGTGCCTGGTTGAAACTGAAACTCTCTTGCATTCTCCACATGAACTGAATTTTTTTATTATTAAAAATGACGACTGTTACAACTGTTGACCTCAAAATCTGGTCGAACCGTCCAACTTGGAAAATTTGAACACAAGAAAATTCATTTAATTTGATTTTTCCAAACCATTTTGGTTGCCAATACTAGAGGAATATCAATAACACTATGGAAGTCTAATTAAGCACTGTATCAGAGAGAAAGAGAGCGCTTTGGGGGTAATGAATTGAACAGCAGGAAAAGAAGTAAGGAGCCCACCCATTTGGCTCATTCACATTTCACTTTCTGCTTAGTTTACTTTCTCCAAAGTACAAATGTTTGTTTTTACAGTTACTTTAATTGAAACACAGGATACCCCAGTGAGTGTATCAATATCAATAATATCTTCCCAGTATGATAGTAACGCATCAGGTGGAACTTAAGGAAGAAAGTGACCTCTATAATGATGGGTGCGTGTGTGGTGGTTGGGGTGGGTAGGGGAGGAGGCATACATGATGATTTTTTATGGGTCCCTAATGCATCGGGTGGAACTTAAGGAAGAAAGTGACCTCCATACTGGTAGGTGCGTGTGTGGGGGTTGCGGAGGGGCCGTGGGGGTGGCGTGGGGAGGAGGCATGCATGATGATTTTTTTTATGGGTCCCTCCTAAGCTCGTGGAACAAGGGTTCTGCATGCAATCATGTTTTAGATCTCTCTCTCTCTTTGGATAAATTCAAGCGGGGTCCCCAACCTTTATAGAGTGTGACAATACGTTTCGAAAATTATGAATGCATATATGGAAAATCGTCAATTTGATGGTTAAAAGGTTCAATATTGTCCAAAATTACCATGGTAACATTAGTGTCAAAACTAAGATTGGAATAAAAGCTTACATAAGATTGTTTATGTTGAAAAAAAAAAAAAAAAGGGCCAGCAGAATTCTCATCACGTCTCCTCCACATAGGTATCACTTGCATACTGAATATCCCATTAGAAGGAAAATGTCGCTGATCGAGAAAAATGTCTGATGATCGTTTGTACTCCGACCGTCAAGTCAATGACCGGACGGAAGATAATATGAGTGCAAGAGACGGGAAAAGTAGTTTGGCCAAAATTGGAATAACATATCTTTTGCAAAGTGAATTCACATATATATGGGGAAATAATAATGGATCAAGTGGTTAATGGATCGAGCTCAAGCCCAATATGAAGTTGTTTTGTAAAATAACCCAATCAATTGAATAGTTGAGCCATGTTTGGCATATATAGGACCACCACCACCATCTACATGCCACATAATTTATAGGTGTAACAACAGTCCCCTAAGTCTGAGTAGTACATTCATATGCGAGTTGAACTTCAAAATATAAGTAGTTAAGTAGATGAGTTCTTACATATTGCCTAAAAAATATGAGCAGCTCCGATAAGTCGGAGCTTACGAACTGCCTCAAAATATGCATCAATCCTAAATGTGTGTGAACTTATGAATTGCCTCGAGAATATAAACCGCTTCGATATATGAAGACTTACGAACTATCTTTAAAATATTTGTGCGAGTTTGAATAAGTGAGGGCGTACAGATTGCCTCGAAAGATAGATATCACATAATTTATCAAAATTACGACAACATCTTTTCTGTAATATAGATTAAACCAACTTGTAATACAATATAATATATCCACTGTATATACATAATAAACTGGGATCCATTTACCCCTCAAATTACTAACAACGATAGCGTGAATTATGTTAAATGAAACTTTTCTTAAATAGAATATACAGAGAGCTTATCATGTATCATAGCACGTGATATGCTGTTAATAATGAAATGAAAAATGTAGATAACGTGGCATAGATACTGGTTGAAATGAAAATAATATCATAGCATGCTAGCAAGTGATATGGCATATATACTTGGAAGCAATAATATAATGCATATGCTAGTAGTAACATATAATGATACTAAGATAATCCCTAAGTTTAAGTATGGACATTCATATAAAGCATGGATTTTTGGATAGAGGTGTAACTCTAAATCGTAATGAAGCTAATGCAGAGCCGATACTATGAATATAAGTAGTAATGGTAATGCTCTGAATGTGAGAAGCAGAGGTGATGCTCTGGACATAAGTTGTAGAATCGATGCTTTGCATGTATAAGTAGCAGAGAAGATGCTCTAGATATGAGCGATGCTCTTGATGTATAAATAGCAGATGGGATGCTCTGAACATAAGTAGAAAAGGTAATGCTCTAGATATAAGTTGTATACTCTGGACATAAATAGTAGAGTCAATGCTTTGGACATAAGTAGCTACGATAAACTGATGTCCTTACATGGGGGTGGTGCATCCATGTTAAGGACTTCTTTTCTTCCTCCATGGTATTTGATCCAGCTATGAAAGGCTTTGCCTTCATAGATATTAAGGTTGGCCAACCCCTTTCCTTAAGAAACGATAAATAATATAAGCTTTTATAAAGATAAGTAGATGTAACATAATTGAAGCAAAAGCAAAGCTCAAGAAGATAGGTAGCTGTAATGTAGTCGATGTAGAGGCATGATGAGCTTTCTGAAGATAGATACATCTGTGTTATTGCTAATGTAGATTCGTGGCTCTAAGTATATAAATAGCCTTTAATAAGCTGATATAGAGACATGATGAGCTCTCTTGAATATAAATACATCTGCAATGCAACAACTCATATAGTGAGGCATTTCACAAAGAGAGAAATGAATATCGAGCAAACAGCTCATCTCGAGCTATTGTGGACTTAAGGATGAGTTCTTATTGCTATGCTATATGATAGAGAAAATTCCAAATTGGAAGCAAAAGTACAATCATCTAGCATACGCGAGACATCTTTAAGTGAGAATAACTATCAAGCTGGTGGCTCGCCTTGGACTATTGAAGACTTGTAAAGAGTCTTTGAATGGACAAAATCTTATAGTTAGGCTTGACAGTAGTGAAAGGTGAGGAATGAAAATATCTCAAAGCTAGGGATAAACATTTGACAATGCAGAGAACAAACATCTCGCGAATAGCCCCTGAACTATCGGATCTTATAACTTGAATGACGAGGTCTTATAACTTGCTCAACGATAGTGAGGGATAAGGGATAATAATCTCGCAAAGCCAAGAATAAGTATATGGCGAGCCCGTGAATAAACATCTTACGAGTAGCTCTCAAATTATTGAAGTCTTATAAATTGACTTTGGATAGATGAAGTCTTATAACTAGGCTCAACAAAAGATAAACGTGGGGAATAAGCATCTCGCGAAGCTAGGAATAAATATCCTGTAAATAGCTCTCAAACTATTGAAAGTCTTATAAGCTGGCCTCGAATATATAAGGTCTTATAGTTAGGTTCGACGATAGTGAAATGCGAGAAATAAACATCTCGTGAAGCCAGGAATAGTCATGTAGCAAGGTGGGGAATAAACATCTCGCGAATAGCTCTCGAACTAATGAAGTTTTAGAAGCTTGCCTAGAATAGACGAGGTTTTATAGCTGGCTCGATGATTGTGACGAGCAAGGGATAAGCATATAAAAAACTCAAGAATAAGCACTTGGCGAGGCATAGAATATACATCCTTCGAATAGTTCTTGAATTATTGGAGTCTTATAAGCTAACATTGGATAGACAAGGTCTCATAACTAGGCTCGACAATAGTGAGATGAGAGGAAAAAGCATCTCGTGAAGTCGAGAATAAGGATCTGGTAAGACAGGGAATAAACATTCCGCAAATGATGTCAAGAAAAGCTCATTTTGCAAGGACAAACACATCTAAAAATGCCTCTTCCTTTTTTCAAGGACTCCTAGAAACATAAGGCACAAAGATCAGGGCACCATATGCATATACATGCCAAGGCAAAGATTCTTTCAAATTCCAATTCTAAACTTTCATAGTATGTTTAGTAATGGTAATTGAAGAATACTAGACTAATAGAAAGAAAATCATGTAAATTCAGAGCACTTAAATCTAATATAAGTTGCCATATTCATGAAGAACAACAACTGTAATGTTTATTGTATGTCAGAATTGAAAACTGGAAAAATGCTATAATACGTGAACCTGGTTTACAACTTGGATAACGAGGAATGGAGCTCATACGAAGAGATTTTATATAACTCCTCTATGCAATAATCAACAAGAAGATTCAAACCTAAAGCATACGATGTTCTACATGAACTCAAAGAAAAACTGAAAAGTCCCAAATTGGATAATGTTAGTTTTTCAATATAATAACTTCACAGGTAAACTACCATATAGATTGTGCAATGGCCTTCTTCTTAATCACAATGCATAACAACGGTTTTACTGGGAGGTTACCTTGTTGCTCGAAGAATTGGCCAATGTTAGGGTACGGCTTGAAGGAATCCAATATTTTAGAGGCAGTTGGAGTTCATTTCTCTCGACAGTAATCAATTCACAGGCCAACTTTCAACGAAGTGGGGACAAAATGAATGGCTAACACATAAATAGAACTAGTCCTACCATGGAAAATATTGTAAGCTACAGAATCTTCTCAATTAGTGTTCAAAGTTATAAAAAAGAACTACCAAGCCTTTCACGAATTCATAAGGTTGGACTACCTTGTGGTGGCATATGTGTGTAGTAGTAGGAAAACTGATGACCTGGTAAAGAATATAGAAGTTAGTACACCTTTTTATAAGAACTTGTATACAAATGTAATGAATTATCCTCGTCCTTACCTTGTAGACTGAATATAACACTAGTTGGCAATGGTGGGATCACATCCAATGTTGGCAAGGGTCATGTACATTCATGCATTTCAACACCGCCCTACGTAAAAAAGACCTTAAGTAATACCTAAAACAAATAGTTTAACAATATGAAGGTACTCACCAACAATAGTTGTGAATATGAGAATGGTGTCTGCGATAAGTATTGTTCTTGCGAAGTTACAAATTTAGGTGCAGCCTCTTCATTATTACCCTGCCTCGGTCTCGGTCTCGGTCTCGGTCTCGGTCTCGGTCTCTTTCTTTTGCTTGGCGTTGAACATGCCTGCATGTACAAGAAAATTAAATTGCTATACAAATTCACAACTTTTGAAGAATAAAGACCTGAAACGATGAACAAACCCCTGATTTCTTTGATGTCAACTCCAACAGACTTTCTCCAAAGTCTTCGAGCTGCCCCCTTTTTCTTTGCAACATTGAGGTCCTATATGATATCGTTTGTAGTAGTTTGGAAGGCGTAGACTGAGAGGATAACTGTATAGTCTGCACGAAATAATATTGCTTGCACCATACGACTTTGTTGACATCAACTCCGATGCTTGCAATTTTATCCAGTCCAATATCGTACATGTCCGACACTCGTCATCTGCAGCAATGTTAGCTACTTCCATAAAAGCTTTACACACACTATAGTACCTTAACTGTCTAGAGGTACTGAACAAACCATCATAATTCGCTGCAACCCTCGTGTATGCCCTGTTGACATCCCTCATCCACCTTCGTAGTGTATAACGCTCAGGTAATTGCATTACGTCATTACGAATCAATACCACAACTGCATGTCTAAAAACATCTCAAAACTCAAACAAGTGACAGCTACATATAAAGTCAGATGTCTCTCTCTGAAATAAGAACAAAAAACATATTCTTCTTCTTGTGCTCACCATAAAAGACATCCTCACGCACCTCATACATGGTCCCAAAAGGTCCTTCTGAAGCAGATATGACATCCTTACCTTTGAATTCATCCTGGACTTCCCTGAACTTGGAAATGGTATAGACTGTCTCAAAATGCTTTTCGAGTTCATAATTCATTACACAGATACAGTTTGTGAGTATGACCTGAAATCAGCCGGGAACTCTTTTTCAACCTTATTCTTGAGCGCTCGTTCATATAGTTCTACAAATTGCTTCAAGGATGTCTTCGAATTGACATAACCGTTGAAGAACGTATTCAGACTCTCACTGCGTTGAGTTGTGAACATCTCTATCCAAAAAGAGGTTTTCAAAAAGCACGAAACCCAATGACCTTTATTAAGATACAACCTCGACAACCATTCATTATCCATTAAGTCATATGTCTCGATCATCTCTTTCCAACATGCTTCAAATTCTTCAATATTCTGTGAATCATACACCAAGTGATGTATAATCGAAAATATGGAAACCTTATTCACATGATATTCGAACTTCTTCGACAATTTCTTCAAAATGTGCTGCAGACACTACCTATGCTTGGTATCTAGGAAAACAATTTCAATATCATTTTGCATGGTCCTATCTAGAATAGTAATTATTCCATGAGAGACTCTACCATGTATGCACTAAAGCCATGTCCTAAATAGCTAGACAAAGATATATGTGTCCTCATTTGATAACAACTCACAACCGAACAATATTGATTAACCGTGATGATTTACGCTAACGAAAGGTGCAAACGGCATGTCATACTTATTAGCGAGATAAATGGTGTCAAATGTGACTACATTGCCAAACTCCTTATATGCGTGCCTACACCTATTATCAGACCAAAAGACGTTATTCAAGTGAGACTCGTCGTCTACATCCATATTGAAGTAAAAACTTGAGCATCTTGCTTGTATATTTGAAAAATAACACTCTATTACGGTCGCATCTCCCTCTCTTAGTAGTAATCGCCTCACTTGCTCAATATAATTACGATAATTCCTTTCCACACATGTCATGTTCTCATATTCCCATGCTTCAACAACTGCAGAGTTGAATGTTTTGTACAACGAAATTCGTGCCAAGTCATTCACTTCAAGTTTTCATTTCACATTTGTACTCAATTCTCTATTGCATCGATACTACCTAGACTTGGAAGGGCTAGTTCTATGGTTATGGTCAAGGTAGACTATGTTAATTCTTCACATTCCAGGACCATCTGAAGAAGCAGAGATCCTTGCTTTTATAATCTATCTGGCTGATTGGTTGTGGATTTAAAGAGCCACTTGCATTACTCGTTCTTTGGCCTTCACGACTATATGGCAAGGTCACATATTTCAACAATCCATCGCCCCCTTCTTCGAGTTTTTTTTTGGGACTGGAAAACCAACATCGTAAGCATATCTCTTGTAGAAGTAAATAATTGTTTCTTATTGTTGAACATTATACCTACCTCAGGCATGATCGGCCCATTGTGTCCCAATGTTTCTTCTTCTAGGTTGATGGCATTCTCTGCAACATTGTCATTATCGAATACCGAAACAAATTCATCAATCAAGTGTTCTATAATTTCCTATGCTGCAAGAAAATAAGACGTAATGTAAGTCATCACATACACCAATTACACGATAAAATGTAATTTCAGTTTCACAATCCATATACATATATCAAACAAAAAAGCACTCAATGTAGTAAATGTTACATTCCACCTAGATTCCAATAAAAGGTACTAATAAAGATTTAAACCTTTCAAGCAATCAAACAATTTGAAAGTTTCAAATCATCAAGATAGAGAAGATGGAATATATATAATTTGGCTCAAGAAAGAAATCATTGATTGTCTTCGTCCTTAACAAAGAGGATCTTAAAAATGCAATTCTGTACACAAATAGAGCTTTGAATTCTAATTTTCCAAATGACCAAACAGTATACATACAGACCAAACCCTCACTTTGGTACAAGTGGCATTCGAAGAAGAAAAATAGAGCTTCAGTAAAACGCTTCGCTATTGCTCTTGGCAGAGCTGGACTTGAGTTTTGAGTTAGATTTGTTAGAGAGAACTTGTACTGAGTTCAACAAGGAGAATGTAAGAGCAAAAAAATAGAAACTTCAATTCTTACTTCCAAAAAAACAGAACCTTCAATTCCTACTTTTCCAAATGGCATAAAAAAAAAAAAAACAATGAATAAACTAGCACGTCTAACATACCATGGGAAAAAGTCTCAAAATTCGTGGTTTATCATACACTCGGACACTAGTTAGTGAAAACTTGCTTGCACGGGGTACACGCAAAGCCTCAAAATCCATGGTTTATCATAATTTTCGTTAATGGAGTTAGATCGGGGTGTAATAGTCCTCAGATGCAGCCCCGATTTTCTTTCATCGACAGAGAAGATGTGGAAGAAATACCGAACAAGGGAATAGAGTAGGAAAATGAGGAAGGTTTTCGACCGGAGGTGCAGGCCTGATTTTCTTGCCGTCGACAGAGAAGACGAGTGAGAAAATGGATGTAATTCCCGCTTTGCTAAAGAAGGAAATGAAATGGGAAATTTGGGGAAAATGAAGAAGGTTTTCCTGCTTTGCTACTTTTGTAGGTCTCCGCCATTTTAACGTTTTTAATATCAATTCTTCTATTTTGATTTTAACTTCCACCTCAGAATTTTTCAAATTTGCTGTAATCCATCTGTCAACCCCTTTCAGTACGCCCAGCATTATTGAAGTTGGAATCTATTTGGAATCTTTTTCTCTAAGCATTGGGAATTTAAAAAATCTTCAAATTATAGGTGAAGTGGGATGCAAATCACATATGGCTGGGGGTAGGGGAAGTAGATGTAGTGATTTTTATTTTTGTAGTTTTAATTTTTAATTATTTATTTGGGATTTATTTATAATTTTTTGAAAAATTTGAGATTATGATAGCAATTAGTTCTTTACTTTTTTCATTTATTTTATTTTATTTAAATATGAGGACGTATTTGTCATTTCACAACTTTTTATTGAAAAAAGTAGATGGAAATGATGACTTTCGTAATAAAAGGTATAAATAGAGGTGAAAATGTAAAAAAAAAAAAAAAAAAGGTGGAAACTTTTTGCACAATGATTAGTTTATAAATATATGATATTGTAAGATATGATAAGATCAAAAATCTCTTCAGCCAAATAAAAAAAATTTCACTTTTTTTTGGCACCTCTCAATTTTATAAAATGTTTTGCAACTCCCTATGTACAAATAGTGTTATATATATACATACACAGTATATTATACTGTCTACATTCATTTAAGGGTTGGGTGTTGTTAGCTGGTGTAATGTACAGTGTACAATAGTAAACCAACCAAAAATGACAAATCCAGAAAACAAGTGACCCATCACTGTCATTTTGTTCTGCCCTCAACTAATATGTTTTACGGAAAAAATACATAATTATCCTAGTTTTAATATGTACTTTAAAATTTAAGAAACTTGTAAAATTCTTTCAAAAATCAGATGATAGCATTTGTCACAATTTGATAAAATTTCGTGATTTATTAATTAATTAAACACGCCAAGGTCACAATAACATTAACCCATGTTTGAGACCCATTTTTTACAAACTTATTTTTTCTCAAACTTAAAATTGTTCTCCATCCTACCCCATCCCCACACCACGACCATGACCACTACCACTACCCAAATGCTATTGCACCTCACCACCACCACGTAGATATGTATACCACAGTAATACCACATACATATGTACGTTCATTGCACTACTAGAGATGGCAACAGAGAGAGTCGAGGTCGAGGTCGAGGCTATCTCCTCTGGCCCCGGGTAATTCTCAACTCGTACCCGCTCCATTACTGTTCAAGACAAGGCAATGCGGGTCGGGTCGGGTCTAGGCCCTTACTTGATTTATTTAATTTTTTTTTTAGTTTTTTATAATTCATTTTATTGCTCCCATTTATTAAAGTGAGACAATAATATATTTATTAACTTTTTAATTGATTTATTTAACTTTAAAAGTTAATTATTTAAATATATATTTGGTAAGCTAAGGCTTTTATTGTTTATCATATTCTTTAAATAAAATTAGTTGCCAATTTTTATTAGAACAAATGAAAATTTGTGGAATTTTTCATTTAAAGTATTGAATAATAATAATAATAATAATAATAATAATAATAATAATAATAATAATAATAATAATAATAATAAATGGGGCAGGTAAGTCCTCCGCTCTGTCCCCAACCCGAATACCTAATTAAGTGGGCAATCCCTCCACGTTCAAGGTGGGGCCTGCGAGTATTGGGATTGACTAGGATTTTGGCCATTCCTGTGCACTACCACCACCAAACTACCATCATGCAGACCTGTACATTCACCCACACAACCATAGCCAATGCACCATAACATCCATCACACCCTATCCCCACTTGTGAAATCTACAACCATTAAGTACCTTTGTAGCTACAACATTCGCTGCAAATTCAATTTGGGAAAAAGATGGATTTCTATGAAGGAAGATCGAGAAGTGGAAGAAGATATTTATGGAAGGATGGGTTGGGTATAGTGACCCAATCTACAAAAAATTCGACAACTCCGGAATCCTTACATTACTAGGCATTCAAGCAGTTGAAAAGTAGAAGTATAAGCATTGGTGTGGGCGGCTGAAGACGATGATGGGCAGTGGGACAATGAGCCGCAGTAGACAATGACAAGCGATGGTGATAGTGGAGACAGTGGGCAACAATAATGGGTGTGGATTGAGAAATAGAGGTTTGTAGTGTGTAGCATAATCCGATTTTTGGAAAGATAAATTTAGGCTCCATTTGGTACATATTAATATAAAAATGAGAATGAAAAATATAGTTGTTACGGATTCCACATCAGAGATAGAAAGTCAAATATGGTAATTTGATATGATTGATAACGATAATATTTTTCATTTTAATGGGTAAATAATGGGAAACAAACGGAGGTTTAAATTCTAATTTTTGAAATGAAAGATAGAGAATAGGGATGGATGTGATTTTCCCATACCAAAATGACTCATATTTCACATAATGGGCCATCCCCAGCCTACATTCTTCAGAAAGGGGGTAAAATTTTTTCACTCCCACAGGCTCCATATTGTCCAGTACCAGTAAATAAAGTCTTCGTCTTGAATTCCTCGTAAACGTTTTGAATATTTATGGTTTATAACATTTTTATTTTATATTATATTTTTATTTTTAAAATAAATAATTAATTAAATGAGACCATAAATGATGATTTTTTAATCTTTGTCCCGCTCTCAAAAATTCCTATGGAGCTGGAATGGTAATAGGTGTCTCAATTCCCTCCATCATGTTGCCACCCTATCTCCCGATACACATTGCAGGTTGATATAATTTTATGAGAGAATGAATTTTATGTATGAATTATACTACAAGTACAATAATTTTGATATCATGATTGACAGTTATTTCACATGCAAGAGATGGGTCCACGATTGTGAGTGGACCGTAAAAAAAGAGTGTACAACAACATTATTCTTTATATACATATAAAAAATAACTTCGTTTAATATTAAGAAATTTAATAGTCAAAGGAGGAGGGAAACGCGATTCTTTGCGACATTTTCAAGGTTTTTTGAATTTAGATGGAAAGTTTTATTTTTATTTTTAATATAATCATAGTACATATACATTTTATTATTATTTTTTATAACAATTATTTAATAATTTATGAATCAAAGGGGAAGATGAAACTTAGGGTCTGTTTGATTGCAAAAATAGAATTTGAGTGGAAAGAAAACGAATTTCAGAGAATTGAATTGTTTAGAAATTGTTTTCCTGGAGATTGTAAATTATTGTATTTAATTGATATAATTTTTCACGTGAAAAATGTTGAAATAAAAGTATTTTTTTGTATTTTTTGGCTTTATTTTACATGAAAATTGTCAATCAAAGTGATAGATTTCATTGGTATTGGGGATGAAATTTGTCTCCATTGCCAAAAAATTATCTATTTTTTGATGTTTGTTTGACTTTATTTTACATGAAAATTGTCAATTAAAGGGAAATATTTTCTTACAATAATTTTTAGAATTTGTTTCTATTGCCAACAAAAAAATAAAAAATGAAAAAAAAATGGCAGCCTACCTCCTTAAAAACCAAGAAAACTCTATTTTTCAAGAAAACCAAGAGAATGAATTCCATGGAAATTATTTGCTATCAAACACCATCAAAAAGTGAAAAATAGAAAAAAAAAATTTCATTTTCCACGGAATTGTTGCCAAATCAAACAGGCCTTATTTCATCACACTCAAATTCAAGAATAAATCCATCAAAAAGTAAAAAAGATTTATGAGTAATAAGAGGGGTACTTTTAAGTTTGACCCAGTCAAATAGAAGAAATTCCACTTTGATTTTGAAAATCATGAATATTATCACAATGGCCTCTTGAATGTTAAACGACAAAGATGTCCTTAAATGTATTATACAATTACAAAACAATGTATTGTTGAAAAGTCTTTACTATCCTTTTAGTTAATAATTGAAAACCAAACACTACCCCACTTATAAAACACTTCAAAATGAGCTTTCAAGACAGAAAAAAACTCTCATCTTTTATCTGCTTGAACCTCAACATTTCAAAAAACGTTCAAACGCTGAAGCCGAAATTTTTTTCATATCAATTTATTCAAATCGGTAAGTATATTTACGCATGTTTGATTTCTTTTTAAGAAAATTAGTATACGTTTGAATAGAGAAAATTTATTTCGAAATAGAGTATTGATTTTTTTAGCAAATTGAACGTATGAAAAAAAATTTGAACAAATCTATAATTTTTTTCTTCTACGTAATGCGGAAAATAGAAAAGCAGTCGACTATTTGGCTGTTAAACAGCCAAACAACCACTTGACTGTGGGCTGTTAAACAGCCAAATAGTCACGTGACAGTCAGCTGTTTAACAGCCAACAGTTTGACTGTTTAAAAGCCAACAGTCGGCTGTCTGTTGGCACTGATTTTTGTTGGCAATGCATTATTTTTTCTTATAATTAATAAATGAAGTTGATTAAATTCATTTCCTCATGCAGAAATGATAATCCCCGTCGTTATTTTAGTAATTTCGAATTGAATGAAAATCATCGGTGGGAATGGAGATGGATGAGTGACATACGTGGTTGTATTGCAATTTCTATAACAGAGAGTACACCATACTTAGAAATGTACCACGATTTGCAAAATAAGCTAAATGTCGATCAATCTCAATACGATATGCAATTGAGATATTTATTCAACGGTTATGGGGATTCATCCATTCCGATATCACCGGTATTTGTTACTAATGATGTTGAATTGAATTATCTATTAGAATTGAATAAAATGTATCGGACTCCGACTGTTCTTGGTGTGACTTTAATTACGAAGGATGTTATCGAAGGTGAACGCGAAGATTCAGATAGGGCGGATAACAATGATCGAGGTTTTTGGGAGACAGTGGAGATAGTTCCTATGGATGAAGTGGTTATTCCTGAAACAGTTGCTTCTAATCGTGATGTCGCTGTTACGCGCAGAATTCCATCGACGGTTGAAGATAATGAGAATATAAACGAGTTTACAAATGAAAATTTGATTGCTTTATCCCGACAGAGACATAAGCCGAGTGGGAGCTCACAGGTTGGAACAAGTGGATTGTCCTCAAATTCTTCCCGTGTGGCTCCCGATTATGAGGACTTGTATGTCGAGCAACTGTTTGAAACCAAGAAAGATTTGCAGGAAGCTGTGCACCGACTGGCATTAAAATATAACTTTGAGTTCAAGGTAAAGAAATCAAACAAGTCATTGTTGACAGTTGTCTGCGTCGAAGGTAGTTGCAATTGGCGCTTGAGAGCAACTAAAATGGACACGAATGTGTGCTTCGTAATTTGCAAGTATTCATGGGAACATACTTGCGAAGTGGGAATTCTTCGAAACGATCACAAGTAAGCTCGAGCATGGTTTATTGGTCGACAAATAATGAACAAGTATCAGGACCCACGGACGATCTACAGACCTTCGGACATCATTAACGACATCCGTCAAGAGTATGGACTGGTCATGAGCTACCAGAAAACTTGGAAGGCCAAAGAATGTGCGTTGGAGGATTTAATGGGATCGGCTGAGAAGAGATATACTAAATTGGCCAGGTATTGCCATAACATGGAGAGAACTAATCCTGGCACGACATTTTTTATTGAGACGGGGAGCGATAATTGTTTTAAGTATTTTTTCATGGCTCTCGGACAATGTATTCGGGGTTTTCAAAATACAATGCGACCTGTAATTCTAGTTGATGGTACAACTCTGAAAGTTAAATATCAAAGCAAATTAATTATTGCTACATGTCCAGACGCCAACATCCAAATTTATCCTATTGCATTCGGCATAGTCAACAGCGAGAATTATCTGTCCATGTGTTGGTTCTTTTCGAAACTGAGGGAAGTGATCAGGGAAGTCGAAGACCTTGCCTGTGTAACCGATCGGGGACAGTCTATAATAAACGGTATCGCTGAAGTTTTTCTATAGGCACATCACGGGTATTGCATGTACCATATACAAGGTAATTTGAAAACTAGGTATCGGAGCAAAGGCATCGTTTCATTGTTTAGAAGAGCAGCCGAAGCTTACAGTGCTGAAGAGTGTAATAAGTTCATGTTTGAGATAGGAAGTAAATCATTACCGACGTTGGAGTATCTGACGAACATGGGGATCGAACATTGGGCACGGTCATACTTTCCAGGACGTCGATACAACATGATGACGTCGAATAACACGGAGTCTCTCAATACATTGTTTAAGAAGGATCGAGAGTTACCAATTCTCGCAATGATTGAGAATATTCGTAACAAGCTGCAACAGTGGTTTCATGACCAACGTGCGGCATCACAGAGTTGCAATAGTGTGCTGAGCCCAGCTCAAGAGGAGAAACTCTTTAAGGCGACAGAGGTTGCGAGGAAATTGAATGTGAAAGCACCTGATGAGTTCCGCTTCTCCGTGCAATGTACACGTAATACGGCAAATATAGTGGACTTGACTGATAACACATGCACTTGTACGAGATTTCAGTTGGAGAGTTTTCCATGTGAGCATGCAGTTGCGGTGGCCATGTATCGAGGTTTTGCAGCGAGAACATTATGCTCTTTGTATTATACGACAGAGTCTTGGAGAGCAGCATATGCGGAGACTATATTTCCTCTGCCGAATGAAACAGAGTGGGAAGTTCCATAGCACATTCTCCCGTTTAATGATTTGTTGCCACCAGCAGTTGAACCGCGTGGTCCTGAACGTCCAAGTACATCTAGAATGCCATCTACCAGAGAGTTTCCTCGACCGCGTAGGTGTGGCAAATGCAGAGCCATAGGGCATACTCGACAATTTTGTACCAGTCAAATTTTCCTAAATGACAATTAGATAGGTACATTCAATACTTGTTCTTCATAAATGTTCAATATTCTATATTTATTCTTGATAAACGGCATTTACAATTATTCATATGGAAAAATTAGTTTCATTCTTAGTATATGTGTAAAATAACAAAAAATCAACTTACAGAAAAATAATTATATACATTGAACACAAATTTACAAATATTTCATAATAAGAAAAATAATTACATTTACAATGTGAATGTTATATACACCGAACACAAATTTACAATTATTTCATAATCACAAAAAATAATTAAATTTACAATTCGAATGTTACATATATTTAATACAAATTTACGGATCACCATTAAATTCGAACAAATCACATGCTAACTTCTTTCTCCAGTTCTGTATCCACGATTGGTTGATTCCATCAACCTTATGTCTTATACTTAAAAATTCAACGTATTTAATGGCAAATATGCCGTAGTCGTCGCTACAATTAAATAAGAATGGATCAGTTCAGTACTGTGTAGCTAAAAAACTAAATCTGAAAGATGAAAACAACAAAGTTCAAACACTTACCTTACGGACTGTCGTGATGTCGTCGTATTCCGAACAATCTGTAATCTGTCTTGTACAGTCATCCCCGCTTGTTTGGCCATCATAGGAACAATTACAGCTACGGACTCCAAGTTTTGCTCCAACTGGCCTTGCGTCAAACATGAATGATCTGGGTCGTACACATATATAGTCGTGTCAGCAAAAACGATTTTTAGCGTAACATAGTACCTATTGATGCACGCTGGAATGTACATATGTGTACAACCCTCCCATGATTCTTTTCCGACACTCGGCGACAATCCGATGACCCACTCGAGCATATATTCTGGCACCGTGTACTCGTTACCCATAAGTTGGAGCGACTGATACTCTATGGTAACGGCACGCAGGAACTTGGTGTTTAATATGACTCGACCATGGACGTCAAATGATTTTGGATGTCTCTGAGCTCGATCTTGCAGCCAATCCATGGCCACGTCGATGTGCTGCATCAAGAAATACCAAAAAATTATTTGTTATTCATTTAATAAACACGAAGTGACGTATACATACAAAACACGAAATGAATAGTTCACTTACATCGTCGGTGAGCCAAGCTCCCGAATTCGTGATATCGTGGAACCACTTGTAAGCGTCCGAGACCGTCCAGTTACCTATCGTGCGGGTAGCTCTGAAAAAATAGAGAAATGTTAAAATATGCATAGACGAGTTAGCGTACAGTGCTTTATTAAAATCATACAATACTTATTCGGGGATAATTCTCCTCCACTCCATCTCGAATACTTTCTATTTGGCATTGTCCACCTCTCTGAATAAGTTCGGGTACGTCCCATCGATGAACGTCCTCCTCTTGGCCTCAGCCGTGAAGGAGGAAACAACATACCGTGACGATACTCTCAACCTCTTGCCGACCACCTGCTCCATCTTATCAACAACATGTCTTTTACCCTCAATCACGATGGGCGTCCTCTCGCCCTCCGGGGCCCCCTCCTCCGTCGCCACCTCCTCTGCCCCCCATCGGGCCCTCTCCCTCTGTCGCCACCTCCTCCGCCCCTCCCATCGGGGCCTCCCCCTCTGTCGCCACCTCCTCCGTCTTTCCTATCGGTGCCTCCTCCCCATTGCCCCCCCATCGGGGCCACCCTATCCCCCTCCATAAACAACCAAAATGACTCTAATACCTCGTCATGCCAAAAATGTGGATGACCCCCCTCTCCATCACCATCTCTACCACCCTCTCGATCATCTCCACCATCCCCTCTGTCCCCCCATTACCTAGCGGCTAAATCTTCTCTAAGTACCGCATCTTGAAGGTTGATGACGCAAGACCGTAGCATTCTAACATCGTGGGATAAATCGTCAACCCTCTCTGTCAACTCTCGTCCCATATCATCGACCCTCCCTATCAGATAGTCGACCTTCCTCGTCAGATCGTCGACCCTCTCGGTCAACTCTCGTCGTAGCGCGCCGACCTCCTCCGTTATAAATCCAGTCAGACGGGTATACAAATCATTAGTGTGTGTCGACAATACACGAGGGATGTGTCTGGACGAGGGAGAAGGAGATACCCTCGGCGGTGGTAATGCCAATGGTGGCGACGATGCCCTCGGTGGAGGCGATGCCAATGGTGGCGACGATGCCCTCGGCGGAGGTGATCGTCGATCAGCTGGACCGCCCTCTTATATAAATAACATTAAAAATTATTAAATAAATTTATACGTCGACGATATTCAATAAATTATATTTAATTCACATACCCAATCTCGATTCACAGTCGGATCAGACCTCTGCTCGTCTTCGGTTTGCGGAACACCTACATCCGCACAAGGCCCCGAGCCTCCTCCTCCATCGACGGCGTCAACTCAGGTATGACTTCAAACTGACATATTGACATTTGAACTAGTTAACGATCATGTAAACAGATTTAAACTACATATAATATAAATTACAAATGCATAATACTTACATGAGGATTGTCGAGGAGGGCCGATAACTGTTTCTCAGTGGGACATCCCTCCACTCGCGGCGATCTCCAACGATGCATCCGAGGGCATCGTGTCTCCTCTCACCTCGCGAAGCGGGCTTCCAGTGTAGGGACTATCTCATACACCCAAATCTGCAACACATACATTTATTATGCATAAATGTAATATACTAAAACTTTAACTTTAATTATATTAAACATTTACCTGCACCGCTAATGGCAACCTGTATGTATCGTATTTACGCATTGACCCCCTAGACCTCGAGTGTAATCTGGTGAAGACATGTACGGTGTCTTCGTAGCATCTCTGGCCCCATGGATAGTTGTTGAACGCATCAATGTCGTCAACAACTTCCAAATGAAAAATGTCGATGGCAGTCTTCTTGTTATGACACCTCATCACACTCTCGAGGATGTAGACCAGCCCAAGCTTCAATCTATCTAGCATCTGGTCACACCCCCTAATCGCGACCATCAACTCGGGTAGATGCACTAACCCATGTCCCTGAAAGTACGTCTCATACATCCTATTGCTTCTCTCGATGGCTACATCGTCGTCCGTAATCCTCAGTCTAGTGATCAAGCTAAACTCATAAATCGAGAAACTAACGACCTTGCCCCCGAGGTCGAAGTGGAGGAAATCGCCATCGATTGGCCTCAAAAGCCGACATAGAAGTGTATCGATGATCTGTCCTGAGTACTACACCTCTCGCATCTGGTACAGTGGCCACAAGAAGGACTGTCGTAACATATCTCCGTGATGATCATCAAGCAGCTCCAACACCGCAGTAAAACTCTCAAAGCTACTGTTTCAAGTAGCTTTCCCTGCCATCTGTCTCAACTCCCCATCTAAATGATACTCCATCCTGCAAAAATTCAAATGTTAGAACATTGAACAATAGATAATAAAGTAAGGCATAATCTCAAAAAATCAAGGCAACCGAATTATAACTATCATATAATACGCAAGACATTGACGCTAATAATAAAATAAATTCAATGCAAATTTAAAAATTAAAATAATTTAGTTTATCTTGTATATTACATTTGGAAAATATATTTACAAAAAAAATTTCAAATTAAATACATTTTAAAAAAAATAAAGAATATCAATATTATTTAAATAAATTAGAACAAAATCAAAGATTATTTCATTAAAGAAAGTTAAAAGGAACAAAATAAATTGTTAATTTCGGACAACATTATCTATTCAATTATTAAATTATATAAAAAAGGGAATTATAAAAAAATTAACATAATTATTATTTAATCAAATTAATCTTGTAATCATTTGGAAAATATATTTATGAACAAAAAATTTCAAATTAAATACATTTTTAAAAAATTTAAAAACTTTAAAAACCAAATATATTATCTAAATAAATTTGAAAAAAAAAATCAAAAATTATTTCATAAAAACAAAAATAAAAGGAACAAAATAAATTGTTAATTTTAGATAATATTCAATTATTAAATTATATAAATAAAAGACAATTATAAAAATTAAATAATTAAATTATATAAATAAAATAAAAGACAATTATAAAAATTAAATAAATAAATAAATAACATAATTATTTGATCAAATAAAAAAATAAATTAATTATAAAAATTGAAAAAAAAAATTAAACAGTCACTGGACCGACTATTAATAGTCGGACCATGACTGTTTAACAGTCGGCTCATGACTGTTAAATTGGATTGGGCCGACGGTTAGACAGTTAATCGTCGGCCCACGACTGTTAACAATCAGATAGACCCGACTATTAATAGTTGCCGTCTTCCCGCAGGCTATCCGCCATTGTTGACGATGGAGAGGTCCAAAAATTACAAAAAATTCACATTTTTCACCCCATTCACACCCACAATCTAGCAACTTTACATAATGATGAATTTAAACCGAATAAACGTAAAAATAATGAATCTAAAAACTGAAATAAACTTCGAGCGCCAAAACTAACCTGAATAGTAGCGTGCTGGTACGGATTGAACGTTGGTGTTTTCGGCCGGTGGTTGATCGGGCGTTCTTCAGGCAGTTGGCGTGGGTTTTCTTCAAAGTTTGGTCGGTCGGTTTGAATTTTTTCTAACAGTTGGTGTCTAGTGAAAGGTAAAATCGCCCTTTTAGTGTAAACTTATATTTTAACTTCTTTTTTTTATTTATTTAATGGGTCAAAGGCCAATATTAAAATTTGCTACAGTCCAAAGGTTATTTTCATGTATTTCCTCGTAATAAGATTATTATATTTTAATTATTAAAATTTAAAATAACTCATTTATTTTCTTCCATTTTTCTCTTTTCTTTTCCCTTTTTATGGAGAGCACACGGCTACACCAGTGTTCAAGAATTCAATGGCCGCACTCCTAGATTCCAACAATTATCCAGTAATTAAGATACCAATTACAGGTAGATTTAACATAATTTAGTACCTATGCTCCCACTAATTCGAAGAACTTTAATATCCTCTCTAGCCTTTTCATCAACCCTATTGTCATCTCGAATTGTCAATTCTCTCTCAAGATTCACCTTCATGAATTCTTCTGTGCCCAACAATTTTGGGGCTTCACAAAAGCTCATGGCTTTAGCCCAACATCTGCGCCAATACAGGCCACCTCCATCACCATTTGATGATGATGATGATGATGAGGAACAAAAACTGGAGGAGAGTGCTGGGAAATTGGTTTCCCAGTTGGGTTTTGCTGAATCTGTGACCTCAGTTGCTCAACAGCCTCCTGAGAGGTTCAGACCTAAGAGAGCTGCAGTTCTCATCTGTCTTTTTGAAGGGGATTCTGGAGAGTTGAGAGTTATTCTCACTAAGAGATCGTCGAAACTTTCCACTCATTCTGGTTCGATTTATTTGATATCGATCTTGTTTTCTAAATATTTTGTAGTGATCTGTCTAATTTTATGTGGTTATTATTTTTATAATTTGTGTATTTTGATTGGTTGTGAGAATTATCTCGTTTCTGTAAATTGAGTAATTTGAAGAATTTGTTTGTGGGTTTTGGTGATCTTGACTATTAATAGTGTGTGTATCCAATTAACTTCAAGGGTTCTGATCAATGCAGTAAAAGGTTGGTGTTTTTCTTTTTCCCCACTTTTCTTGTTACCGAATATCATTATCACATTTTACATAAATAAAGAGAAAATACAGAATTCTAGAATCTACACCATGATTGTATTGGCATTTGGGTCAGTGCTGCCAGTTTCGAAATATGATAGGATTAGGAGGGTATAGAGGGATGGAGGAAGCAATGCTAGCCGAAATATTGTTATCAGTTCAAGAGTGCTGATAGAGTTTTATCTGTCAAACTTTTTTGTTCCAAGTCTTGGATTTCTTAGCTCTCAAATATTGATATATCATGTTCAATAATGATGGGGTATTGTTTTATATAGTTTTTTTTTTTTTTTTGGGGACTGATTTAAGGTGTGGGTATATAAGCAATCATATCTGTTTACCATCTCGACTTGTATTGGTTTTGCTTTATCCATGTTAAATTATTCATTCAGGGTTTCTGTGCATTTCACCTAAAAAGTATTCTTAATGCAGGTGAAGTCTCATTGCCTGGAGGTAAGGCAGAGGAGACAGACGCCAATGATGCTGAGACAGCAACAAGGGAAGCAAAGGAAGAAATCGGGCTGAATCCTTCACTTGTAAATGTTGTCACTTGCCTTGAACCGTTTTTGTCAAAGGTATATTAGATACCGGAAAATCTTTTTTTATTTTATTTTATTTATTTATTTAAAATATAACAAGAAACCTAATAAAAGAAGTAGTCCACAACCTCAAGTTGAGACCAATGATATCCATTAACACCACCCAAAGGAAGCCAACTTGAATTTGAGAATAATAGTGCTCGCCACTCTAGCAAGAACACTCAAGGAATACAGAAATTCACCACCCTACACTCATAAGAGATACAGAACAAGAAAACTCACCACATGTTGGAATCAACCGAGGGATAAGAGTTTTAAGAAGAAGCTATCCTTTAAACTCTAGTTCATCTTGTCCATTAGCAATAATTAGTGAAATCTTGGAGCAACCCTCCACAAGTATGGCTAAATGCAGAAATTAAAAACCTTGATTAAAAATTTAAAATTTTAATACTTAAATACGTGAAAACATAAGCTGACTATGTGGGAAAACCAGAATATTTAATGGAGTCAAAGTTTGGAATTCGGGTAGCTTCTGCCTATTCTGAGCACCCTCTTCAAACTGTCATAACTTTCTCTACAAGTTTCCAAAAATTGCATAGTTTGATGCATTGGAAACTAGACAGAGAGAGCTTTCCAAAGCATATAGATTGACTGCAGATTCTTTCCGGACACTTCACAGAATTGGTTCAAAGTTCGGTGTCAATATTAATCTTCCTTTACATATAACCTTGATCTTTCACCTGTTGAGAAAACTTGAAGTCTGAGTAATGATGTTGTTTGGGAACAAAATTTCTTTGAAGATGCTTAAGTAAAAGTCTCTTCTAGGTTAGAAATTCGGTGAGAAATTTAGCCCCTTTTATGCCTATTGATAAAATCTAATTGTTTCTTACAACTGAGGCTCCCGTGCATTGGCCTCTTCAAGAAACTATCCATGGCTTTTCAAGATTTTGCCAAGCCCGAAGTATAGTTTAATTTTTATATATAACAAAGTAAGAGATGCAATGAAGTTAATACTAAAATACGAGGACCAAACCTTTTTCCCTCCTTTTTGGTTTGTTCTCTTTTCAGATAAGTAATTATTATTGGATGAATAAGTTGGTGAATATGAGTGAAAATAGGCATACATTGCCTCGAGAATATGATGGCTGTCTCAAAAAATTGCCAACCCCCCTGCCCCCCAACCCACCCAAAAAAATAAAAATTAAAAAATAAAAAGAAAAAAGAGACGAACAGTTGAGTTATTATGTATTTGTAATTGCAGATGACATGCATGACGAAGATTACATTTGAGAAAATGGTGTTGGATGTCAATATGCTTTATGGCATGAGGTTTATATGGACTGACAATTAAATCTAAATAATTTTTGCAGCATCTCCTTAGAGTAATTCCTGTTATTGGCATACTGTCCAACAAGAAGGACTTCAAGCCCTGTCCAAATGCTGCTGAGGTTGAAGATGTGTTTGACGCTCCCTTGGAAATGTTTCTCAAGGTAATATCCTTACATTTCAAAATTAGTTTTCCTTTATTTGAGTATTTCACCTACATCTGCAATATTCTCAATATACATACTGAACACCTTTTTCCAGGATGAAAATCGAAGATCAGAAGAAAGAGAGTGGATGGGCGACAAGTATTTGATCCATTTTTTTGACTATGAAATGAGTGATAAAAAGTACCTGATATGGGGTTTAACTGCCGGAGTTTTGATTAGGGCAGCATCAATTGTGTATCAGAAGCCACCTGCTTTCCTGGAGCAAAATCCCAAATTCAAAGTTCCTAGGGTCGTGCAGAATGATACTATAATGCCTTAATTTAGACCAAAAATTGTTCCATTATAATCCCTGTTCTTAGCTCCTATGTGCTGGATACTTCTACTCAACTTTATTCTAGTTATATGTTTCCTCAGAAGATAATTTTATGTTGTCAAAGAATCCAATGTTAAATTCTAAAAATCCTGCCAGGTTAGGTGTCAATCTTCTGCTAACCATTTCCAATCAAGATGTGTGTTTCTAAGACTTCACATGAACTAGAGACGTGCAAAACAACTGGAATTGGTTTTCGAAAAATAATTTGAGAGCTTACTCCTTGGATCTCAATTGTATTGCTCAATACTGTTCTTTATCTGCATATGCTTGTGTGCAAGTTCCTCTTGACCACTCTTCTTTCTTGCTGAAACAGTTTCAAGCTATGTTACCCTTTCTATGCAGTTCCAGGGACTGCATAATTTTCACTCCAAGGTTTGAGCGAGTTGCTGGTAGAAGTTATTTGAGCTGCTAAAGGAAATGTGTTTGAGTGACAGTTTTAAGGGAATGAACGGTCTCAATAAAGAATGAAAGAGTTGGCTGCTTTAATTTCTTGAAGCCGAGTAGCTGTAGAATTGAATCTTGCTGACCTTGAGGCAGAATATGCATTTGTTCTAGATGTATTTTCTATTGTATTCTTCTGATTGATGTCAAAATTGTATTCTGAAAAATTTGGAATATAGAAATTTTAATGTTTGAGAAGCCAGTTTAGATTATGCATTATTCTTTAATAAGTTTTTATGTTGGCTCATTTTTTTTAATTGAAGTTCTCAAATTGAGTTTGATGAACAATATTAGTGAACTTTATTTTGATTTTGAACTAATACGTGTATAATAGTCGCATACAGAAATATAGCAAGTAAAATATAAGAAAAAATGCATACAAATATTGCACGTAACATATAAGAAGAGATACTCAAAAATTTCTTAAACCCGCTCGAATTTATTGAGAAAAAATATGTTACAAGATGTTTATCTTTATTTTTTATTCTAATAAACTGTGCATTTTATATAACCTCTACAATAATATTCTACTTACACATACATCCTTTCACCGTTTTTATAACTTCTCCTCTCAAATTGAGTCCGAATTTGCTGTCCCATTTTGGTTATTAGGCAATATCTCTTTGATTATTACTTCCCACATCAGATAGCATTAACTAACATGTTTATTTTGGCGGAAGAGGTGAGTTAATTCCAATGAAGAACGAGTTGAACAAAACAAAACAACCCCAAAGTGAATGGACTGAAGAAATGCTAATATGCAAGTCTGCTGGGATATGTCGTGCGTGAGTATGCCAGAATCCTTACCATATGACACAACACCAAAAGTTCGCACTGATTCTTAATATCCCCATGGCTAGTCCTTTGCATATACAACTGCTAACAGTGTTGTCAAAACTGGGAGATTATTCATTACAACTCCACTATGTATTTGAAGTCAAATGAAAGTAGACGTTTACCCCATCAGGATTACTCAATTTGAAATTCCTTATTCACGTCCAACAGTAATGTGTGTGTGAAGGAGAAAGAGAGAACTTAGAGAATGTTAAAGAAGCAGTGTCATCAGTATTTTCCCCGGCTGGAAAGAGAGCCTCTAACGTAGTTCTTGTTATAATGGTCAATGGCCATATCACAAAGGAGATTGAGAAGGATGGTATCGAGTAAAGTACCTTCATGGCATATGATTGCTGTATACTAGTTGTGGGAGGTCATCCGACAAAGGTCAATATAATAATACCCAACACTATTCTCGACGCGATCCGTCCCGAACCACTCTAGTGAACCTTAAATGTAACGTGCGTCGAATATAGATACCAGCTAGGCATCAGCCATCACCAATTAACAAGGTTAATCTTGATCTACTTTGACTTTGGACAAAATTCCTGTAATGTGAACCAAACGAACTTGAAATGCATCAATTTTTTACAAACATATACATATGATATAAATTGGGATCACATGTAAGTGTTATGTCATAGGTCGAATCAACATAGGATATAAATATTTTTAATATATATTTGACGTATTCATTTATGGAAAATCTATTATTTAATTTATTATATTAATAAATTAAATAATAAAATTCGTAGATTCAATTCTTTATAATTTATTAATCACTAGGATTTGTGATTGTGGGATACAAATTATATATGATTGACTCTTAAATTATCTATGGTCGCAAGTAATAACGAAATACAGATATCATTATCATGGATATACCATCAGCTTTGGGATTTCTTATTTGCGAAGTAAATAGCTGATCTTACAAACTAAAATGTTATAACCCTTAAATAAACATGTGGATATTTTGTTATAGAACATAACATTGGAGCCCACTCGCGAGATTCTACATGGATGATTATCTAAGTGTCAATTGTTAATTTCTAACATTCACTATTGGCCATTCGATTTGAGATCATCATAATATCTTATATGAGGGCAATCATAGTTTGGCGATGTTGAATGTTGTTCTGCTAATGATCGCTAATACAGAACCGTTCGGATATGTCAATAATCATATAAAGGTTGTGAATGCAAAAGAGGATTCGTCACTCTTACCTAGTAAGAGATTATGATTTACATTTCATTCAGCTAAATTGATAACAAAATTCTTGACCAAGATGCACCTATAAGTCAAAAGGTAGATTTCAACATATATTGACTTAATATTGGAATGAAAGATATGATCAATAATTGAGATTAACCTATATCCATATCTAATAATTAATTGGATCATATTGACGAAAGAATTATAGTTCACGATAAACAAACAAGTTTGATTTTGTCATATCACTTGACATTTTTCGTTACATATATTGCCCTAACATATTGCTAGATGTCAATCTGCGACGAAGAATGTGAATTGATAATAAATTAAAATGAGATATTTTAATTTATTCAATTTATCGATTTAATTAGATCAAAATAATAATTCACGTCGTTAGACATCGTGATCGAAAACCTAAGGGATCACACACAAAAAGAGAACTAGAAAAATAAGATTCACCAATTAATAAATTAACAAGTGTTGGATAATTATTTAATTGGGTTGCTCATCAACATGCCCAGCTTAATTAATTGGATTAATTAATTTATGGATCAAATTGAATTAATTAAATATTGGATTAGGTAAGTTTAAGAAATGGGCCAAGCTCACTTGGATTTATATTAATAAGCTATTAGAGTTTCATAAAAGATGAACATAACACGATTCATTGTCATGCTAGCATAAGAAAAGAGTAACACTAATTCTTTCATTTTTGTTCCCTGTGTGGATTTTTATTGAAAACTGGACAATTGGACTGTCGTGGAATACATATCGTTATTATTTTTGTTGAAGATAAGCAGATGAGTTTGTAGAATTTATTAAAGGTATTATTCTAAACATAATTTCTATCTAAGTACAAAGAAGACACTTGTTGGGAATTGAAAAATAATTTATTTTTATGCCCTGCAAGATTAAGTAAAATTTCAACAATTGTATTAGAGCCAACTTTGTGTTTGCTAGAAACTATTTTTCATCTTAGAACAGTCAAACGTTGATTGCACTACCATGTTCGTTGTTGTGCGCTGTTCTTAGATTAGTAACGGCAACAAGTGCTGCCAACTCTACATTGTAGTTCAATTGCAGCGACAGTGTCGTCATTTCGACAGCGCGAAGACGCTATTGTAAGTAGCGTTTTCGGCCTGCTACATGCACGGATCCCATCGTAGGAGGAGCATTTGCGTTGTACAAAAAAAGGGATTTAGGTTTTCGAAATGGGTTTGACGGGGAATGGGGCTTCTGATGCAATTTTGAAAAATTATAGGCCCCATCTGCAATTATGATAGAGGATTTGTCTTGCAATTTTCAAAATTAAAGGAATTGTTTTGATTGGGGGTCAAAATGCAATTTCAAAATGGGTTGAATTTAATTATAAAAGAATTTCAAATTTTGAATTTTCAAAAGGGGTTGACCCAATTTTTAGTTTTGACCCAAATTTAAATTTTGTTTAAAATTGACAACTTTTATATTGTTGTTAAAAATTGATTTTAACTTAAATATTAAATTTTGATTCTAAATTGAATTTTATTTTAATTGGGAGTAGGAATGTCAGCGAACTGAGTCGAGCTGGCTCGTGAGTCGAAACTCGATGCACAGTTCGGGTAAAATGATTTGAGCTTTTTTACGTGTCGAGCCGAGTTTTGGCTAGGCCAAGAAATTTAAGTTCGGTCTCAGCTTTCGGCTTGGACCTTATCGAGCCAGGCTGAACCGGGCAGCTTCGTTTTTTTTTCCCTCTAAGGCAGCAGAAAGGTAGCCAGCCGCCTAAGTTAATAAGGCAGCAGTCGCTGCCTTTATTTAAGTGCAGTAGGCTGCCATTTTTAAAGCAGCTAGCTGCATTAGATTTTGATTTCAATTTTTTTTAAATTTATATATAGGCCCGAGCTAGAGCCAACGAGCTATACGGGTCGGCTCAAGCTTAACCCGCCACCTTAAATTGGGGCTCGGCCCGAGCCTCGAGTCGAGTAGGCTCGGACTTTTTTCGGGCCTAGCCACAGGCGGTCAGAGCCAACGAGCCCGATTGTCATCCCTATTTGGGAGTTTTATCTCAAGTTAAAATGTTAATTCAACTTAAATTAGAATATGAGTCTAATTTAGAGTTTAATCAAATTTTGATTTCAATTAAATTATCTAACCTAATATATATTCTTGAAATTAGAGTTGGATTCTAATTTGACATTTAATTAGAATTTGATTTTAATTTAATTGTCTCGCCTTAAAAATGTTCTTGAAACTAGAGTTGGACTCTAATTTGATATTTAATTAAAATTTGATTTAATTAGATAAGTTCGCTTAATAATTGAAATTAGAGTTGGATTCTAGACTCGTACTTAATTAAAATTTTATTTTTTGTTAAATAAATTCGACTTATAATTGTCGAATTAGAGTTGGACTTTAATTCGGTATTTAATTAAAATTTGATTTTAATTAAATAAACTCGCTAATTAGATTAATTGATTAATTTGATTTGTCTAAATTAGTTTAGACAGTTTTAGTTGCTAGAAACTTGAAACATATAAAATGTATGAAGATAAATAATTGTCAGCTTAATAATTTAAGAGTTATATGGAAACACAATTGATAATAGTATCTACCTAAATGTTTTATTAAGACTTGTTGAGTACACTCAAGATCTTAATATAACAAATGAGATCCCAATCCAATGAGAATCAAGTGTGAATTTCATAAATATATACAAGAGGTTCATAAATTTGAGTTAAACAGTGGTAGCATAATTAATTTAATAAGAAGATCTTGTTAAATTAATTGATGCATCATACATATTATTATTTTACTTTCATTTACATTTGTTGAATCATGAATAACCACACGTATTTGGAAGACATATTGGACGCCAACAATAAGACCAAATTTTCTTGATTGACACTGTAATCTAAGAATTGTTTTTAAGCCAGAAAATTGGTAATGTGCTTGAGTAACCCATTTCGGAGACACCTGCGACGACTCGATTAAAGAAGATATGGCTGCTATAATAAACACGGTGATGACGATAGTATTGCAACATGTATGATGCTTGAAACTATGTCACCCAAATTACAAAAGTAACATGAAAGTATAGATACTAACATGATTTTTCATTTTAAAGATTGTATGATGAATAATCATGTGTGGAAGGATATGAGATTTCCAAGAAACTATATCGGTGCAAAATGACAGAGGAATCTTCAGTCAGTGCTCATGTACTATGATTGACATTGAGAAGTTGTCTCAATTGAGTTCAGTCATGAACCATGAACTAAGTATTAGCTTGGTTTTACAATCTTTGCCAGAGAGTTATTCATAGCTAATTGTGAATTTAGATACAAATTAACTTGAGTGCACACTCTCTATGTTGCTTAATATGCTTAAAATTGTTAAACCCAACATCAAAGTATGTAGTTGGCAAGTTCTTCATTATTCTAAGGGTGCTAAGAGAACATCTAAAGGGACTTTAGGAAGCATCTAAGATGGTTAAGATAGTTAAAGGAAATAAGGACAATATCAAATCTAATGACCAAATAAAAGGGTCATTGGAAAAGAAACTACAAAGCTTATATTTACTTCATTAGCTTATTGGGTATTATATACTAGATGTGGATTTTATATTAGTATGAATATACGAAAACTAAATAGAAGTAAACCATTGCAAATGGAAGAAGATTTGCACGTTGAAGATGAGCAAAGGTTGCAACATTGTCTGTAGGAGCATACTTCTTGTCATTGCCTATAGATTTAGTATTAAAATTAGAGAAATGTTATTCCGTTCTCTCTATTAGCAAGAACATTATTTGAATTTCATGTTTGGATATGAATTATTTTAGTGTTAGGGACAATTGTTGTTCCTTTTTATCTTGATAAGATCTTAATGTTTATGATAAATTACAAAATGATATTTATATACTAAATACTATGTATTTTGTAATGGTTATAGAAATCGTAAGGTATAAAAACAAAAATATGACTAACACCTATATCTGGTATTACAAACTTGGTCACATAAATGTAAATGCAATTCCAAAATTACATAGAAATGTATATTTGAGGTCAACTGATTTTGAATCATTTGAAGAATGTGAATCATGCATTTTAGACAAGATGACTGAATTCCATTTTACTTGAAAAGCTAAAAGAGCCGTACAATTATTAAGGCTAATACATAGAAGAATGAACCATTTAAAAGGTTCAAGGGATTTAAACTAAAAATAGAGAAACAAATAGGTAAAGATATTCTCACACCAAGGTCATATGTAGACGGATAATATCTAAAGTAAAAGTTTTTAGATTATCGAAAGAGAATGAAATTCTTTCATAATAGACTCTGATGTATACATCACAACACAACAGTGTATCTGAAAGGGGGAATTTTATATTATTTACTATTTAGATATAATGCGATTAATGTTGAGCCATGCAAACCTTCCAAAATCGTTTTGGAGTTTGCAGCATGCTACACACTAAATTGGATCCCATTTACAGAAAGACAGAATGCCTAATTTGTCTCATATTAAAATTTGGGACTGTAACGCTTATGTAAAGCGCAATGAATCGAATAAATTTGAGTCTAAATAAGATAAATATGTATTTATAGGATATCCCAAAAAGATATTTGGATACCAATTCTATAATCTTATTGAGAAGGTGTTCATCTCAAAACATGATATATTTCTAGATAAAGAATTTTTTTAGAAGAAGACAATGGGAGCGGAATAGATCTTGAAGGAGGTCAAGAATCCACTAATATAGTTGATCGAGTAGATGAGCATGTGTTTGATCCTACACTATTAAGGGACATGCTCTTGATCAGGAAGTAGAGACACCTAAAAAACGTCAGCTTCGTGTAAATCTTGTAGGATCATTCGATCTCACAGAATCTAGAATTCATGATTCCTAATCAAGCATTTCTAATCGAGGATAATGAACCTACTATAACATAGGAACAAAATCAAGCCTTAACTCAACAAGATGGCAAGAGGCCATGAAATCTGAGATGAACTTAATGTATGCGAACCAGGTTTACACATTGATCGATTAGCCCAATGGGATAAAACCTATGGGTTCTAAATGAGTTTATGTGAAAATATTGACATGAATGAAAACATTAATACATGCAAAGTATGGCTAGTAACAAAAGGAATTACAAGACAAGGAGTTGCCTTTAATAAAGCCTATTCATCTCTAGCCATACCAAAATACATTTGAATTTTACTTACAATAGCCACATATCATGACTATGAGTCATGAAAAATGGATGTTAAAACCGCATTCCATAGCAGGAACTTGCCAAAAAAAAAAAATTGTACATGGCTCTAAAGGTTTGAATTCAAAGATGCCAAAAAGGTATGCAAGCTTGATAGATCCATACATGGATCGAAGCAAGTCTTTAGGAGCTAAAATCTTTGATTTGATAAAAAGTCAAAAGGTTCAATTTTATAAAAAATGAAGAAGATGCGTGTGTTCACAAAAAGATAGTGGGAGCGTTGCTATATTCCTGATATTATATATAGATAACTTATTATCAAGAAATAATGTCTATTTTTAAATCGTTGAATTTATGATTGTCAAATAAGTTCTCCGTAAAAGGTACAGGAGAAGGAATTTGATCTATAGAGATAATCTAGAAGATTGTTTAACTCATCTTGATTTACATCGATAAAATCTTGAGAAGATTTTATATGGAGAAAATGAACTAAGAGTTCATGTATACACTAATACTAACTTCTAATCAGACCAGAATGATAGTGAATTTCATAAAGATATGATTTACTCTTAATAATTGAGTGGTTAGTTGGAAAGATTCCAAACATGAAACAACCATTAATTCAAAAGCAGAAACGTGATGCACCATTACTTCAAAAATAACAAAGAGTTGTTGTATGGATCAAGAAGTTCATTAATGCACTTGCAATAGTTCCTAACATTGTTAAGCGAAAATATTTGTACTGTGATAACATTGGAGCCATCGTGTAAGTAAATAATTAAGGTCTCATCAATGATCCAAACATGTGTTAAGTGGTCTCATCAGAGAGATAATACAAATAAATGACGTTAAGAAAGAATAATTTCTCATATTTGATAATATTGCAAATACATTGAGAAAGAGTTGTCACAGCATAAACATGATTATCATGTAGACTCTCATGATATTAGATACATAAATAATTGGATATAGTGCAAGTGGAAATTTGTAAGTGTTATACCCTAGGTGCAATCAACTTTGAATATAAACACTTTGAATATATAATAATTTATGCATTTCATTTATGGCAAATCTGTAATTTAATTTATTATGTTAATAAATTAAATAATAGAATCCATAGATTCAAGTATTGGTAACTTTTTAATCACAAGGAGTTATGATTGTGAGATACAAATTATATGTAACTGAATCTTAAATCATCCAGCAACTAATAATGTGATATGATTATCGTTATTACATATATATCATCACATGTAACATTTCTTACATGTGAAGTAAGTAGCTAATCTCACAAACTAAAATGCGATGATATTTAAATAAAAACGTGGCTATTTTGTTATAGAACAAAACATTGAAGACGCGCTTGATAGATTCAATATGGAAAATTATTCGAGTGTTAGTGGTTAATCTCTAATGTTTGATAGTAAAATTGCTTATTCGACTTGAGGTCATCATAATGCCTTATATGAGGACAGTCATACTTTTATAATGTTGGATGTTGCTCAGCCAATGGTCGCTAATACATCATCGTTTAGGTATATCAAGAATACTATGA
Source organism: Olea europaea var. sylvestris (assembly GCF_002742605.1). Taxonomy (NCBI): domain Eukaryota; kingdom Viridiplantae; phylum Streptophyta; class Magnoliopsida; order Lamiales; family Oleaceae; genus Olea; species Olea europaea. The sequence goes on along the minus strand of NC_036257.1, from coordinate 7,767,074 downwards.
AGGTTGTGAATAATCAACAAAGGATTCACGATTCTTAGTTAGTAAGAGATTATAATCTAAATTTTATTAAGTTAAGTTGATAACGAAATCATTGGCCAAAGTATATATATACTCATAAGTGAAAAATGAGTTTTCGACTTATATTGACTCAATAGCAGGATGAAAAATATGATCGATAATTGAAATTGACACATATTCATATCTCGTAATTAATCAGATCACATTGACGAAAATATTACAATTTCATGATAAACGAATAAGTTTTGTTTTGTCATACCACATGACATTTCCTGTTACAAGTATTGCCCTGACACATTGCTAGATGTCATTTCGGGATGACGGATATGAATTGATGATAAATTAATAGAGGGTATTTTAATTTATCGATTTTGATTAGATCAAAATAAAAATTCACATCATTAGATATCGTGATCGAAAACTTAATGGATTGCACACAAAAGGAAAATTAGAAAAATGAGATTCACCAGTGTTGTATAATTAATTAATGGAGTTGCTTATCAACATGCTTGAATTAATTAATTGGATTAATTAATTCATGAATCAAATTTAATTAATTAGATTAATTAAATATTGAACTGACTAAGTTGAACTCATATTAATAAGTTATTAGGATTTCAGAAAAGGGAACAGAATATAATTCATTAGCTTGCTAGCACAAGAAAATAAAAAATCGAAACATTTCTTATTCTTATTACTTGTGAAGATTTTTATTGGAGTTTGGATAATTGGACAGTTATAAATTATAGATTGTGATTATTCGTGCTCAAGATAAGCAAATGAGTTTGCAGAATTTATCAAAAATATTATTCTAAACACAGTTTCTATCTAACCATAAAGAAAATCGTCCATGAGAATTGAAAAATAATTTATTTTTCGCTGTGCATGATTAAGTAAATTCTTAACACCACCTGCCCCATTAAATATATATTAATCTTAAAGAAAGTGTAGATATATCAATCTTTAATTTCCTTTACATAAACAACCTCAAATGCGCAAAAAATTCCCCCCCCCCCCAACCAAAAAAAAAAAAAAAAACACTACTGAGCCCATTAAACTATATACATATAAGAGAAAATGACTTATCTAACATGATGGTCGTGTATCCTTTAAAGAAATAAAGACTATATAATCTAACAAAATGGGTCACACAAATCAATTATACTATGTAGCTTGACTTAGCGGATCAATACACTCCAAGAACTACTAAATTCAGCTACTATCTTATGAGCAAAAGTGTGAATAAATATACAAGTTTGTAACTCAGTGAATGGAGAGTTCATAAATAATTTTACCTCTTCAATTTATACATATTTACTGAAAATATGACTTAGATAACAATTAGCAATTTTAAAAATCTAATAATCTCTATAAAATTGCACATAAGAGTAATTTTAAAATCTTTTACTCTTGATTCTAATAAAGTACCTATAAAGAATAGAGAATCTAATTAGTTCTAAAATGAAAATATGAGTAAAATATCAACTCAAAATACTATAAACTGGAATTTTAATTTTGTAAATAATATGAGATGTAATACATGAAAAATTCACACTAGAAAATGTACTACTGAATAACCGTACACTTGTATTGACTAACATTGATGTACATTGCAACGCTACTCATAATTTGATAACTAATAATTATAAAATTCTAGTCATACACGTGCAGAGCTACCCTGAAAGCTAAGTACTCTGGTTCATGTCCCAAAGTCATGCGTATGAGAGTAGGTCTCAAAAAAACATTTTGTAATGTGGTCATACACTATATAGACAGACTCACACTAGTTCAGAGTTGGTAAAATCACCATTATGTGGTCATACGATGGAAACATATACGCTTCAGTATAGAACGGGTAAAATCACTTAGAGTACTTTTCGGTAATTTTAAAATTAACTTTATATAATGTAGGAAAACTTAATACAAATATAATATGGTAGTGAAATAATTTAACCTAACTGAGCTTTCTCTTATAATATGCTAATAAAATTAACTTTTTGTCTATTTATAAAATCAATTTATTCTAAAAATTATGCTTGTTTAAACAATTATTTAAAAATAAGTAAATTTTATAATTTGCATAATATACGAAGGCATTTAAGTGTATAAACATTTATTTGCATAATATATATTTAAACACTAATGTTAAATAAGTTTTTTCACTTACAAAGTTATAGGCTGCAAACTATGTTGTCTATTGACCTTGATCCAACGAGGTCAATGGATCTTGGTTCTACTCACGTTCACATAAATTAGATCATATGCATTGGAGAAATCATTATTCACTCATGACCTTCTCTGGTGGAAGGAAGGAGATCGCGAGTACTTTGATGGTCAATTTAGTCAACGAGAAATAATATTTTGGATGTGAGACATCCTTGAGACGTAAGCTACAAAAGTGTCTATATATTAGGAGTTTGTAGACTTCGAGAATGGGAAGCCTCACTTTGATTGTGCAAAATTGCATTACCTTTGAAATGGCATTGAATGTTAGCTTTTATAGTAGCATGGATGAAGTGATTGCTGTTTAATAAAGAAGTACATAGCTTCATTCTAACAGTCAAAACGTCATTTCCTAGTATCATATCATGCATCTTAGGCCCAGCTACGACATTTAATGTTTGCTGAAAAGGTAGCCACTCTATGGCCTAAGTCTGAATACCTATATAATAAGCTAACAAGACTTGATATACAGTTACTATAATAGGGATCATATCAATATATTACAAAAGATCTTTATGTAGAAGATCTTTTAGGAGAAGTGGATATGAAATATGCTCTTTTGTTGTTAGGATGCTTTTGCTTCGATCATGAGGACTTCGGCCTCTTACATGATGCTTGTAAAAATTTCCAAGTATAATGGGGACCAAGTAATATAATATGATCTTTTAAGCAAAGTAATCCCAAGCCTTAGAGATCTGATAGATTTTGCGATTATGATCATTATCCTAGGGTTTGTCAAATTAATTTATGAAAATGTAGGTTCCTTTTCAAAAGGATACCGGATCGTAGGGGGCTCCTTCCATGGTTGATGGTGCATCCATGGAAGGATTTTGCATTGTAGGTATTAAGGTGGATCCCATATGGGGTACTTTATAATTCTCATTTTGAAACGGTTCGACTTTCTTGCATAGGGTAGCTCTTCCGTACCCCATGGTGGATGATTCATCCAAGGGAGGCTTTGCCTCTAAGGTATCAAGCTGGGACCCTTGTGGGGTGCTTCAAACTTATCATTTCAAAGTGGTTTGATTTTTTTGTTGAGGGTGGCTTTTCCATGCAAGGGCTTCTTCTAAGATGGATGATTCATCCATGGAAGACATTACTTCGTAGGTGTCAAGGTGGAACCCTATTGGGTGCTTCACATCTCTCTTTTGAGGTGGTTAAACTTATGTAGGATGACTCTTCCATGGTAAATGGTTCATCTATGAAAGGCTTTGCCTTGCAGGTACTAAGATAGGACCTTAGTGGGGTACTTTTTACATCTCCTTTAAAAAAGGTTTGACTTTCTTACATAGGGCTAACTCTTGGATACAAGGGCTTTTTTCATGGTGGATGATTCATCCATGCAAGATTTCGCTTGGTAGGTATCAAGGTAGGACCCCTATGGGGTGATTCGCACTTCTCATTTTGAAGCGATTCAAATTCCTTAAAGGGGGGGGGGGTGTGGCTCTTTTTTTGGCAAGGGCTTCTTTCACACGAACTCATATATTCTGAATTCATTTATATTGAAAGAAAGTAATTATATGGAATGGAATGGAGCACCCAACTGATTGAATGAACATTGATAATATCTTCTTAAATGCTCAATGTTTCATGCATGAGATTATCATTTCAATTCAAGTCTTCAATTTTGTAAGTGTCAAGTCGTAGTTCTTCTTTGATGTAGTAGGGGCCTTCCCAATTAAGGCCCAACATACCTACACCTGGCTCTTTATAGGAGAGGTAGACTTTCCTCGAAACAAGGTCATCTATGTAAAAGAACCCTAAAATTTTAAACTAGCTTTTTTAGATTATTCTTGAACATTTATTAATATAGTTTTGTTTATTTCTATCAATCATATTAAAAAAAAAAAAAAATTCTTAACTTTTATAATAATGATATTATAATTTTCAACTAGCTTTATTAAAATTATCTTAAAAAAAGATTTTCAATGTTGATTTGTCAATTGGATTTGGAAATCTTATTTGTAAATTATATATTAAGATTCATCATAGCATTTTTTTTAAATTTGTAGAGTAGTTAAAGATAGATACAAAAAAATGAATGTACTACTTTCATGAATTGAAGTTAACTATTACCCAGAGGAGTTGTAGAGCATTTATTCTTGCTGATCTTGAAGCGAAGTTTGGGTTTGTACTCAATGTATTTCTGCTCCGTTCTTGTCACTAATGTAGAAATTATATTATGAAAACTATGGAATATAACTCTAATAAGCAAGCCCAGAAAGGATAAACGATACTTGAGTATCCCAAAATCCCTATAATAGCACAAACAACCAAAATAGTTAGCACTTCTACTAAATAATCCTATGGCAAGTCATTTGCATATACAACTGCTAACAGTGTTGTCAAACCCGAGATTTTGTTCACTAGAACTTCATTATAATTCTACAAACCAAAATAAAAAGGTTTAATAGCACAAAGCGTCTCTATGTTTGACATTTAATGTGAAATATGTCCCCACGTTTCATTTTTTTCGTATTTTCGCCTTTATTTCAATTTTTCATTACGGAAACGTTGTTTTCACCATTTTAAGCCCCGTTTGGTAGCCTTTTTTTTTTTTTTTTTCAAAATGCATTTTTCTCTTTTTTTTAACCACATATTCTTTCTTAAAATAATATTACACGTTAATAAAAACATTTGCCTTATTTTTCAACCACACATTTCACATCAATTTACTATTCTAAAATATATTTTTACTTAAAAATGCTTATCAAACACCCGTTTAATATAAAATGATCAAAATACCTCCTATTTAAATAAAAGCAAAAAAAGAAAAGAAAAATAAAGAATAAATTGCAATCCTACTCTTAAATGTTTTAAAAAGTGCAAATGAGTCCAAATAATTATTCAAAGGCCTAATAGCACAAAATGTCCCTACGTTTGATATGTAGTATGCAAAACATCCATATATTTTAAATTGGTGAAAATGACGTTTTCTACAATGAAATGTGGAAATATGAATGAAAATGAAAAAAATTGAAACGTAGGAGATGTTTTTTTACAAGTATCAAATGTAGGGATGTTTTATGCTATTAGGCATTATTAAAATTGAAACCATCGCCCAAACTGTTGAACCTCCATATCATTTCCAAAATACCATCGCCTAAACTCCAGCGGCACCCCTGTTTTGGAGAGACACATGCCATTTCCCATACACGAATCGACTATACTCACCAGTGCGCCTCTCTTCATGATCTTAAAACATTAATAGATGGTTCAGCGGTATGAAGGTTCGACGGTTTGGACAATGGTTGGTCGGAATTTTTTCACTTCTAAAGTGACAATCCTATTTGGAGAAGAAGATGAGAGAGAGAGAGGGAGGGAGAGAGAGAATTTTATTTTTATTTTTAATATTTTAATAAGGCTTAATAGCATAAAACATTTCTATGTTTGACACTTCTTACAAAAAAGTCTTTATGTTTCATTTTTTTTTGTATTTTTTTATCCCTATTTCCATGTTTCATTACTGAAAACATCATTTTCACCAATTTGAAATGTAGAGACATTTTGCACACTACAGGCTAAACATAAAGGGATGTTTTATGCTATTAAACCTTTTAGTAAATATTTTGGACTCACTTGAGCTTTTTAAAACAATTAGGATTAATATTGCAATTTATTCTTTATTTCTCTTTTCTTTTTTTATTGGTTGTATTTAAATAGAAGGGTATTTTGGTTATTTTACATTAAAAATAGTTAAAATGACGTTTTCTTCAATGAAGCCCTGTATCGGTGATAGAACCAATTCCTATAATTATGAAACCCATATGAGATACAGAGGAATAGGCTATTCTTTTTTTTTTTTAAATTCCGTTGACCGAGAGATGTTGAAGCTGCATAAATTATTTGCATTGCACCTACTATGATCAACCAAGAAGAAAATATAGAATGAGCATGGGGTAATAATTCCATATTGATCCGAACTAATCCATATACTCCCATTTTTAATAAGATTCCGACTAGAAGCATACAAGTACTATAATGCGCTTCTCCATGGGTATCTGGTAACCATGTATGTAGGGGTATAATCGGCAATTTGACAGCAAAAGTAATAAAAAATCCAATATAAAATATTATTTCCAAGGCCACAGGATAGGACTGATTGGCTACGTTAAAATAAGGCAAAAATGTAAAAAAATAAAATAAAATGAAACGTAAGGATGTTTTCCGCAATAAGTGTCAAACGTAAGGAGGTTTTGTGCTATTAACCCAAATAAAAATGTCTTACCAGCGAGTCCTTCACAATTCCATTATTAATGCTCTCGTGTAATGTGTATGTACATGCGAACATGCTTGAGTGCTTGTGTTTATTTGTGAAAGAGAGAGAGACTTCAGAGAATGTTAAAGATATTTGTTGACACACAAAAAGCTCAGCCCAAGTCGAATAGCCCAAGGAATGAATCCCAACTAGAAGATCCCCAAAGATCAAATAGCCCAAAGAACGAATCAATCAGACAATGCAGGATAAAGGCCCAAATAGGGAAGCCCATGAACGCGGTAATACCATCGCCCAAGGTTGCAAATCGCCAAAGATTTGAACGAATGAATTACCATGCAATCGCCCAGAGCTGTGACCCTGCTCCCGTCAAAACATTCAAGTCGCCCAGCATCTTAGCAAACATAAGATGTTATGGTTACCCAAAAGTGTAGTTAATAAAGCAGTTATTGGGTAGTCCTACCACGTCCCATGATTCAAGGAATTCAATTGAAGACGGTTGAACGACAAAAGTAATGTCAGCAGTTAAAGAAGACAGTTTCATGACAAGTTGGCCACTACAAGGAAAGTGGGTAGTTATAGAGCGATCAAATAGTTTTTAAGCAGTTGATCATGAAAAGATCATCTAGGGAGTATAAAAGGAAAAAAAGACATAGAGCAAAAGAACCCCGAATCAAACACTTTCGAACAGAGAATATGTGACTTTCAATTTCTTAGTTTAGATTTAAACACTTCTTTTACAGTAACTCGTGTGCTTGCGCCCCTTGGAGGCATTCTGTTTTTACTTTCCAATTGTAAAGTCATTGCCAATAAAAACACCCCTTTTTGGGACTTTGTCTCAAGAGGTTTTTCCCTTACACAATCGTTTGATCCCTTTTTAATTGTTAGCGACTAACCCGCGCGAAACAATTTGGTACGTCCAGTGGGACAGTGGTGTTTGGTGTTGAAGATACAAAAGGTGAAACAATATGCCTCAGAGATCCGACAAGGAAGCAGCAAGTCAGGGAGGAGTCTAGTCTGTGATCGAGCGATATGAGGAGCAACATAGCTCTCCACGAACAGATGGACAGAATTAGAGCAGTAACAGTCGTTACGAATCAATGACAGAGTTGAGTCCTCGAACTATGCGTGCACTGCTTGGAGAACTCACACAAGATGTCGTTGAACAGGTAAATCTTCGAAATATTCATAATATGGAAAAATTTCCCAGAATGGGAATGCACATTATGACAACATGACCAAACAACTGAATACTTTGAATGAAATAATGAATAAGTGAGTAGGCCAAATTTGTCAACCAGTTACGCCTCTTGCAAACCACTTTCAAACTAGGACAATTGTGGGACATAATCCCCCAGTCCTAAATCCAAGTCAAGGGGTAGAACCACATTTCGGTCCCTGTACTTCAAACCAAGGGGATGGTGTAATGCCAAATCAGAATAATGGTAGTGGTACGCCTAACTTGGGGGGTAATCCAAATATAAGAGATAATGTCCTAAATAACGGGCAGAATACCCCACGTGTTAATGAGGGAATAAATGTTCAGGCTAATGGTAACAATGGCCCAAATCATGATAACTTTATTCCTAATCAAGGATCAAATATTAGGCCTCAAGCAAATCAACCAGTCAGCCAACCTGTAGGGATTCCATATGACCCCATCGTCATGTTGAGGAATCAGATTATGGAAATCGTACAGGACCAGATGGCTTTTGGGGTACGTCCTGTCATTAGGCCGACTTACACAAAGCCATATTCTGATTGGATAGACCAAGCATATCCATAGCCTACAGGGTATAAAGTGCCAGAATTCTCACTATTTACCGGTTTAGGGGAGGTGTCCACTCTAGAACACATAGGACGATTCATACTGCAAAGTGGTGACGTAACTGATTATCATAAAATGAGATTTTTCCCTAGTTCATTAACAGGAGTATCTTTCTCCTGGTTCATCAATTTGCCAGCGAATTCTGTTCAAACATGGCAACAATTGGAACAATTATTCCATGCTCAATTTTATAAAACTGAGTCTGAAGTTACTTTGGCCGATCTGGCAAACCTACGTCAAATGAGGTATTGCCTAATGGAGCCTATCATTTGGAAGATTTAGACGGCACCAAGCACATGAGGTTCATTAATGGCAAATATTTAAAAAAATATGTTCCTTCCTTATGGGAAAGTGAACAAATAAAAGCGTAACCAAATCGCATTGAACGATCGTAGAGTAAAAAGGGCCAGAGTAGGGATGGCAATCGGGCTCGTCGGCTCAGGCTGCCCGTGGCTCGGCTCGAGGCTCAGTAGACCCGAGCCCCATTTTGGGGACATGGGCTTTGCCCGAACCGGCCCGTGAGCTCGCGAGATTTTAAAAAAAAAAATTCAAATGAAGCCTTAAAAGGCAACAAATCTGCTACCTTTTAAGGCAGCAGATTAGAAGACTAATATAAAAATTAAAAAAAAAGTGGAGAAAACGAGCCTGCCTAGCTCGGCCCGTAAGCCTTTTTTTTTGGCCGAGCATCGAGCCCGCAAAAAAGCTCGGCCATTTTAACCGGGCCGAGCCTGAGCCGAAACTTTAGGCTCGCGAGCCGGCTCAACCCGGCTCATTTACATCCCTAGGCCAAAGCGAAATACGTTCAAATAAATTCCTTTATTATCAAGTGCTCATTACAAAACTGCGAAATACAAGATGCTAAATGATCTATGAACTATGATTAAGAGCAAACTAATCTCCCGGTTGATCGTCGAGTAAGAGGGTGTACTGGCCTTGATCGTCGTCCTGATCGCACTGCTGCAAAGGCAAGCAGAGAGGTCGAGAAGCACTCTCAGCAAGCAGAAAGGAAGATGAAGAGCCCTCACATCGCCTTCCTAAATGCATCGCTGCAACGACAGGTAAGGAGACTGAGAAGCACTCTCAGCAAGTAAGGTGGCCTCCAAGCACCCCAAAAAATTGTCTTCCATCATTGAACTCCTTGTAGGAACTGAGACGATGGGAAGAACTTTGCTGCTGGCCAAAGAATATTTCCTATATCTCCCATACCAAAGGCGACATCAAGAAAGATGACAAAGTGGGCGGATCAGATGATCCATTTTCATGGAAAACGAAAGCTTTTGATTGATTGTCAAAAATGCCAAGAAATGACAGCAAATTGGTTTTTTGAAGAAGAAAATGGAAATGAAGATGGAAAGTATGAAGTATACATGCATTTATAGGGAGGTGAAGGTGAAAAGACATAATATAATATGCATTTATAGTGGGGTGAAGGTGAAAAGACAGAATATGAGCAGCCATATTCGTGTCTAGTAAATGGGATTAAATGGTCCAAAATCGGGCAGAAATATCAAAAGAAAATGTGCAAAATTTTTAGCATAAAGCAGTTAAATGCCTAAGCGATTGACGATTAAAAGACGAACGTCAATCAATACACAAGAAGCTAAAATAGTTATTTGTTAACAATGGTGGCTGCTGTTGTATCAGTACAAGGTTACAAAGGGAAAATCAATACGAAATTACAAAAAGAAAAAGTTAAGGCATTATATGTCTTAATTACAATTCGCCCCATACAAAACGAATTCTTTCCCTAAGTCTCCCCCAGTCCTCGCTCTGCCGAGAAGAAGTGATGTTCAATTCAGCCACAACATCATCATCAACTTCCAACTTCTTGTACTGCTCGACCAAAGACTTAGTTCGCTCAATTCCTTGGGAAGCATTACGCTTTTTAGCAGCCATTCTCGCCTTGCAGTCGTTCATCTTGGCTTGAAGCTCCTTCATCTGAGCAGCCAAACTAGTCATCAAAGAGTTTTCAATCATGACTGCGGAAGAGATTTCTTTCAACTCATCCTCAGCTTTGTTGATCTCCAGAAGCAAAGACTCTTTTTCAGATACGGTGCGAAGATATTGAGTACTTTTGGCCTTCAGTTCAACATTCTTGGCCAGTAAGGAGAGGACCTCGGAATGGACAACTTTCAACGTCGTTTTAAAATCAGCAGAAAGATTGAACGATGGAAATGTCAGTGCTTGCTCCAATTTCGCATTCAAATGCTCAAGCTTATCCTTATACTTGGCAGCACTAGCCTTATCGATGTCCATGTCCATGAATGACACATACTCAAATATCAATTGCTTAAGGAACCCCATATCTTCCTCTGAAGAAGCAGAAGGACAACTGGCTGAAACAGGGTGAGATGTCTTGACTTGCCCCCAAGAAGTGAACAAGTCTTGAATGGAACGCACAATTTTATCAGCATCTTGCAAAGAAAATCGCCAATATTGAAGCTTTCCACTACACTAAACAAAGTGGAGGTAAAGGTGAAGCAAAGATTACCTCATCAGCAATCTTGGAAGATGGCATATCCTCAGCCAAATCTGCTACCTGTGGCTCCACCATTCGTGAGGACTTCCCCTTGTCTAAGCGAGAAGACCTTACCGTAACGGGCAGACTCATGGGAACATCTGCAGAACTCAAAAGGCAAAAAATCAACACCAATAGCACAAGCAAAGGTGAAGCATTAAAAAACGAATTACCTTCTGCTTCGACGTTTGGGGGGTTAACACCCTGGGAAGAAGGTGGCTCGTCCATTGGTTGTGATGAAGATTCTGGGACTGAAGATTTCTCTTTAAGTGTAGTCCTTTCATCAGTTGGTTTGGACGAAGCAGCCTCAGCAGAGGATGATGGAGCAGGAGCTGTCAACACCAAAACCTTCAAGGGAGAGGTTGAACTTTTCTGAGAAGTCCAACTAAACTATCAGCACATGGAAAAGTCTCAAGTATGGAAAGGTATGCTTATGAGTAAACCAATTTAATTACTTTCCTCCTAACGATGAGAGGGGTATCATCATCATCATCCTCCAAAATGGGTGATGCTGAGGCTAGCTGTTTGCGGCTTGGGGCACTTCTAGCTACAGTGGGCTTGGCAGGAAGAGAATTCGATGGACGGGCAGATTGTTTAGCACGAACAGAGGAAGAGGGACTCCTAATGGACACAGGAGTGACCAAAACAGGAGAAGTGGAAGAAAATGTTTGGCTGGTCTAGTGAATGGAAAGCACGATTGGCATCAGTCGCAAACAATCTGCGCTTCACTAATGACCAGAGTCGTTCAAAAAGGGGATGGATGTCACGACTAGGATTGAAGGGGGCTAATGAAAAGTTGCTCGTCAAAAGAAGATTGCGAGCATTTATAGTCTCTGCCTCCGCCTTATTAATGGTGTGGAAGCGGTCTATCAAATTCTTTGAATAGTAAGGGTAACGGGCCAAGTTTGGCCAAAACCAAGTTGGCGAGCAAAAAATTGGGGAGCATATATTTCTACCCCAGCCTTGGTATTGGTCCCAGTCAAAATATCATGAAATAACTCCCTCCCGGTCAAAAACTAAATCCAAACAAACAAGGAAGTGTTCGCACTATCTAGAGTGGATGGAGGTTGCACATAATCTGGAGTCAAAAAGGGAGGAAAAGGAAAGAAGGAAGGGATTGAATCTAAAGTATAAAAGAATGAAAAAATGTCTTTTCTGAACATATTTACAGGAGTCAGGGGCTTAATGGCTAGCCCATAGCAGCTAGCAGAAGGACTAGACAAAGATGGAGCACCAAGCGATGGAAAATAGATTCTCAACCACATTTGAGCGAACCAAAGAGGCCCATTGCCAGTGGGAGATGCACCATTCTTCAATTGGGATTGAAGAGAAGCCATGCCTCTATAGAGGGCAGCTAAAAAGAAAGAACATAAATTCAGAGGCCTACCACGCGCCAATTCGTGCGATATGGGTAAATAGCTCAGGGAGGGCTTATGCTTGGCACACACAAAATGTATTTACAAAGCCAAATCAGAAGAAAGACCACTCGCTCGGTATGGGAAGGCTCAGCGCTCGAGTGGTTATGAAGGGTTTGCAGGCTTGAATAAGACTCGGTGAGGCCTTTACCAAATTTTGGGGCGATACCAGAAATCAAAATATCAGGGAAAATGGTATCGCCCAAAGGTGGCAGATTTACTAGGGCCCCAACATCCCTTAAGGTAATGGACATGGGACCAAGAGGAAAAACAAAAGTATTATACTTAGAAGACCAAAAACTTAAAGCGATTGGAAAAAGTACTGGGTCAAAAATAGGGGGTTGAAGAGAGATTTCCAACAAATGAGAAATCCTAGCATTATCAAAAATTGCCTTAGTAGGACCATGGTCCACAAGGCGAGCATGCTATCTACGAAAAACGACATCAGATTTAGGCCAAGTGCGAATACCTCTTTCGTGAAGTGGCCCCAGCGACAAAGAATTTAGAAACGGAGGGCCCTGAGTACAAGGGAATAGCTGACCGACCACCGCTTGTTCGATGACCTCGGCATTGTTGAATAAAGGACCTAGATAGAACTCATTGAGTTCGACATTGGCCGGTGCAAGGAAGTTCGGAGTTATATATGGCCGAGTAAGGAGTTTCTGAAAGTCTTCGAAACTGAAGGAGTCACTAGACTGGGATTGTGAAGCAGCCATTAGGGACGAAATAGAATTTTTCAGAGTTACGTAGTAGAGAAGCAAGGAGATGAACAGTAATATTGCGAGAGAGGTGCGAAAAAATGAGGCGTGATTTAGTGGTGCAATGAAATAGCGTATTTGGAGGGGTTATAAGGGTTTGCAAACGTCGTACCTTTTCAGGCTATGGAAGAAAACAATGATTGAAATTCTTGGAAATTTCGAATGTTGCTGGGAAACACAAAGTGAATATGGCAAAAATTAATAATTGGTATTAATTCTGCCATATTGGGGGATAATTGTTGACACACAAAAAGTTCAGCTCAAGTCGAATAACCCAAGGAATGAAGCCCAACTGGAAGATCCCCAAAGATCAAATAGCCCAAAGAACGAATCAATCAGGCAATGCAGGATAAAGACCCAAATAGGGTAGCCCATGAACGCGGTAATACCATCGCCCAAGGTTGCAAGTCGCCCAAGATTTGAGCGAATGAATTGCCATGCAGTCGCCCAGAGCTGTGACCCTGCTCTCGTCCAAACATTCGAGTCGCCCAGCATCTTAGCAAATATAAGATGTTATGGTTACCCAAAAATGCAGTTAATAAAGCAGTTATTGGGTAGTCCTACCACGTCCCACGATTCAAGGAATTCAATTGAAGACAGTTAAACGACAAAAGTAATGGCAGCAGTTAGAGAAGATAGTTTCATGACAAGTTGGCCACTACAAGGAAAGTGGGCAGTTATAGAGCGATCAAGCAGTTTTTAAGCGGTTGATCACGAAGAGATCATTTAGGGAGTATAAAAGGAAGAAAAGACATAGAGCAAAAGGACCCTGAATCAAACACTTTCGAACAGAGAATATGTAACTTTCAATTTCGGGTGCAAATTTTTGAATGGGATGGTACTGATTTTTTGCTATAAATCATGTCTTGATATCATATTGTTATTGGCCTTGTCATATTTTCTTGAAAGGCTGCCAGAATAAAAAGAAGATTGTGAGGAGTTTCTATTAAACTGTGATAACAAACAAGTATGTTGTAATAAATTACTAGTTAATCGTCTCAATATTTGGTTTCCCATTTTCCAGGATAAGCGATTTTCCTAGTAGTTTTCTTTCAACGTGGTTTAGAATTCTCGACATTATTGGATCTATTCCCAATTTATCTTTTTCCATCAGACTGAACTGTTGAAAGTCCCGCAGTTGATCAACCCAAATAAGGAGTATAGGTATAATTAATTTCAAAAACTATTATTGATGCATATTACACTTGATTGGAAGTTTGGAAATTTTTGTTTCATCCTATATTAGAAATAGAAGTTCCAAAAATATGATAGTATCAACATCTTGCAAAAAAAAAAACTTTTCCAAGAAACTCCTTTTATTGACATGAAAGCAACATGAAGTAGATCCAGATATATCGTGGATTTCTCGTGCCATAAATCAGATATATACCCCACTGTAGCGTTAGAGAAAGGAAAGTGCTTTCAGCATGGATACCAACTCCAAGTGACACCAGAGACCGAGCATTCTCTTTGTTACCAAAAACATTAGTTACTACAACCAGTGATTGTTTCCTTCAGCATTTTGAAGAGCGCATGAGGTTTCTAATTTCATTAAGAAATAAAAAAACAAGTACAGAACTGTTGGATATTGGTTAAATAAATTGAGAATTGAAAATCGATTAAAGTTCGTATCGAATTCGGCCAAATACTCAAAAGCTCGACTCAATCCGTTTAGGCAAAATTGTTTGCCACTTCGCCGCTTCGGGGCGCACAAACGGGGATCGACCTGCCCGGTCAGGTCGCGAGGGTCGAGGGGGCAGCGCCCCTCGTGGGGGGTCGGGGGCAACGCCCCCGAAAGAGAATTTTGATTTCTCTGCATGTATTGAAGGGTATATTTGGCATTTCGAAAACCAATATCGGATGAATGAGAAATTACGAAAAAGACCTCAACCATTAGTGAATAGACACCTTTTCATAAATATGCATTGTTTGGAAATGGTGCATGGTTTGGTCTCAACCATTTCGTCCACACCCCTTCATGGTCTATAAATAGGACCCTTTGGGTGTCCTATTCCACACAGTTTGATATGCAAAACGTTTCTCATCCTCTCTTCTATCCAAAATCAAAATCATTTCGTTTATTTTGATTTTCTTTCATTTCATTCTTGGAGTACATAAGCCTAAATTGGTTCGTTGTACTTGTGTTTTGGAGTGCTACAAACACAAGTGTAGCCGTTGTATCTTGGGAGTCGATTGCTGAAATCCGTAGGCACCGTTGCGGGGCAAATTCGACTTAAGGACAAAGAGTCCAACTCTTGCCTCGGCTTTGTCACCATCATTATACTTATTTCAGCGTCACTATTCACAAAATTCATCCAACAAGAACTTTTGCTAAAGATTCTGAAAAAGTTTTATTTTAGAAATTTTTGTTGTTACGAAATGAGGAGGTTAGGTGTGGCATGATATGAAATATTGACCGTACAAACAAGAACAAGATATAAGCAAGAATAGATATTGGTAGAGGAAACAAGTAATTTTATTTATTGACAATCAATGGAGAGAAAATTAAAATACTAGCAATATCTGGAATATTTAAACTGAATGAAATGTCTACTATTTACAAGAAACGTCCCAAACCCTAGAAATAACTTAAAAGATAGAAAGTAGGTCAAAATATGTGTGACATTGACATAAAGAGCCCGGATAACATTGTCACTCGAGCGAGAGCTCAGCCACAGGCGAGTGACAATTTTTTGCTTCCAAAAATTTACCTATTGCTCGAGTGACCAGGTAGCGGTAGACTAGCGAAAATTAGGTGACTTTTCTTTTTAATCCAAAATTTTGATATCTCCATGACCACGTCAACTAGAACTCTATTACCCACTAGAATATGGGTCACATTCAACAAATCTCTACTTTGACACAAATTTCGGTGCAACGAATGAAGCTCCAAAATTATTCCATTGGAAAATAAGTCAAACTGCAACGAAATAGACCAAACTTTTTAACCAAAACCAAACTTCCCCATGTTATTAAAAAATACTTTTCCTCTTCTACAAGGAATTCAAGATTTAACAAATATTGACGAAGCACATCCTATAGTAGAATCAACTTTAAATGCTTTAAATAAAGGCCCTTTGCTAGTCTCAACACCTTTAAAACCATTAAAGTATACACAACCAAATCAGCATCCCCGTACCTATCTTCAATGAATCATTTCTTAGCAATTGAACATGATGGCACTGCAGACAATAGTAGCAAAGCGAAATTACCCAAATTCTCCAAACTCTCTCGAGTAGTGTTTTTTGATAATGACTCAGAGCCAACTCTTAAAGGTACTGTATTTCCACCATAGTACTAAACCTGTGCTGATAATTCTTCACTAATTCTGGATGACCTTGCAAGATGTACAACTAGGATTTTGTCTACTCTTCTAATACCATATGGACACCCTTCCAGACTTTCGAGACTCCACCTCGTCCAGAAAACTCATAACCCTTTGAATCAAGGGTGCTTAGCAAGATGATATTCTTCTTCAAATCTGAAACATGTTGAACCTGGCTAGGTGTTTTGATTATTCCATGCAACAACTTCAATCTGACCCTACCAATAATAGCTACCTGACAAGCTCCGTTGTTACCTATTACAATGACACCTTGCATAACTGTTTTATATGTTTCAAGCAAATCAAGATTGGGATACGCATACAACGCACAAGTTGTATCCAAAATTTATTCCTCGTCAGGTTTGGATTCTATGTCAGAAATTATCAAATGATCTCCATAACTCAAATAGTCCTCAGCTATATTAGCCTCATCCGACGTGTTTAATTGACTCCCATGACTTGCAGATGAATTACCCTTATTCTGCAACTTCTGACAATCCCTCTTAATTTGTTCTTTCCTCTTGCAATAGAAACTAACCAAATTGCTATAACTCGACCTCGACTTATCCCTTTGCTGATCATTATGAACCATAAGACCTTCTCCATCTCTGAATTCAGACCCAACCATATGCTTCATCTCCTATCGTGAAAACAGGGCATCATACATGTCTTCAATGGTGAGTACGTCACGATTGTACAAAATCATGTCTTTGAATGATGAAAAAGAAGCAGGCAGCGAACTCAACAGGATTAAGGCCAAAAGATCATATTTTACCACTAAGGTCTTCAAATTAGTGACAATCTCCTTGAACAAGACCAGATGATCTTCCAAAGATCCGTTTTCTACCATGTGATGAGAATTAGCATTTGCTTCTATGTAACTTGCTTGTCTGACCTCCAATTTCAACCATAATGCAGCTGTTGAAAGTTTTGCAATAGATCAACCTAAATAAGGAATATATTCATAACTAATTTCGAAAACTACTGCAATGCACATTAGAAAATGAAGTTACAGAAATGCACATTTCATGCCCTGTTTTATATCCATCTCCATCTTTGTCTGTTTCACCAAATAGATTACAAAGATAAGTACACAATGAGATCCTTCATCGGACATGATTAGAAAATATACCATGCAATATTTCGAAAAATTACATTTTGATGAGAGCAAAGTTAACAAGTTTTCCCCACCGTTCTACATGTTTCAAAAATGCTTTTCTTAGAATCTCATACTATATGTAATCTGAACTTAATTTTTGCATCCACTCATCCAGAGTCTGAAAAAGAAAAGAAAATTAACAATATTATACGTTAAATTGCAAGTAAAGCATGGTTAGCTTTAATCCATAATACCTAATAGATGAAATGTAAAAGTAAAGATGCAGCAAACACTATGAATGCTATGAAAAGAAATGTGTGGTATGTGTTGAAGATATCAACTTGTTGCACAATAATTTAAGGAATCAAAGAAAGAAGCATAATCCCAGCTACATTACTGTTGGAATGCAGAAGCAAAATTATCTAGAAATCTAAAATATTCTTTAATTCATAAACAAGACCGTCTAAATGTTCACGTGTATGTTATATCAAGAATAAATTATTTGAATTTTTATCCAAATTCGATGATCAATTTTGGAATTAATTATGAATTATGAACTTTTGGCCTCTTGGATCACGAATTTCTGGCTTTTTAATTCCAAGAATTTGATGCTTCTAACCTCCAAGTCTTCTATGGTATTTACTAAAGTCAAGATTATACCGGTCGGTATGCACATTCTTTTAATTAAATGAAGAAACTAATTCTTAAATTAGACAATTGAATGAGATGATAAAATATTATTTCCTCTCTCCAAATTTGAACATTTTAGAATTACGTATTATGATTGTTATATAATCACATAGAATGTCTAGTTTTCATCCAATATTTATTTATAGAGATAGAATAGTTACAATCCTTGTAGAGTAATAATTTCACATTCAAATAAGAATTCTAATTAAAATCTAAGTAGGAATTTTAATTAAAGTCCAAATTCAATTAGTTTACATTTAATTACAACTGTAAGTTTACAACTTTCATAGTAATTACAACTAAGTACAAAACTTTATTTTAATTACAATTAAGCCTAAAATTATTATAATTACTATAATCAAGTTTCAATACTTTATGGAGCTATCACGGTAACCTGATTGGATATATATTATCTAAACTCCAATAATTAGTTTCTGTCTAGTTGACCTTGACCACAAAATCTAATTATTAATCTTTACTTTTCCACTAAAGGTAAAAGACTGAACCGTCAGAATATATAAAATTATAGAAGCCAATAAATCTATAATACTTTCCTTGACCTGCCGCATATGTATTTTATCCCCGTCTAAAATTCAATATTTAGGTACGAGCATAAATAACCGTTTTGTCCTTCTAATTATTTCATCTACTTAAGTATCATTTTCTTCAACAGTCCTTTGAACCAGTTACAAAATTCGAAATTTAGCCATCGCTAAACATCGAGCTCAGATTTTAACCATTCAAATAAAATATTTAAGTAGTTATTCTACCAATTTTTCAAGGTGATGATTCCCGACACGAATTCATGTTCTCTACTTCGATCATTTTCAAGATCCCAACTTATCGAGATATTTTACCAACAAATTGATCTCACTCATTGATGAATTAAAGAACCATTAAAAATCATGAAAAGATATCCATAACCTTGTCAAGGGATTTAGATGAAATACGCAACAATCAAGTGAAATTTAATTCTCCACACGATCATGCTATAGAATTAAATTCGATACGCGGTCCGTTCAATACACTTCAAGTGTAATAGTGTCACCTTTTACTATTTTTGTGATAATAACAAATCACAAACATGAATAGTGAATCGGTCAACACTACAACATTTCTATTACTAGTGACAACCTTTATGCATTGGTTGTGAACAAATTTCTTATCATCAAAATATAATTTGTATCACACTGCACTTCTCAATGCAAGTACCTAACTTATATCTATGCAACATAATCAAATGCAAGAGTCAAATACTAAACGGATCAATTACAACTTACAAATCATCATCATGATCATCATTGCTGGTAACCATGAGGTTTCGGAAAATGATACTAATAAATTTGCTTGTCATCGCTACTTGACATGTGATGAATGTGTATCATAGATAATGGAAAGACGCATCATCTAAATCAATTCTGATAGTTTTTTCTACTTAATCAAAATTTATATATTTTAATACTCATATCATATACTAAAAAGAACAATCCTATCTAAATTAAATATATAAAAAAAAGGGAGTTATTCTCAAGGGAACCAATATAGCACCTATATGGTTCCCATTTTTTTTCTTTTCTTTTTTCCATTTTTTTTTCTCAATACACTGAAGTAGACTGGGATTGAAGCAACAAATTTAACAAATTTCAATGCTTAGAATGTAATATCACCCCCATAATTACATTGCAAATTGGGTTCTTTTTCTCATTCTAAATGTATGGCATATTGGCATTATCTTAAAATTGAAATATGAACTACACAAGCGATCGTACGTTTTAATAAGAATACCATTCATCAACAAAAAACACATGGGATAATTTAACTAATTGCGTCATGACTTGCATCCAAAAATAATTATGGATAAGAGTCCTTTAATTTCAACATTTCACAATAGTGTTTGCTGAAAATTACGAAAGATTTTGAAGAAGAAGTTCTTGAAAATTGACAAGTTTGATTTGATCTCTCCTATCAAAGAAAAGTGAAGGTTGGTTAGCATTGAATATTCTTGCTGATGTTGAGGTAAAAAATTTATTCGGAATACTGTGGACTGCAAAGACTTTAAAGTTGGAAGCCAGTTTCAAATAGTACATTGAATGTTAATTAGCTTAGTTGATTCATGAATGTCAAATTGGCACTTTTGTTACGAAGTCCTCAATTATTAGTCATTCGGTCTATTTAGCAACACAATGATATTGTATGTCCAATAATAAAATATAAAGATATGTGATACATTTTTTTTGGGCCAATTATTTGATGACAGCTAAACATGATTTTAAGTTTATTTTTGTAATTTTTATACAATGGCAATTACATCGACAATTTACAATTGACAAAAAGGTGAGATGACTGTTATCTGTCCAAATATGCTGCTAATGTCCTTCAAAACGAATAATAATTATTTTTTTTCGAACTTTTTTTTTTTGGTTTAAAAATTTGAGCGATAAATAAGTCTTTTCATACTTTCTTAACATATTTTTAAGTTAAAAAATGTCATCAAAGACTATATACACTAACTAATAAAAAGTTGAAGATAAAAATGTGATAAAATAAAGAGGTGGTGCCATCAATAAAAGTTTAGATCTGGCTGATGATTTAGGACCTTATTTTTCTATATCACTACTCAATAACAGTATTAACATTTAATAATACGTTGTTCAAAAAAAAATTTCAATTTTGACCTCACAGTTCGAACTATCTGAATCCGCCCCTGAGTCTCAAACAAGTGACCGACCATTCTATTTTGTCTGCATTTAGAACACATATAAATGAAAGTTGGCCGCTAAATTTTCAATGGTTCAATTTCACGTTTAATTTTTGGAAGGTTATCGATTATCGAAGCAGGGGGTGCAACATCATCATCATCATTGTGGGTAACCCCATGAGAATTCCGAAAATAAATTTCTAGGATTATAAAGAAATCCTTGCTCCCCAGTGCCAAGCTGCATTTCTCCAAATATTAGTAGACCTTGATAGACCAGCATTTGGTAAATGTATCCTCCAGCATTTTCTGCACATGGTAGGAAGCCATATGTGTGTTGGCAAGTGCTTGCGGCCACAAGAACATCATTTGCAGTAAGAGCTACAGATTGGTCAATTCCATTCAGTAATGAACAGAGTTGATAAAAGATTTAAGTACCATAATGCTTAAACTAGCAATGGTCGGAGTGAAAATTTGTAAACTGTACGATAGACCATGGAATATGCTTAATCAGTTATGCAGTAACGTGTGTGCTTCCCTCGTGCAGTGAAGGAAAATGGAATATATTTATCACCTTCTAGTCTCAACTTTAAATTATATAACAAATTGGTAAATATTTTTTACTTATACCAATTTATAGAATTCATGGCAATATTACAGAAGATTGTATTATTAATCTTGGAAGAGTATATATTTAAAACAAATATTATACAAGAATTATTATTATTTCTAGAAAAACAAAATTATTTCATTGCTTTTGAAGAAAGACAAATTCAGATAATTTGGAAAAAAAGAAATAAATAAATAAAAATTGTGTTATTGCTCTTAAACAGCTTTTCTTTATAAATATTATTATTATTATTTTAAAAAAAAATCATGTTGTGCTCCCAAAATAGCACAAATCTTGAAAATATCATAAAATTTAAATCATGTTTAATTATGTTATACTCCGTAAGAAGCATAACTAAATATGGTATAAGTAAACATCGTAATAATAACCTAAAAAATATGGTTATATTCTGAAGAATCACAGCCTATGTATACAAATATTTTAGAAGAATATTGTGTAATCTAATCTTGACAAATAATTATGCAAAAGGTTTATTTTCTAGTTGACAAATAAACACACTTTTTTTTTTTGGGTTTGAAAAAGAAAAAAGAAAAATAGCGATGAGGAAAATGACGATCCTAATCTAACAACAAAGGCATTTTCTTCTCGATCTTCATTGCCAAATTTATTATTTGAGAAATATCCACAACATTGCATTAGATTGATTATTTGGTATCGATATATTATATGCATAATTTGTGTATAATATGAAGTTTTTCTTTATTATAGGCTAAACAGTACAATACTCGCCATCCATTAGGCAAACTGTTGAAAACTCCCATACCTTTTAGCACAAAATGTTTTGTGCGAATTATCCCCCACTGTCAGCATCCGTACATTCTCCTGATTTCATGAAATTTATGCATTGATTTCTATATGTACATGAACCTAAATTCATTTATTAATACAAATATTAGCTAGAACCATATTTTTAAATGAATCAACATTAAATATTAAGAAAATTTTAACAGAATAATTTGTCTTCGTATAATTTTGGAAAATCGGTTTTCTAATTCGAAGAACAGAAGTGGAGATTGTGCTTCCCGATGACAAAGTTCAGCAAGTTACAGAACGCGATCAGAGTCTCTTAGATCAGTAATAGCAAAGAAGGTAGAGAACATAGCCTGAGACATAACAAAAATTGGGGATTGCAAGCTCTGTATTGATGCCTTTGTTTTGTCCAACATAGTTTCCTCATTCCCTCTGTACTTGACACGGGTGTCAAAGAGGCAATTAAGGAAGGATTCGGGACAGGATAAAGAAGAATTTTGAACAACCAATTCTGGGATTTTCTTACCTCCAATTTAGTATTATTTTTCTTTCTAAGTTTAAATATTACATTCCAAGTTTAGGAGATTACTGTGTTTAATTTTGTTTGCCCATAAAGACAGGCACTATGTTATCTTTGAATGATTCACGTTTGGGAGAAAAAAATTAAATACTTGATTCTTTTTTTTAGAAGAGTTCTCCTTTGAGTGTTCTGTATCTCCAGCCCTTTCCTTGAAGTGGTGAGCCTTGATCCTGCTCTGTATCTTGAGGAAACTGTCTGTGAGTGGTGATCACTAATACTCGGTAGCTGTAAATTTTTTTTAATAGAATCAGTTTGCTTGATGTGATTTTTTTCTGGTATCAGTTGGTATCAGAGCCACAGGTTGTCATGTCTAATCGAGGTCGGGGTCGACATGGGCCTGACGTTGAAAGACCAAATCTTGAGCGAGATCTTTGTGTTATTGAGAATGAAGCATTGCGTATGGAAGTGCAACAGCATCAACAACAGCAGGCGTATCTTCAAGCTGTGAGATAAGAAGTACTAAATCATGATTATGAGGAAGAGGTTCATGTGACGATGAAGAAGAGGTTAATCCTTTCCATTGAGATCATAGCATGGGATCAAATTTTGCTCAAAGAAATTGCAAGTTTGAGCAAGATTTTGACATCAAAGTTGATGTTCCAGAATTTGAAGTCAGAATGTAGTCAGATGAATTCACTGATTGGTTGCATACAATGGAGAGGATCTTTGAGTACAAGGATGTGACAGAAGACTGCAAGGTGAAGATTGTAGCCATAAAGTTGAAGAGACACGCATCGATATATTGGGAATATCTTAAGAAACAATGGGCACATGAAGGGAAGAACCGTATTTTAATTGATACCGAAAAAAATCACAGCAAGCAAACTGATTCTTGAAAAAAATGATAGATACCGGATATTAGTGATCACCACTCACAGATAGTCTCCTCAAGGTACAGAGTAGGATTAAGGCTTACCACTTCAAGGAAACGGTCGGAGATACATAACACTCAAAGAAGAAAACTCTTCTAAAAAAAAGAACCAAGTCTGTAGCTTTTTTTCTCCCAAACGTGAATTATTCAAAGATAACATAGGGCCTGTCTTTATAGGCAAACAAAATTAAGTTTCATATTTTTAAGCAGGATGAATTGTATGTTGAAAACTATACTACTAAATTTGAATATCTAATGTTGCGATGTGAGATTGAGGAGGCCGAAGAGCAAACCATAGCTCGTTATCTTAGTGGGTTACGTACTGAAATCTGTGATGCAGTACATCTACAACCCTATTGGACTTTTAACGATTTGTGTTAACATACAGATAAGGTTGAGAAGCAATTACAGGAGCCTCATAAAGGAGCATTTCGTTCCATGAATCGTGACACTAATTTTAATTGTGGGAATATAGGCCCTTCTAGGAACAATTCTACCAAGCCGTCATCATCAAAAATCATTCTCAAGCCAGAAACTTCAACTGTTAATCCTAGTCGTTTCAATTCTTCTACTGGTCTTCAATGCTTCAAATGTCAAGATATAGGACATATTGCATCATATTACCCTAACCGTAAAATTGTTGCCTTCGTAGAAGAGGACGAATGTGAGGTTGAAAATTTGGGTGAACCAACATATGATGAGGAGGTAGAAGAGGAGGTGACCTATGCTGACCATGGAGAATCTTTGGTGGTCTGTCGAAGTTTGAGTGCAGTACATGTAGTAGATGACAATTGGCTTTGCAATAATATATTCCGTAAGAGATGTACATTCCATGGCAAGGTCTATGATTTGATCAGTGATGAAGAAAGCTGTAAAAATGTCATTGGTAGAGGAATTGAAGCTCAAAACAGAAGATCACCCTCAACCATACAAGCTCTCTTAACTTAGCAAGGGTAATGAGGTAAAAGTGTACAAGCATTGTCTTGTTCAATTTTCTATTGGAACTAAATACTTCGACAAGTTATATTGTGATGTTATACCTATGGATGCTTGTCACTTGTTTCTTGGTAGTCCATGGCAATTTGATAGAAGAGTAATACATAATGGATTAAAAAACACATATTCGTTTGTGGAAGATAGGGTAAAGATTGTGTTAGGACCTACTAAAATAGAGAAAAGTCTCCAACCTTCGAGATGAGAGGAAAGTAATTTCTTGACAGAAATTGAGGTACGAAAGAGTGTGGGAGAATCTTGTGACACTTATGTCCTTGTTGTTCTAGAGGAAAATGAAGAAAATACCAAGCTACCTCAGATCATGATTAATTTACTCCATGAATTTTATGATATAATACATGATGAAATATCACCTGGACTGCCGTCGATGAGAGACATAAAATATTGCATAGATTTCGTACCTGGTGCTAGCCTTCCAAATAAGGCTGCTTATAGAATGAACATTAAGGAGCAAGAAGAGTTTCAGAGGCAAGTAGATGACTTGATTGCTAAAGGGTTCGTGAAAGAAAGTATGAGCCCATGTGCATTTCTAGCACTTCTTTTGCCTAAAAATGATGGTTCCTAGTGTATGTGCATTGATAGCAGGGCAGTGAACAAGATTATAATTAAATACCAGTTTCCCATTCCACGACTTAATGATTTACTTGATCAATTACATGGTGCTTCTATATTTTCAAAGGTTGATCTCAGAAGTCGTATCATCAGATCAGAATGAGGCCAAAGGATGAGTGGAAGACTGTTTTCCAGACTAGGGGTGGATTGTATGAGTGGACCGTTATGTCTTTTGGGTTGTCGAATGCCCCAAGTACTTTGTCGACCAGGGGAGCGTGACAAGGGTGTTAAAGAGGCTATTAAGGAAGGATTTGGGACAAGATAAAAAGGCATTTTGAACAACCAATTCTGGGATTTTCTAGCCTCCATGTTTAGTATTATTTTTCTTTCTGATTTCAAAATATTACATCATAAGTTTAGGAGATTTCTATGTTTAATTTTGCTTGCCTATAAAGATAGGCCCTATGCTATCTTTGAATGATTCACATTTGGGAGAAAAAAAGGTTAAAGATTTGGTTCATTATTTTAGAAGAGTTTTCTTCTTTGAGTGTTCTATATCTTTGGCCCTTTCCTTGAAGTGGTGTGCCTTAATCTTACTCTGTATCTTGAGGAAACTATCTGTGAGTGGTGATCACTAATATCTGGTATTTGTCATTTTTTATCCAGAATCAATTTGCTTGTTGTGATTTTTTTTCTCGTATCAGTACTCTTGAATTTGAAGTGCTGAGGTTGGAACTCTAGAAGAATTTGGAGTTCCTCATATTTTACTATCAGTTCTGTATAACATATTCATTTGGTCGAAGACATCTAAATATGTCATAAGCTGAATCGATATTGCAAAATAACCAACTAGCGATGAATAGGGAAGGTATAGTTTCAAGAATTCATGGACCTATAATAAAGGACGCATGCTCTCATACAAAATGGAAGCCGCGAATCTAAAAATCAATTAGTTGACCATGTCTCGCACGCAAGATGTCCGTAACCTATATGACATTTTCTCTCAATATATTTTTTTGATTTTATTCTCACGTGTTATAAATTGTATGTGATACTCCCATAGAGTTCAACCAGGGGCGGAGCCAAGAATATACGCTACGGGGGGCTATGGTGCTCAGATTCGACTACAGGGGGCATTTTTTTTTTTTAAAAAGTTGATGTAATTCAAATGTAACAAAAAAAAAAAATTTTGTTATAATATAACATTATCAAAAATTGCACCTAACAAGATTTTACATCATAAAATCATCTATAATAAATCTACATATAAATTCATAGTAAATTCTCGTTCGATGTAAAGTTTCATACAATCAACAAGAAAACTATTATCCATTTTGTTCCAAAAAGTAAGTAAACTAAGAAAATCTCATCACTAGTATTCAAGACGGTGAATTGAATGACAACACGAGTGCGACCGTGCAAGCTAAAAAAATCGGGTGTTTAGATCAAGAAGTTTGAAAATAGAAACACATGAATTAATGTATTAAAAAAATGTTAATTATATCATGATAAAAAAAAATTATTTATATATACTCAATTATGAAACACTATAACAAAAAATTTAATACATGAAAGTAAATTAATATGTATGCACATATACACTATAAACAAAAAGTCAAAGTGTTGGGCATATGGGCTTATTTTTCTCAAAATAATAGTAATATTGGGTTGGGACTGGTTGTGCAATTGGACTGCTGTTGGATTGATGGTGGACTGAGTGATTAAATATCTATTTTTAATGGACCATTTCTTCCATTTTCTTGGATATGGGCTTGGGCAATACTGGGCTACAGCTCAGTAGAGTCCTCCCCCATCTCCGCCCCTGAGTTCAACAATAAAATTATTTTTCAACATTCAGTCATATTGAACAAAGATAAATAAGGATATGTGAATACTTTGTGTGAACGCAATGCAACTTGTGTCACACCATTCAAAAGAAGCAATATAAAAAGAAAAGGACAAAACATGTCTAAAAATTCTTCTATATACACAGTCTCAGAAGATTGGTGATATAGATGTTCAATATTCATAAAAAGCCTTCTCGACATCTATGTGAAAGAAATTGGTACATGAGATAGGAATACTCAACTTAAACATTTTCGGTCATCAACATTAGAGAGAGTAATTGTACTCTTTCTTTTTCATTTAGATTTTATCTCGTTGATTTTTTAGCAAGATTTTAATGTGGTAATATTTATTTTTATACTCCAAAATAATCATACTCTTTTTTCGCTTTGTTTGATATTTATCAAGCAACGTCTTTAATGAAATAGACATTGTATAATTAGTCATTCAAGGGGGAGTGTAATTATAAATTAAATATAGGATTTTGATTATCAATAAAATACACATATATCTATTGAGTTCTCTATCTTTCTTTTCTTTTTTTCACTGGTTTTCAACACTAAGCCCTTGTTTGAGCCTCATTTGTTTTTGCCAGAATACATTTTAGAGTAGTGTTTTGTCGGAGAATGTGTGATTAAAAAGTAAAAAATAATAATAATAATAATAATAATAAAAATAAATAAATAAATAAATAAAGTTTTTTATATGCATGTAAAATTATTTTATTGAATAATATGTGGTTGAAAATAAATTTTTGGAAAAATGGAAGCCAAAGATAAGCAAAATTGAAATTAACTATTGGCCAAGAGGAGTTGCGCAGAATTGATTCTTGTTGATCTTAAGACGAAATATGCATTTGTACTCATGTATTATCTGTTGGGTTCTTGTCACCGATGTACAAATTATTTTCTTGAAAACTGTGGAATACAGGGACTTGAGTTTGAGAAACCCATTTCAACTAATGCATTGTTCATTTTTTTGTTTTTTTATTTTTTGATCGGTACTAATGCATTGTTTTTAAATTTAATATGTTGACATTTTGTTATGGAAGTTTTCAAATGTAGTTATGAACACAACATGATGCTTGTAGACAATAATATCTCTTTTATTTCTTTCCTGAACATATCATCTTTATTTCGGCAGAAAAGAGTAAAATACCCAAGAAACATGATCAGGTTAATTCCAGTGAAGAACAAGTACAACAAAACAATAAAGCCCCAAGGAGAATGGATAGAGGAAAAATGCTAATAAGCAAGTCCAAAAAGGATATTCGGTACGTGAGACTCCCAAAATCCCTACTATAGCACAGACAACCAAAATAGTTAGCACTTCTGCAGAATAATCCCATGGCAAGTCCTTGGCGTATACAACTGCTAATAGTGTTGTCAAACCTGAGATGTTGTTCATTACGACGCTACTATAAATCTGCAAGTCAAATGAAAAAGGTTTCACCAACGAGTACTTCACAATTCTTTGTTAATGCTCCATTATAATGTATACGTGAGCGCATGCTGAGTGCTTGCATTTGTGTGCGTGTGTAAGAGAGAGAGGAAGAGAGGGACCTCAGAGAATGTTAAAGATGCAGTTTTTTCAGTCTTTTTACTGACTGGAAAGATAGCTTCTATTAAGATTCTTGCATTCATTGCCAATGGCACTATGACAAATGAGATGGAGAAAGAAGGCACACTCATGGCATATGATAACTGTAGGATACTTGTTGTGAGAGGTCCTCCAATGAAGGTCAATATAACAATACCCAACACAATTCTAAATACACATGTTACAAAATTCCAGTAAGATTGTCTGTAAACAAATTTATCCCATACAATCTGCAAGGGAAAAGAAAAATGAGTTAGTTAATTTCCAATGAAATCAGTAATTTATACAAAATGTGACAAAAAGGTTCTGTAAAAAGTTAAAGCAATTTCATTCTCACCCTGTCAAATTTATCCACACTTTTAGTCTTATCAGAGCATTTAGCAACACGAACGGCTTTAGCAAGCCAATTTTGTAATCCGT
>NC_036257.1:7727773-7736392 GCF_002742605.1 Olea europaea var. sylvestris | reverse complement strand
CAAATCATCATCATCATTGCTGGTAACTCCATGAGGATTCGAAAAATGATACTAACAAATTTGCTCGTGCCAAAATAATTTTCCAGGATATTAAAGAAATTCTTGCTCCCAGTGCCCAGCTGCATTTCTCCAAATATTAGTAGACCTTGATAGACCAGTATTTGGAAAATGTATCCTCCAGCATTTTCTGCACATGGTAGGAAACCATATGTGTGATGGCAAGCGCTTGCGGACACGAGAACATCATTTGCAGTAAGAGCTACAGATTGATCATCAACACCATCAATTCCATCTGAGATTAAATCATCAGAGGAGTTGAGACTTAGAATTCGGCCATGAACAGTAGACATGAGCAACATAATGACTAAACTAGCAATGATTCGAGTGAGAATTTGTATAACGTATGGTAGACTGTGAATGCGCATAGCCATATTTTTTGGAGAATAAATTATGGAGTAATGTGCGTGCTTTTTTAGTGCTGTGAAGGAAAATGGAAGCCATTGATCGCCTTTTATACACGTGAAAGGCTAGAGAGGGGTATGAGTGGGACAAATCTTTTATTTTTAAATTGAAAATCCTCTATTAGTCCATCAACTTATTAGTGTTTAATAAATTGATCTAGAGCAATTAACAACGTGACCCATAAGAAAATATTTCATCCATTCGTCACGTAACAAGTCAGTTTTCTATTTAAAAAGACTTATATGCAATTATTTTTAATTAAAAGAAATTAAACAAAAGAAAAAACTGTTAAATGACGTCATTTAAGTGACGTCAACGAGGGACGACTTAACAAGTCAATTTATTTTATGAAGATAATTAAGTGACAACGAATAAATAACCAAACATTGGTAGCTGAATTTTCCGTGGGTCAATATCACATTTAATTATAAGAGGCCCTTGCGTCGATTAAAAAAATAAAATAAACGGCACATCATTCTCTCTGATCATATACACATATTTTGTCTCACTACATTTTTCTAAACCTTAATTGAGGGAATACGCATATAGATGGACATAAATTATCGGAACTAGGACTAAATTAGAAGCAGGCAGTCGGCCGATTGTTTGCCCGACTCTACTCAATTTTTAATCGATTCTTAATATTAAAATTCAGAGTCGATCGATTTCGATCCGATTCTCAGTTCTAATATCAAAAATATAAAATCTTGATTTAATTCGAATTTTTTACTTTTTAATTTTAAGTCATATATTTCATTAACATATATTAAATTTTGTTAAAAAATCTAATTTATTCCCACCAAACATGAGCTAATATTTAAGTACCATGATAATATAAAGTTGTTGAATTTTGGTGGTTTTTGAAGGTTCTTGATTTTCCCAGCACAAGACATTTGTTCAACTATTCACACCTTTTTAAGTTGAATTATAGCGGTTGCTTTAAATCTTAGTAATGCTACCTAAAACTAATGGAGCTAGAACACCAGTCTGGTGTGAGTATGTGATAGGTCATAATAAATGAGTTTTAAAATATTCTGTTTAATTGAATATGTAATTTAATGACACAAGTCATGTTATCTGGTGTTAAAAACCAGTGCTGGAAACAGCATTACTCTTTAAATCTTAATTTGTTTTCTTTTGTACTATTATTCTCGACTTTTGTTCTTTGATATTAATGTCTCTAACATTGTGGAAGAGCTAATAAATTCTATAGAATTCAGGAGAATTAGAGTCATGGTATCAAATCTTTCATTTTATCGCAGACTTCACTTAAACATTTTATTTGTGTCATTCATAGTCACAAACCTTTACTTTTTTGATATTGAATTGGGCGTGGGGACTGAGGGTGGTATTGAATTAGATGGATGACTTGAGGGTGAGACAGTGACAGATTCAACATTTGGCGAGCACTCGTGACTGCACGTACACGTTCTGCTCAGAGTAATTTTTTTGTTGACAATAGATAAGCTAAAAAAGCTTACATTACTAGCTATCCGTTTTAATTTCAATATTTTTATTTAGCTAAGTTGGTTAGAGCTTGCATATACATATTGGTTCGAATCCCGTACCAACCAATTTATTTTGCAATATTTTTAATTTTATAATTTTTACCAAAATTTATGCAATAAGGAGGATACCGAAGGGGATTCGAACCTGTGAGCTCTTGTTAGGATGAAAGTTTGATCATCAGGACAATTGTTAAATTTTGACACTTAATTCAACAAAATAATATAGGAAAATTGCAGTCGAGGTACCAAATCTTTCGTTCTTTAGCAAATTTGATCCAAACCTTTTATTTGTGCTATCGTAGATGCCAAACCTTTAAAATTCGCAGGGTCAATCCAAAATGGCGGTTTCCGTCTGTTTGATCACAAAAATCGTCAATTTGACCCCAAAAATTAAAAAAATTAATTATTTCACTAAAATAAGATAAGGGCATTCTATATATAATTCATTTCCCCTATTAAATTAAAAATTAGAAAAGCCAAAAACAAAACTACCACCACCCACCCCACTCCTCCTTCCCCAACCCCCTCACCAGCTCACCCAAGACCAAAACAACTTCCACCCAGCCGTCGAAGCCATCTCCGGCACCCCTACCTCAACGTCGGCCCAATGTCGCCTCAAAATCAAGCATCACCACCACAATCGAATTGTGACTGCACCTCTAAAAATTTTCGATTTTGCAAAAATTCACTATCAAGAATTTGTTGATGATTAGTACTAACAAAAACATTTCAAATTTTATAGTTTATTGATACTTACTAGCGTTTGCAATGATGGCACTTTCCAAAGAAACAGAGCCGTCTAAATTCCCTTCTTCTGTATCAAAATCCTTGAAATTCAGGGACACAGCTTGATCACCATCACTTTGAGAACGATTGGCCTTAAAACTGAAAAACATAAGAAACAAACACAGTCACCATACCTGTATACATATTTGTAGATGAACCAAAAATCGATGGTGGTGGTGTTGCTTGATTTTGAGGCGGCGTTGGGCCGACGTTGAGGTGGTGGTGCCGGAGATGACTTCGACGGCCGGGTGGAAGTTGTTTTGGTTTTGGGAGGAAATACCTTTAAATAGCTTAAATAAAAGGGAATTTTGTAAGATTAGACCAAAAAATATAAATATTTGAAGAATAGCCTTTAAACAATATATTTTCCAAAAATACCCCTTATTGTGAAATTGCAACCAAACCCACTACAATGTATAAAAACCTTCAATTAGGTCCTCAAAGAAATATAGATCAAAATCTTTAATAAATTTAAACCCAAATATTATATAAAATTTTATTGATCTAAAAAATGCAACAGAATATGAATTAAAATATTTAGAAGAAGATCTGAATGGTTTCTTTACAGAATATTTAGATCCAAAATTAAAAAATAAAAATGTTTCTATAGATAATAGAACAATTAAAACAAAAAATGATATATATAAACTAATTTTTAACTTGAGAATAAGAATTAAAGAACCAAATATAATTATTGAAGAAAAAGTATTAGTAAAAAATAGTGAATTTTATAAATTCTATTGTGATATTTTAAATACTTATGAAGATTTTAATTGGTTCAAAAATCTTAACCCCTTCGCTGCACACTCCGACGAAATGGTATCAGTTGCGTACATTAACCCACATGTATCTGGGAGGAACTCTATAAGGAAATACAGTAATTACTGACTCTTCGCCCTCGGCTTGAAGTTCACGCCTCAAGGACACTGATAGGTGCCTTTTTACTGCTATCAAGTCAGGGCCGTTTCCGTAAAATCGGACGGTGGTGGGTGTGTTCTGCGCACTCTGGTAAAAATGGTATCAGAGCCATGTTACGAGTCAAAAATTATGATGAATATAGTAGATGAAGAAAATATAATTGAAAAATTTTTGAAAAAAGTTGAAAAACATAAAAAACCTAGTTATCCCTATTTACCTAAAAATACTACAAATGAAAGTTTTGAGAATATACATAAAAGATTAAAAAATTTAGAACATAATCTACAAGTAGGAAATGCTCTATTAGATAAAAATCTTAAAGGAAAAGATAGGATTATAATTAATCCACCTCATGATTTTAGGATAATTCAAAAAGAAAAAGGGAAAAAACATGAAGAAAAATAATATATGATTACAGATGTGGAAGAAATAGAACAAAAATTCTTAGAATCTACAAGTGAAGAGTATGAAGAATATAAAAAACAGTTAGAAGAATTAACTGAAAAAATGGAAAATACAAAGATGAATACTAATACATCCTCAAGTCAGAATATAAAAGTAGAATTCAGTAGTGATGAAGAACAAGATTATCCTTATGGTATCCCAATATCTAATAAGGATGGTATTTACCAATATAGAAAAACACAGAAAAGATACATTGGAAATGTAAGAAAACAATCCATAAAAGAAATAAATCCAATGAAATATTATAATGAACCAATCCATACAACAGGTATATGGTTAGATCTAGACTGTGTAGATAAAAATAAAGCTATTGAAACATTGATGAAAAGCACAGATTTAGCTATACAATTTAATAAATGGGAAACATATACAATTTTTGGATTTATAGAACATACATTCAGAGGAATTGTTTCTGAATGGTGGAGAAAATTACCAGAAACTATTAAAGGAAGAATAAAGTATGGAGCAGGTAGAACTGAAGTATTAGATAACAGAAATACTTTAAATGAACAAAATATACAGGAGATATTAAAAAAATTTGAAGAAATCTTAAGAACAGAATTTTTAGGAGATAGGTATACTTCTAATGATGAAGAAAGAAAACAAGATGAATATAATCAAGGAATGATAGCAATGGAAAATTTAAAGATATGTGATATGTGTAAATTAGAAAGATACACTTGTAAATTTGAAGAAATATACTATATATTAAATCAAGGAGATTATCAGGAAAATAAACCTATATTAAGATCTTATTTTAGAAAGTTACCATTCTCATGGGGAATAAAGTTATTAAAATAATATGAGAAATTATTATCTCTAGGAGAAGAGGAAGGAGTTAAAATAGATAGTTTTGGAAGTAGAATTGAATTTACAAAAGGAATGATAGGCATATGATGCAGAGAAGCTCTAGAAACTAAGAAAGCTTATAAAATAAGAAAAAATTCTTTGTGTTGTTACAAAGATATTGGCCAAGTTGAACAATTTGGATGCCATAAGAAGAAATATAAACCATATAAGAAATATAAAAGAAAATTCAAAAACTATAAAAAATTCAAGAAAAGAAATTTTAAATCACACAAAAAATATTTCAAGAAAAGAAATTGGAATAAGAAATTTAAACGAAGAAACATTAAAAAATGTAGATATTTTATTTGTAATGAAGAATGACACATTGCCCCTCAATGTCCTAAAAAGAAAGATAGACAAAATATAAAAACTCTTAGAATTTATGAAAAATTGCAAAAAGCTAGTGATATAGAATCAATTAAATATTTTGAAGATCTAAGTAGTGAATGCAGTAGTATTTATGAATTAAATACATCCTCATCAGAAGAAGATTATGAGGAGATAATATATATGAATCAGGAGATACAACAATCAGAAATAGAAATAGAGACAACTGAAGAAGTTGAAAATTCTATAGAAGGTATAAGTCAAGAGATTACCTTTGATATTAAAAAATACACAGGAATCACTAAGAAGATATTAGATCTACAAGAAAAAAATGTATTCCATCAAGAATTCTTAAGAATATTACCAAGAGTTAATAAAATAATTGTAAGTATGAATTATAAAGAAATGTCTATCAATATAGAAGACACTATAGGAAAAGCAAGAATTCCTATAATTACAAAAGAATGGGTAAAACAAAAGTTATCCAAAATCCCAGAAAACGTAAGAAACAAATTAAAATGTATTAAAATAGGAGGAATCCAGATAATGGTAAAATGATTCTTTAGAGAAGATATGAATATACCAATAGAAATATATTGTATGGACAATAGAATCTTACAAGATCCTATAAATGCTCTATTAGGAACAGTTGTAGGAAACTTAGTCTATCAGAAGATAATATTTAAGTAAAACCAAATTATGCAATATCATTAAATGATGAAAATATTGACCAAAGCTTCAATTTATATTATAGAATTGGAAACTTTAAAATGTTACGAAGAAGTAAGGCTATTAGTATAAGCTTAAAATCAATTTTTGTTTTTAGTACTAGCCATCATAACAATCTAAAAAAGATAACTGATAACATTATCATACATAAAGATTTTGAGTAATTAGCACAATATATACCTCTTAGAAAATACCAAGAACATGAAGTCACTATACCAGAACAAATAATGCTTGATTTCCATAAACAAGCTAAAGAAATTAATTCCGAAGGAAACTTAATAAGAAGAAATAGTGTCAACTTAGAAGGAGATAATCTTATTGCAAGAATTCCCTCTAGACAAGACTCTAGGATAAACAAACTTAAAAATTTAAGTATTGCTGAACCATCAAGTTCACAATATTACATTAAGACAAGATATGTAAATCAAGAATGATATAAGAAGAATCTTCTTGTCCTCATAGATACTGGAGCAGATAAAAGTCATATAAATGCTAAATTTGTTAGTCATTTAATAGACATTGAAATACCAGAACCATATATATTTAATAATTATTTAGGAAATAATCTTGAAATAAGAAAATATGTTAAGTTCCCTCTTATACTTATAGGAGAGGATCAGAAAGAATATACTAAAAAAATAATTCTATATAAAGATGAATTATATGGAGTAGATTGTTCACCTATTCTACTAGGAATGAATTTTTTTGAGAAATATAGTCCTTATAAAATCTGCCAAAGATATTTAAAGATAATAATTGATGATAAACCAATCATCATATCAAGAATAGATGAAAATATGAAATCATTGTTATCATGGAAAGAGTAATAAGTACTAATCTCATGAGCCCATATATTGAAATTACACTTAATATAAAAAGTTATTGTAGAATTAAATTTCATGCTTACTTAGATACAGGAAGTACGATAAGCTTATGCTTACCAAATGTAATACCATCTGAATACTGGATATACAATTCAAAGAAGATAGTCACCGCTACAACAGCAGGTGGAAATAAGGTAATATACAGTAAATATGGTACGCAAGTACCTTTTCTAATTTCCTTTAGAGAAGTATTTATTGATACAATATATATGTCAACCACAATTGGATGTGATATTTTATTAGGACAAAATTTCCTATTAAAATATGCACCATTTACACAATATATTGATAAGTATATGTTCACAACACCTTGTGCACATAAAATATTTACACCAAAAATAAATAAAGCTATTATAATAGCATATACAGATATAAACCATCAGAGTTCCTCAACCCAACGTGGTGGATGTTGGAGTACAGAAAAATTTAAACCAGTTACAGTCTTAAAAATGACAACAGAAAATAAGCTAGAAAAACTGAAAAAAGAAATTTCTAAAACATATTCTGAAAATCCATTAGAAAAATGGAATACAGACAAAGTAAAGGCAAAGATAGAATTAACAAATCCAGACACTATTGTTAGAGTCAAACCCATGAAATATAGTGTTGATGATAAAAAAGAATTTAAAGATCAGATAAAAGAATTGCTAGAAGCCAAGTTAATTAGGCCTAGTAAAAGTCCACATAACAGCCCAGCCTTTATGATTAGAAAACATAGTGAGATAAAAAGAGGAAAAACCAGAATGGTGATAAATTACAAAAAATTAAATGAAGTAACTAAATTTGATGGATATTACTTGCCAAATAAGGATACCCTTATTAAACAAGTATAGAACAAAAAGATATTTTCAAAATTTGACTGTAAGTCAGGGTTTTGGCAAATCATGCTTACAGAAGAAAGTAAACCATTAACTGCATTTAGTACCCCCAATCCTTTAGGACAATACGAATGGAATGTAATGCCATTTGGGTTGAAAAATGCACCACAGATATTTCAAAGAAGGATGGATGAGGTAATTAAACCAATTACTCATTTTCGTATTGCATATGTAGATGATTTACTTATCTATTCAAATAACATTGATGAGCATATTGAACACCTTGAGAAATTTCGTTATATTATGAAAAAACATGGTATTACACTTTCTCAAAAGAAAGTTGAGATAACTAGAACAGAAATTGAACTTTTAGGATTATTTATAAAAGGAGAAGAATTGCAATTGCAATCCCATATTGGAGAAAAATTTCAAAAATTTCTTGAAAGGATCAAAGATAAAAAACAATTACAAAGCTTCCTTGGTATATTAAATTATGCTGAAGGATTCATTGAAAATTGTACCAAATTAAAAAATTATTTTCTTCCAAAATTAAGAAAAAATATAATGTGGTCATGGGAAGAACAAGATTGTAAAAATATAAGAAAAGTAAAAGAAGAATTAAAGGTATTGCCCAAACTTGTAATACCACAAGAAGAAGATTTCTTTATTCTTGAAATTGATGCTTCAAATTATTACTGGGGAGCAGTGTTAAAGGTGAAAAAGAATCATAAAGAATATAAATGTGAAAAAAATTGTTCTTGTCCGGAGATACTTGCAGGTTATATATCACGAACATTCAAAAAAGTTGAAACAAGATATGAGACGAACAGAAAAGAACTCATTGCTCTAAAAAAGGGAGTTCAAAAATATGAA
>NC_036257.1:7724105-7725235 GCF_002742605.1 Olea europaea var. sylvestris | reverse complement strand
AAATGAAAAGTTTGAGTCAAATCTTTTAATAAACGAAAAGTTTGGTACCTCAAATGCAATTTTTTCAATAATATATGTTAAATTTCAGCGGTTTTAATGCATTTGTAATTATTCAAACTTGGGCTCTTCCTTTGAATTATACGAAATTTGACAACAATATTATTTGGTGAGTACGGTTTATTCTTATAACGAAATTATATATCTTCAATTTGAAAAAAAATAAAAATAAAATTGTTATAATTAAATTTTAGGCTTTGATTCTAATTTATTTCAAAATATATTTTTCTCTCTTATTTTCAATAATACATTTTTCAGTAAAATAATATTATACACGAATTTACAACTTTTCGCTATTTTTAACTACACATTCTCCATTAAATCATTATTCCAAAATGCATTTTTGCAAAAAAATAAATAAATAAATAAATAAAATTCAAATGAGCTCTTAATAGTTTATTGAGGTCAATGGTCGATGATTATCCGTACTAACTCAAAATTCTGAATTCGCTACTTAGGTTGTAGTTGGAGCACATACTCGGTTTCCAATTTCTTTCTATTTATTTTAATTAATCTAATTGATAATATTTGGAAAAAAATTTGTAGATTTACTGTTTCAATCTTTTAAATTGGGTCAAAATTAATCAAAATATGTCAATTTTTTGTTTTCCCAATCAATTGATTGTCAGCTCAATTTTGCATTTCATTTGTCCTTGTGTTGCAATTAAATTAAAAATTTCATATTGTGAGTGACACAAATAAAAAGTTTGGATAAACTCTACATGAAAACGAAGTATTTGGAAACATTGCTGCAATTCTTTAATGAATTATTGTAACTGACAACACATGGGGTAAATCATAAAAGCATAAAAAATTAGGGGATGAAAAACAAAATTAGTAGTTGAATCTTGACTTTGAAACAAAAGATTTAAAAATGAAAATCCTCAATTTTTTTTCACTGTCTACTTACTTGAATCAATTTTTATTCCTTCTTGTATGATAAGACGGTGACTTCGATAGTATAAAATCATTGTTTGCTTCTTTTATTTTATTGATAATATTTCAGTAGGGTCTGAATTATGATTATATAAGTAAAATTATTTGCTGTATATTTATTTTATCGTCAATTTTTA
>NC_036257.1:7713744-7715091 GCF_002742605.1 Olea europaea var. sylvestris | reverse complement strand
TTCTTCTTTCCTTTTCCTCGCTTTTTAACTCTAGACTATGTGCATCCTCCCTCCACTATAGACAGCGTGAGCACCTCTCTGCTTATTTGGATCCAGTTTTTAACCGGGAGGGAGTTATTTCATGATATTTTGACTGGGACCAATGCCAAGGCTAGGGTGGAAATATATGCTCCCCAATTTTTTGCTCGCCAACTTGGTTTCGGCCAAACTTGGCGTGTTCCTCTTTACTATTCAAGGAATTTGGTAGACCGCTTCCATATCATTAATAAGGTGGAGGCAGAGGCTATAAATGCTCACAATCTTCTTTTGACGAGCCATTTTCATTAGCCCCCTTCAATTCTAGCCGTGCCATCCATCCTCTTTTTGAACAACTCTGGCCGTCAGTGAAGTGCAGATTGTTTACAACTGATGCCAATTGTGCCTTTCATTCATTAGACCGGCCAAGCATTTTTTCCCCTCCTCCTGTTTTAGTCACCCCTTTGTCCATCCGGAGTCCTTCTCCTCCTCCTCGCGCTAAACATTCTGCTCATCCATCTTCTTCTCTCCCTGCCAAGCCTACTGCAGCCAAAAGTGCCTCGAGCAGCAAACGGCCAGCCTCAGCATCTCCCATTCTGGAGGATAATGTTGATGATGATGATGATACTCCTCTTATCATCAAGAGGAAGGTAATTAAATTGGTTTACTCACAAGCATACTTTTTCATGCTTGAAACTTTTCTGTGTGCTGATGGTTTATTTGGACTTTTCAGAAAAGTTCAGCCTCTCATTTGAAGGCCTTGGTGTCGGCAGCTCCTGCTCCATCATCCTCCGCTGAGGCTGCTTCATCCAAACTAGCTGATGAAGGGACTACGCTTAAAGAGACATCTTCAGTCCCAGAATCCTCATCACAACCAATGGATGAGCCACCTTCTTCCCAGGGCGTCGATCCCCCAAACGTCGAAGCAGAAGGTAATTCAGTTTTTTGATGCTTTACCTTTGCTTGTGCTATTGGTTTCTGACTTGTTGCTTTTGAGTTCTGCAGATGCTCCTATGAGTTTGCCCGTTGTGGCAACATCTTCTCATTTAGATAAGGGAAAGTCCTCACGAATGGTGGAGCCACAGGTGGCTGACTTGGCTAGGGATATGCCATCTTCCAAGATTATTGATGAGGTAATCTTTGCTTCACTTTTACTTCCATCTTGTTCGTTGTAGTGAGAATCTTCAATATTGGCAATTTTTCTTTGCAGGATGCTGATAAGATTGTGCGTTCCATTCAAGACTTGTTCGCTTCCTAGGGGCAAGTCAAGACATCTCGCCCTTCTCCAGCTGGTCGTCCTGCTACTTCTTCAGAAGAAGGTATGAAGTTCCT
>NC_036257.1:7707562-7709322 GCF_002742605.1 Olea europaea var. sylvestris | reverse complement strand
CGATGGTGTTACTGCGTTCATGGGCTTCCCTATTTGGGCCTTCATCCTGAATTATCTGATTGGGCTTCGTTCTTTGGGCTATTGGGCTATCTGATTTGGCGATCCTCCAATTGGACTTCATTCCTTGGGCCGTTCGATTTGGGCTGAATTTTTATGTGTCAACAAAAATATTATAAAGCAAATCTATTTGCAAATTAAGTCTAGCATATGCAAAGATTGCCAATTAAAAGGCATATTCTGCGATCTAATCCACTCGACATATTCGTCGTTCTTAACCGCAAAGATCGTTAGAATCAGAAGATGAGGGTCAGATCGGAAGCGTTTTGGTAGGATCAAGTTTGGCAAAATGAAACGTGACTGCTTGGTAGTTCATGGTGCGATAGCTAGTTAGATCCACCACCTTTCCACATAGGCGATCTCCCTCAGATGCACATATGTGGAAAATGCAAAAATCTAGCAAGTTTGTCAGCTTTTGAATCATTCTCTGTTAGCCCTTCAATCATATGCATGAACATCAAAGTCGCGGATGTTCAAATGCAGTATGGCAAAAGAAAGATTATGTCAATTCTAAAGTCTCGTTCGATTATATGAGATACTAACAAAAAAACTAAAAGGGATTCATAGGGAAATATAGAGAAATCAATAATGTTGATGAAAAATCAATAACAATGTGTGAAATGGTTCTTGGAAAAAGAAAAGATCTATTCCTTACATCAACAATAGGGAAAATATTATGGGCCCGTTTGGCATAACTTTGTTTTTTGTAGAAGAACTTTTGGAGGAGGCTAGCGTAATTTTTGTTTGACAACTAATATTTAAAACACTTTTCATTTCGAAAGTACTTTTGGAGGAAGCCATATTGAACTATCTTATTCCAAAAGCTCTTCTAACTATTAATAGCACTTTAACAAAATTAGCTAAATAGGTCCAAAAGAAACTTTTGAATTGATTTTTCAAAAGTCATGCCAAATAGGCCATATAACACATTTCTTGTAGCAAAGAAGAATATATGCAATTGATACCATGACCTATATATAGTGTTCAAGAAACACATCCCATTCATTGAATCCCAACAGACTTGCTATCTGCTACAGAAAAATCAATCAATCTCAATTGTCGAATATAAAAAACGGCGTACAAGTGACCAGCCATGAGAAAGTTTAAACGACATGTGAATTGAATAGAGTAAGGAAAAAAGACGCTCTCCTAGTTATGCATGAATCGCCATTAAAGATTAAGAACGTTCCATTTAGTCGGGCAATAATTATCGTTAAATAAAAATCATAAGGAACAAGACTTCAAATTCGTAGCCCAAATATGACTATGCTTGTACTTAGAGGTCTATCTACTAAATCAAGAAATTTATACTGCAAAACTCATTCCCTTTAGGCGAAGTTTAAAAGTACGTAAGTGTGACAAAAACATAGAACGCTCACAGAAGGGAAGTGTGAACTACCACCCTTCGAGATTGGCAAAAAAAAAAAAAAAACACCATTATTAAAACATGATGGAGACGACTTATAAAAAGGGCTATGTAAGAGTTGGTTTTTGATATATTTGTTTGACCAGTTTTAACCCGCAAAAGCATGATCAAAATACAATTTATATGAATGGAAATTTGGACAGAGCTTCGGTATAAAGATTACGCAAAACAAGGATTAAGAAGGAGTAGAAATAGAAAATAATCCAAGGTTAGACATTATCTCTTTCCTTAAGACAAATTGCCCCGCTACGGTGCTCACGGTGAATGGCACTTGTCT
>NC_036257.1:7625112-7699056 GCF_002742605.1 Olea europaea var. sylvestris | reverse complement strand
TTATTATGCTTAACCCCTTCAATAAAATTGAATTTAATATAACAATCTAACAACTATAATATTAAACATAACTTAACAATAAGTAACATTTTACTTACCTTTCAAAATTGAGGAATTCAAGCCTAATAGTATAGAGCACTTAATTCCTAACACGTTAGAGAAATTTTTCTATCATTCTTCTTCTTCTTCTTCTTTTTCCCCCTCTTTTTCATTTTTCCTTTCTCTTCCTTTTTCTTTCCTTGCTCTCGTTTTCTCTCTCTCTGAATTGTGAAATGAAATAGTCTTGGATTTTACAAGACTTTGGTGGTGGATATATATATATATGTGTGTGTGTGTGTGTGTGTGTGTGTATGTATGTATGTATGTATGTATATATATATATCCACCGCCTGCCATTTTCTTTTAATTGTTTCTAATTTTTTATTACTAAATTAAGTTATTACAATGCAGTGCATTGCATCATTTCACTTTGTCCATGGAAGGGATCGGCCTTTAAATGGGTTTAATGGAACGCATCACTTCGACTGCTAAAAGGCCTCGGATAGGCTAGGTAAGAAAGTGGAGTGAAGTGTGGGCCTGAGTTTGTTTATTATGTTGCTATAGCATGACCATTCTTGAAGTCTCGTTGAATGAGGCATAATAATAGTTTATGAGTCTGTGTATGGATATTAATATAATGTGTGAACTTTTTAGAACTATCATTAGAGAAGTGATGCTTTGATGTGGAGTACTTTATGTTGGTTAAAGTTTTGTTGTTGGGGTGACACTTGATTGTGGAAAGATAATGTAACACAATAGTCCCTCAAGTTGAAGTACGAATATTCATATAATGGGTGGACTTACCCTATTAGTGATATGTGAAGGCCTTTCGTGGCAATCTGTGTGAAAGTAAGTGATGTACATATGATTGTTCATTTTTAACTAAGATAAAAAAAAGTTGTTATAATTTTTTAAAATGAAGAAACATGTCTATAATTGTTATAAGTGAAATATTTTAGGGAATTTACTGCATATATAACATTTATTTACGATTCCTTACCTAAATGAAAGCACTTCATTAATAGTCATTTGGATTGAATTCACTTTCATGTTTCCAAAATATTTAACCTTCGAAATCATAAAAGAAAAAAATGTTTTTCCTCTTTAGTTTCATTTCATTTTCAATATTTAAATAGGGATAGAAATTACGTGTAACTTTAAAAAGAAAACGAAAAGCAAATCCACCCATCAACATTTACTAGTGAAAAATGTAATAAGGTTTACCTACTTTGTTAGGACCACATGGGCCCTGCAAGTGCCAGATGTTTGCGTGGAACCACAAGCGCACAGGATAGTTGACGAGTAATAATAAAGTGAGTTATGAATTATCATCCCACGAGGAATAATATTTAATTCTAGTTCACTAGTTACTACTAAATTCGATGTTCGTGACACAAAAGACGTGATTTTGTTGTTATTTGAACTAATTTTAAACTAAGGAAACAATGAAAAATATTTTGTCAAATATGTGAATGATTATATTGGATTTTGAATCACCCTATTGCCATTTATTTTAATTATTGATTCGTAATACAGTAAATTTCATGCTTTCGTAACAATCATCAACACTAGTGTATTTAATTACCGTTTTCAAGACAAATTAAGTCTACTCTAATCACGATCCAATCATATTCCTAAACCAAATTCATATGAACAAAATGCATTCAATTATAGATTATCTATGTGATTACATGTGATAAAGATTATTTCTAATTCTACTTACATATGTTAATTTTGCTGCGTTCTAAACTTATTGTGAATCTTTCAACACTACAACAAGGAACTAATTATTCAATTGGTGGCCAATCAATTAAATAATCCAATGGATATGTAAAATCAATCAAGAAATAACTAAATTAATAGTTTCAAACCAAAATTAATATGCAATAGGGTTCATGATTCATCCAATACAATAGAAAAGCTAGTCTAGCATTCTAATTATTAAATTATACGAGA
The DNA here is from genome assembly GCF_002742605.1 of Olea europaea var. sylvestris. Classification (NCBI taxonomy): domain Eukaryota; kingdom Viridiplantae; phylum Streptophyta; class Magnoliopsida; order Lamiales; family Oleaceae; genus Olea; species Olea europaea. Next base: position 7,697,061 of record NC_036257.1, on the reverse strand, counting down.
AATGTTGGAAAAACATAACCCGAAAATAAAAATAATGAAGAAAGTGAAGAACTCCAATTTATTGGCTTGAATCTTGAAAAAGGATGAATATTCTTCAATAAACTTATATAATCTGACTTGATCTTGATGCATAGCCTCATTCTTTGCCTCCGAAATATGTAGAATATAGAGATTTTTAGGTCTAAGGAATTTTTTTTTTTTTTTTGGATGGCTTATGGTATAAATATGGTGCCAAGAGATTGCATACCAAAAGTTTTCAAAGCAAAATAAGGAAACGATTTTTTTCTAGAATTGAACCATGCATACGCACAGTACACCTGATTTGGTCTATGGAGTGCAGGCCTTGCTTAAGCATGGTACAAATTTTTTTCCGAACTTTCTCACGTGTGTATTTTTATTATTTTCAACAAATTCTCATCCCGTTGACTTATTTTCAACTCCATTTGATCCTTGGCATTTATGAATCATCATTTTGCAATCCAACTTAACTTTTGAAGTATTGCATTTTAATCCCCAAACTTTATATTTTATTCGATCAAGCCATTTTATCTTGTAATTTTATTCCGTAATCTTCCAATTGTATCCAATTAAATCCTTGGCATCTTTGATCTTCATTTTGTCACCCATCTCATCTATGAATCATTTACAATTTGATCCTCGACTTTTGGATTTCGGTCTTTTTTTCACTATTTTTGCATTCTTTTCTTTAATTCTTCATTAAACATCGAGTTTTACCCATTTAACACAATATAACATGAATTACGCTATATTTCATCAAATGCACTACAAAATATCATTATTTAAAGTCCAAAATAAGTGTATAAAATACATTTATCAAACGTCTAAACTTGAACATTTGTTTGTCCTCAAACAAAATCATAACCTCACTTAAAACAAACACACAAGCATGCAAAAATATTCAGCTAGCTAACCAGGTAAGTATTGAAATCATGATATTAATTCTAAGCACAACTTCAAGATCATAATACAGAAATCAAAGTCTACTTTCCAATGGAAAGTCATTGTGTGTGTGTGTGTGAAGAATTAAGTATAGCATCATGAATTCATAAGTGTTCCATTCGTGACCCTTGATAGTCGAATATGTTCTTGTCGTCACTCTTGAGATTCACATTCGCTATTTACATGTATGTGATCTAAGGTTGATTTTTATACTATATTATCTTTCTAGTTTAGGTAAATTTCACCAATTGTAGTTTAACATGTCAATAAACAATGATTCTCCATAGTTTCATTACTTCAATCTTCATAATACAACTAGGCTAATAATCCCTCATCAAAAGTCAATTTTTTTTAAACAGGCGTTGGGGACTTAATAAAAGCATTTGGTGCGTCTTTTGTTTCATGCACCTACTTTTTCTTATTTTCTTGTATTTTTTTCTCAAATTTCTTCTTTTCAACACTTTTTTTTATTTACAGCATTCCTTCTCTTAAGCTTTCTAAATAACCCCTATAACAAGCTTTAAGCCAATGTCTCCCAAGTTAGTTGACTTTAGGGTAAAAGGTTTTAACACACTTGCATGCTTAATAGCTTGAGTCATAAAGGATAAAAAGAGAAATTTTCAAATAAAAAAAAAATATATTTTTTACTTTGATTAATGCAATATCCCTCATTAAATACATATCCAAGTAAATCGAACTTCTAACTTGAGACTTTCGCCTAGTTTCATCATATTGACGTTAGACAATCCATACAAGATTTTTAATTTCACACATGGATTCCTCATCTATCTTAATATCTTTCTACAACAGTGAAATTTCCCAAACTATTCTAAATTTGGTCGAAGGATGTAGAATATAGCGGTTTTAGGTTTAGCATCTATGGTCCACTATTTCTACCTGCCCAGTTATAAAATCAACTCATTCCTACACAATGTTTAACTTAATTCATGTGCTCGATATATATTAACTTCACATGAAAAATAAAAAATTAACCTAAGCATGCAACTTATTCACTATTCATAGATCAATTCATAATTCAATATTCCTCATTGCTAGCCAGATCAATTAATTCACACAAGCATACAAAAGGAAAATTGTTCCGATTATTATTATTATTATTGTTGTTGTTGTTGTATTTTTCTAATATCTGAAGCAATAAAGCCAACAAAAACAAAAGAAAACTCATTGGCCTCAATGTCGTAAATCCTAATTCTGCATATAAAGGGGTCTGGAAGACCTTGAAGAAAAGACTCCCTTGATATGGCGTGTAATCCAATGTTTAGGTATCCTATTGATGTTGTTGGCTCCTTAGTCAATAGTAGTATAAGTGTTCCACGATATCATGTTCATGCACAAAAGCGATCAGATAAAGTAATGAGGCTAAAAAACCTGGAGCAAGTGTTACTTAGCTCAAAAATCTAGTAAACCAACAAATGCCCAAAAAACCTAAGAGGAAACGGGGTATGGATAATGAGTCCCCAAAATTGAATAAAAACTATTATAAATTATATTAAGTCATTCTAAATCTCAAAAAAAAAAAAAAAATAAAATAAAAGTGAGTAAATAAAAGGGATAGATGTGTTGGGTTGCTTCCCAAAAAGCACTTGTTTAAAGTCCTTAGCTTGACTCCTATTGTTCTTAGGCTCTTTACGATGGCTTGAAAAGGGATTTTCAGTCTTGCATTTCAGACACTGGTTGCACTTCTTTGGTTCATTCTTAACTCTCTACACAATCTGGTTTCCATTGTCGTCCCTACTGACAATTTCACCTTCATTTAGCCTACTCTTGTAGCTCTCACAATGATCCACTCGATGGTAATTCTCAGAATAGGAAGGTTGCTTGGATGGATTTTCCATATTAAAGCTCTGCTACTTATTCTCTATTCTCATGACTGTCCTGTTTGTATCAAAATCCAGCAAGACTCGACTTGTTAACAGGAATGGCCTTCCTAGAATTATTAGCATCTGACATGCCTCTTCTATGTCTAAAATGATGAAGTCAGCTAGAAATATGGACTCACTAGCCTTGAAAGCATGTCTTCAACTATTTTGCAGGGGTGTTCCAGTGATCGATCCGCCAACTGAAGGATAATAGATGCCGCCTTAGAATTTCCTAATCATAGTTTCCTTTAAAGAGGCAACAGAATTAAATTGATACTCGCTTCTGAATCAATTAAACAATTTATATCATGTAAATTTCCTATAGAGCAAGGTAGAGTGAAACTCCCTAGATTTTTAAGTTTGGGAGGGATCTTGAGCTGAATGATCTCGTTACATTCTTCAGATAAAACATTGTTTCATGCTCGGGTAGCTTTCTCTTCTTAGTCAACATTTCCTTCAAGAACTTGGAGTAGTTTGGAATTTGAAGGATCGCATCAATGAAAGGGGATGTTGACATGCAACTTTTTGAAGACCTCCAGGAATTTTGTGAACGCAAGGTAGAGTGAAACTCCCTAGATTTTTAAGTTTGGGAGGGATCTTGAGCTGAATGATCTCGTTACATTCTTCAGATAAAACTATTGTTTCATGCTCGGGTAGCTTTCTCTTCTTAGTCAACATTTCCTTCAAGAACTTGGAGTAGTTTGGAATTTGAAGGATCGCATCAATGAAAGAGGATGTTGACATGCAACTTTTTGAAGACCTCCAGGAATTTTGTGAATTGTTTTTCCAACTTGGTATATTTCAACCTTTGAAGAAATGGGACTCAGTGTGGAGGTACTTTGATAAGAACTGTTACATCAACCTATGGACTGTAAGAGGACATTTGCTGATCCTTCTCTATTGATTATTCCAAATACTCCACTTGTTCCTTGTCCTTTGTAGTTACTTGAGTACTCTTAGTTTCTTTCCTTATTACTGTAATTTTCGGTAGTTGAACCCCACTTCTAGTGGTAATAGCCTAAACTTGAGTAGAGGGGATAAATGATGATGACTATTTAGATTTAGAACTCACCGCCTCAGCTGCTAGTATCTACTTCCGTGGATTTTTCTCTGTGTCGTTAGGAAACGTACCATGTTGTCCATTGGCTATTGCAGCTGTTATCTGTCTCACCTGAATTCCAAAATTTTGACAAAAGCCTGCTGATTCTAAAAATTGGTATTAGTCTTTGTGATGTACTGAAATAAAAAATCATCCAGTGACGGCCTTCACTCTTGCTAATGTTGCTCCTACTATTGGAGCCCTAGTGGTCTTCTCAGATAATATTGCCCTTGATTACTAGCCCATGAGGAGTTTGGCTACTTGTTCCAGTCTAGATGGTAATTGTTGGGATAATCCTGCCGCCTCTAGAAGTTTTGTGCATAACTGACCTCTGCTAGGCAATTCATATAAGTAGAAGTTAAAGGATAGCTTATAGTAATGTAATTTGCCCCATAACCTGCACACATCGTAGTTGAAGTTTGTACAATATTTACAGAATGTGTTAAAGTTAGTTATTGCCTCCATCTATGTTGTTAATGCTGTCACTGCATTCACATTATATATACCAGCTGTTTTCCTCTTGACTTCCCTATCGCTTGGCCACATCGAATGATTTTATGCTACTTTCTCATACAGCTCATAAGCATTGTCCACATTTATAGTTATCATTGAACATCTCGCTGAAACATCTACCATATTCTTGAATTCTTAGCATATTCCGTAGTAAAATATGTATACTCGCGCTTGTTTAGGAATGCCATGATTGGGACACTTCCTGAATAAGTTTTTATAACTTTCTCATGCATCTGGATAGCTCTCGAGGTTTTTCCTTAAATGTGTGGATTTCATTTCGAATTTGATGAACTTGAGTTGGCAAGAAGAACTTTATGGTAAATTTTTGTACCATGTCATTCTACGATACAATACTCCTAGGAGGTTGTGATATCATCCATATTTTGGAACCTACTTTAAAGTGTGAGGAAATTGACATATTCAAAATGCATCCCGTGACATCCCCTCATAGCTAATTACGTCACACAGCATGGTAAAAGTTTGAATATGTTCGTGTGGATTTTTTGTAGCTTTCCTTCCGAACTTGATGTGTTGATGATTTTGAAAGAGGTTTATGACATTTGGTCGAATGTGGAAGTTAGCTTATCCAAAGGGAAGATAGATGATCGGAGGTTGAATTGGTGCTGGTAGAGGATTCACATAATTCTCAACCAATATAGGTTAAACCTGAGGTGGTTGTTGAACCAGAAGTCCTACATTCTGCAGTGCATCTTAAATCTGATTTTGATTCTCAATCATTACACTTACTCTTCTCTGTTCTCTTCAGCGTTGCTTGAAGGTCCTTTCGATTTCAGGATCTATGTGGAGGATCTCGATCTCATCAAGATCTTACATAAATTGGTGAAAATTTGCGAAGAGTGAAAACAAGAAGAGATCTGGTATTTCAATTAAAGCCTAAAAAGAACAAAAAGAAAAGAAAAAATAAACTTAATATTAACTACTAAACTAAAATTAAATTCGTTATTCCCCGATAACACGCCAAAAACTTGTTTGCATAGAATCCTCAAGCGTACAAAATCGTTGACAAGTAATAATAAAATGAGTTGTGAGTTATTGTCCTGCGAGGAATAATGTTTAATTCTAGCTCAGTAGTTACTACTAATTTCTGTATTCGTGACACAAAAGACGTGACTTTATTGTTATTTAAACTAATTCTAAACTAAAGAGACAATAAAAAATGTTTTGTCAAATATGTGAATGATTGTATTCGATTTTGAATCCCCTTGTTGCCATTTATTTTAATTATTGGTTGTAATATAGTCAATTTCATGCTTTCGTAACAATTAATAACACTAGTGCATTTAATTATCATTTTCAAGAAGAATTAAGTCTATTCTAATCACGACTTAATCATATTCCTAGTCCGAATTCATATAACCAAAATGCATTCAATTATAGGTTATTTATGTGATAAAGGTTATTCTTAATTCTATCTACATATTTAATTTTGCCGCGTTCTAAATTTATTGTGAGTGTTCCAACACTACAACAAGCATCTAATTATTCAATTGGTGGCCAATCAATTAAATAATGCAATGGATTTGCAAAATCAATCAAGAAAATCAAGAAATAACTAAATTAATAGTATTAAATCAAAACAAATATGCAATAGTGTTCATGATTTATCTAATACAATAGAAAACTAGCCTACATTCTAATGATGAAATTATATAAGAAATATTGAGGAAAAAATCACTCAGAAAGAAGAAATAATGAAGAAAGTGGAGAACTCCAATTTCTTGACTTGAGTTTTGAAAAGGTATAAATATTTTTCAATAAACTTGTATAATCTCCCTTGATCTTGATATTTAGCCTCGTTCTTTGCCTCCAAAATATGTAGAATATAGAGATTTTTAGGTCTAAATGAAGTTTTTTACATTTTGAATGGCTTATGTTATAAATAGAGTGCCAAAAGATTGCATAACAGAAGTTTTCAAAGCAAAATAAAGAAACAATATTTTTTTTCTCGAAATTGAAACATGTGTACGTATGTTTTATTTTAAGTGTACGCACGATTTTTGGAACATTGTGTACGCAAGGTCTGCAGGCCTATGCTTGAGCATAATACAATTTTTTTTTTTTTTGCCGAGCTTTTTCATGCGTGTATTTTGATCAATTTCAACAAATTCTCATCCCATTGACTTATCTTCGACTCCATTGGCATTTTTGAATCATCATTTTGCAATCTGAATCAACTTTTGAAGTATTGCTTTTTAGTCCCCAAACTTTGTATTTGAATCAATCAAGTCATTTTTTCTAGTAATCTTGTTTCGTAATATTCCAATTGTATCTAATTAAATCTTTAGCATATTTGATCTTCATTTTGTTGCCCATCTCATCTATGGATTGTTTGCAATTTAGTTCTCGAATTTTGGATTTCGCAATTTTCACTATTTTTTGCATTCTTTTCTTTAATTCTTCATCAAACATGGAGTTTTACCTATTTAACACAATACAACATGAATCAAGCTATATTTCATTAAAAGAACTACAAAAAATAATTATTTAAAGCTCCGAATAAGTGTATAATATACACTTATCACCAGACATCTCGCCCCACCTCTCCCACCCTCACTAACACAGGGCCAGCTAAAGCGGCACTCAATTTAATACCAAGCTACGTGGCTGCATATTTCCATTATTCTAATAAGATAATTTTGTGATGACAATCACGTGAGCTAGACTTTGTAATTTTTTTAATATTTAAGTACCATCATAATAGAAATTGTTGAATTTTGGCTATTTTTGAAGGTTCTCGATTTTCCAAGCAGTAGATATTTGTTCAAATGTTCACACCTTGATATTTTGTGGATGCATCGTGGATAATAATGTTAGTAAGGGCACAAGTAATGAACTTGTCTCATATCAACTGCCCGTCCCACCTCCTGTGCAACTTTTTTATTTTATTTTTTGTATTGAATTCAAATAAGGATTATATTGAGCACAAAGAGATTTATTATTATTATTATTATTTGGTATCAAGGCCACAAGTAATTCCTCCTTTTCTTTTTTCCATGTATTCTTTTAATGAAGCAGTTTCGTGGGTCAAGGTTTGGATTGGCAGATATTATTATTCTGTGGATTTAGAGGTGGTACCTATAATTATTTTATATACTCGCTCTTTAGAAACTATTATTCATGTGTAGTACAACTATTTTTTAATGGAAGCCCTTGAGATTTCTTTATAGAGTTAGTCATAGATCCCCTTTTTTTGGATTAAATGTGAAAATATAATGAAGAAATTTGGGATTATATAATATTTATGCTTTTCCCTTAGATAACTAGCAATTTATTAGTTGCAAAATTCATTTTTATACAGTATAGTAATTTGTACCTGGCGTTATTTTTATAAGTTTAGTCTTCAAAATTCGATCACCTCAAAGTTTAGTGAGCAATTGACGACATCTTCCAAAGTAAGTAAGCAATTGAAGTCATTTTTCAAAGTGTAGTGAAGAATGAAAAAAGCTTTCTTACGTGACAATTTGGTAACAATGTTTGGTCTCGATATCTGCATTCCGTCAACTGCATCATCAATTTCGTTTAAAGTTTGAAACGGATGTTATGTCAATAAGTAACATTTATCGTTTGAATAAGTTTAGTAGTCAAAACTCAACATCTAAATTCTGATGAACGATTGAAGACATATACATAAGTTCAGTGATTATTGGGATAATTAACTTATCTAAAACACATAATGAAAAAATTATATTTTTTAGCAAATAGAAAAAGCTCGTGTTATAATAATGAAGAATTTATTTTGCTCTATGTGCAATTTTTAAGCTGTCAAGTGCTACGAATGCATATCTAAGTCTTAAAAAAAAATTACAATAATTTGTTGTTCGAAGGAGAATTGATCTTCAATTTTAGTTTTTAAAGAATTTTAAATTCTTAAATGCATAAAAAATTATTAATACGTACTTCCTCCTCTATATCCTTTTTTTTTTTTTTTTTAACATCTAAATATAATGTTATATAAATAACATAATAATCCTCACTAATTGTTAAAATTTGATTAAATATCGATGAGTAGTGTTAGAATTATCTTGACTCATTTAAATTAGTATAATCTGTTAATAAAAAATTACACTTGTAAAATGAAAATATTAACTCAAATAAAAATATAAATAAGCACATAAAGTCGAGCCTATAACGTCGCCTTGTATCCGTCAATATTAATGCCTAGATCCATTATTGTAGGAAAATCATTATGTAATGACAAACACTGAAGTAACGTTCTACATTTTATATTTAAATTCTACTAAATTTTTGTGATCCAATTTTCACGTGAGGTTATCTAAACACCAGATATTTATTCAAACAGCCATATTTAATGCTGGAGAAAACGTTGCGAATATTTTCTTCAATGGTGTCGTACTTTGTGAAACTCTAGATAGATACATTCAAATTTATAGAAATTTTGAATTTTGTCCATGTAAATCTATATTATAAAAGAAAATGATTAATGAACATACTATTGACTTTTTTAAAGGTCGAATTTATGAGATCAGAACCTTCATGTGGAGTTCATTGCTTAATGTTTAAGCAACACAATAGCCAAAAATCTTACGTATTGATTATATTTTTAATTTACATAAAACGTCAAAAGATTGAATAGATCTTTGTAAATTGACAGTGTTAGGTTTCTATCGTATTAACAATTCTTTAGACAAATAAATTAATATAAAAGAGTTTTAAAAGTCAAGAAATCTTTTGGAATTGGTAATATAGTCCTTAAAGGAAGCCAAGTTGTCCAAGAAGATCATATGATCAAGGGAATGCAATTAAAAGTCTAAAAGGTCTCAAAGAGCCAAGCAAGTTATGTTCCAAATTCCTAGTCATAACTTGAAACGCGTTTTTCACATAGAGAACATTGGAATTTGGACAATGCTATTTCCATAAGAATTGTAGCCATTCGAGTTAGCTTTCCAATGCATTTTGAATTCTCTCAATCGGACATTGGAAGAGAATGTTATGATGAAAATACGGATGACTACTTAGCTATCACTCACATGTCGCTGGCTCCTCACTCAAGTGACAAAAACAGAATGCCTTTTGATTGTTTGTAGCTAGCTCCTTGCTCGAATAATAGGCTTACACGCAAAACACCCTAAATTGTGTTTTTGAAGATCTTTACATGGCCCAAACTGCCTAAACACTTTCAATTATAAATACCCAAGCCCTAGCAAAAATTTTGGATGGTTATTCATTGTGCCTCTTCTTCATAATACATTCATAACACCCTTTGAAGATCCAAGAACTCATTCATGCATTAAATCAATATTGTTATTCTTGAGATCCTACAACCATGTTTTGGAGAAAACATGAATGTTATTGAATCCAAAATAATGACTTTCTTAATGCAACGAACAAGGAACTTTTTCAGTTGAACTTCGGAGGCTACTAGAGATTGAGAGAGAGTGGACTACAAGCACAGGAAGATTATAAGATTGGATATTTTGGAATTCCACTTGGAAGAGACAATTTCTGTCACAGAAAGGTTGGTACATGCTCATCCGCCATATAGTTCATTGCGCATGCATCGGTCAATGATTTTGCTCTTTGTAAATGCATATCAAGGTCGTGCGCGCGGGGAAAAATGCTTGTGCGCACACTTCGTTTTTCGATATCGTCCCTGGACAGCTTTCGGTAATTTGATCATAACATTCTTTTTTGAACTCCAATTGAGGTGATTTAAAGTGTGTTAGAAAGATAACTCAAAGAGATACAATTCTTTTTGATTACAAATTTTCCAATTCAAAAGTTTTCTATCTGAAAAATGGGGCTCAAATTGAGGCTAAAAATCCAACGCATAATTTCTTCGGCTGGAAATTGATTTGTGAAAATGTTTCAACTCTATTTCGTTCCTTTGACCTCCAATTGCATCCAAATGATGTCATATGATCTTCAATCATCGTTTTGTGGTCCAAATAAACTATTGGATGTTTACACTTTGGACCCAAAATTTGGAATTTCTTTGTTTTCGCACGTTGTTCATTCATTTCTTTCAAATCCACAAATTTGCATTGATTTTAACCTAACAAACATAATTAACACAAAATTATGTTATAACTCATTCAAATTACTAATAAATACTCTAATCTAATGGCCTAGATAAGTGTATTTTTACATTTATCAAACACCCAAAACTTAAACATTTGTTTGTCTTCTAAACAAAATTATAACCTAACTTAAACAAAATTTTTAAATACATATGGTTAGATAATTTGCCTTAGGTTTTAGGAATGGAATATATGTATTAAGATTATGAACCATTACAAAATTACAGTGCTAAAATTAATTTCTACTTATTCAATGCAAAACTGACGCGCGTGTGTGAAAATTATTGTCAAGCATCAAACATTTATAAAGTGATTCAAATCCTGACCCTTAATAGTCAAATTTATCATGTCTTCTCTCGTGACATTCAAACCTCCAAACTTATTTATTTAACTCTCCTTCCAAGGTATGATCTAAGGTTGAATTTATATACTATTCCTCACACTCTCTGGTTAAGTTAGGTCTCGCTAATTGCAGTTCAACATATTAACAAATAAGGATTTTCCTTGATTGTTTTGAGCTCTAAGAATCCAATAGGCTAATAATCTCTCGTTAAAAGTCTAATTTTCTTAGATAAGTATTTGAGACTTAATCAAGGCATGTAACAAAATTTTTTATTTATTTATTTTTTTTATAGATATTTTTTCCATTTTTTTTTCTTTTCCATACCTTATGTGTGGACTTTCTCCATTAAGCTTTCTAAATGATCCCTATAACGAGCTTTTGACCAATGATTTTCAAGTCAGATGACTTTAGAGTACCAAGTTTTTAGATACATTTATAGGCTTAATTACTCGAGTCATAAACACTATGAAGAGAAGCTTCACAATAAAACAATATTATTTTTTCTTTCTTCATTTTTCTATGTAATGATTAGTCCAATACTAGTTATTAAACACCTATTCTCAAAAATCAATCTCTAACTTAAGACTTTCACCTAATTTTCATCTTAATGGCCTTAGACAATCCACACAAAATTTAGCGCACATAGAATTCACATTTATCTCAATGTCTCCTTACAATTGTTCAATCACTTGCAAACTATTCTAAATTTGGTTTAAGGATATATAATTTAGTGGTTGTTTGGATTTAATATCTAAGGTCCACTAAATTTTTCTTTTTCAACCTATTCAAATTTTGAATAAAATTATTCCTTCATGATGCAAAACATAAATTTGTGCTCCAAAAATATCAAGTTTTACATGAATAAGTATAAATCAACCCCTCACATGCAACTTTTTCACAAATTATAACCTAACACATGATTCCAAATATATATATCAAAATAGGCAAATTTACCTAACCCATACAAGCACACACAAAAAAAGTTGAGAATAGACTTTTTTTTTTTTTGTTTTTTGTTTTTGTTTTGTGCACTCGAACAAGTACACAAACCAATACAAACTCAATATTTTTCCACCCCCAAACTTATAATAGACATTGCACTTAATGTCTTAAATCCTAAGTCCACATATAAGAAGTGGGGAAAAAAGAAAGAAAGATAATACTCGCCTGATGTGCGCATGGAATTCAATGGCTAGCTTGTCCTATTGCTCCCGTTGTCTTCTTTGTCAATATTACTTTAAGTGTTCCACGATGTCACGATCCTGCACAATGCAATTCAATAAAGCATTAAAAATCAAGTATCTGGAACACGTGTTACTTAGCTCAAAGATCTAATAAACCAACTAAATCTCAAGTACGTAAGGAGAAATGAGAAATGGATGATGAGTTCCTAATGATTAAATTAAAACTACTCTAAATTATCATAAGTTTAGAAAGCATTATAAATAGAAAGGATACAAATATTGGGTTGCCTCCCAACAAGTGCTTGTTTAAAGTCCTGAGCTTGACTCCTGTTATTTTTAGGCTCTTCATGGTGGCTTGAAAAGAGAATTTTTAGCCCTGCACTTTATGCATTGATTGCATTTCCTTCTTTTATCTTTCGTCCTCCACATAATCAAGTTTTCATTGTTGTCCCAACCAACAATTCTTCCTTTGTTTGGCTTGCCTTTATAATCCACTTGTTGGCAATCCTCAAAGTATGAGGGTTGCTAGATTGGATTCTTCATAGTGAAGCTCTGTTGTTTATCCTCTATCTATAGGACTATCTCATTAGTATCAATATCTAGCAAGGCTCGACCTGTAGACAAAAATGGCCTTCCTAGGATTATTGGCATTTGACATGCCTCTTCTATGTCCAAGATGATGAAGTTAGGTGGAAAAATAAACTCTTCCAACTTGATAAACAAGTCTTCTACTATTCCATAGGGGTGTTTCAGTGATTGATCCGCTAGCTGAAGGATAATAGATGCCGTTTTAGGATCTCCTAATCCCAGTTTCCTATACAGAGGCAAGAGAATTAAATTAATACTTGCTTCTAAATCAATTAAACAATTTATGTCATTTAAATCTCTTATGGAGCAAGGTAGAGTGAAACTCCATGGATCTTTAAGTTTGGGGGGATCCTATGTTGAATGATTGCACTGCACTCTTCAAGAAATGCTATTGTTTCATGCTCAGGTAGCTTCCTCTTCTTAGTCAACATCTCCTTCAGAAACTTGGAGTAATCTGAAATTTGAAGAATTGCATCAATAAAAGGAATGTTGACATGTAGCTTTTTAATGACTTCCAGGAACTTTGTGAACTGTTTCTCTAGCTTGGTATTTTTCAACCTTTGAGGAAATCGGACTAGGTGCGCAAGTGCTTTGATAGGAACTTTTACCTCCATTCGGAGACCGTCCAAAGGCATTTGCTGATCCTTTTCTGATGGTTCTTTGGAATACTCCATTTATTCTTTGCCCTTCATAGTTACCTGAGTACCCTAAATCTCATTTCTTCTTGTAGTAATATCCGGTAGCTAAACCCCACTTCTAGTGGTGATGGCCTAAACCTACTACATTGTTTGCTGCCTTCATAGTCCCTGGGATAATGGAATGGGTGGCACATAAACCTTTGACTGTGGTGGCGAGAGTGAATGATGGTGGCTCTTTGATCTTAGAATTCATGTCTCAATTGCTAGTACCTGGTTTTGTGGATTTTTCTTTGTGTCAATAGGCAAGACACCTTGTAGTCTGTTGGCTAATGTAGCTGCTATTTGTCACACTTGATTCTCTAATTTATGTATAGAGACTTTCTTACTCTGATCACCGTCTCAGTCTTGGAGATATACTTGACAAATAGATCTTCCAAGGATTGCCTCTTTTCTTCTTATTGCTGAATTTTTGGTGGATTGCTCCTCATCTGATTTACTTGATCCGAATTATCCACCCATGCATAGTTGTGATGCTTGTTCAATCTGGGATGGTAGTTGTATGGGTAAAGTCCGTTTTGCCTCTGATAGTTTTGTGCATAACTGACCTCTGCTGGCAGATTCATATGAGTAGAAGTCAAATGGTAGCTTATAGTGATGAAATCTACCCCATAACCTGCGTAAATAGAATGATGTACAATGTGCACACGTTGAGTTGAAGTGTCAAGTTTTTTCGTTATTGCTTCATCTGTGCTGCTAAAGCTATCATTGAGTCTATATTATGCATCCCAGCTACATTCCTCAGAGCCTCCTTGTCTATTGGACAGTTAGTTGATTCTCTACAATCCTTTCAAATAGATCATATACTTCATCTACCTCCATTGTCAAAATTGATCTGTTGAAGCATCTACAATATTATGGAATTCAGAGTGCAGTCCATTGTAGAAGAGGTATATTTGCGCCAGTTTAGGAATATCAACATTTGAACACTTCCTAAACGTACTTTTGAACTTGTCTCATATTTCTGGATGTGTCTCAAAGACCCTCTGTTTGAAAAGATATACTTTGTTTTTGATTTGATAGACTCGAGATGGTGGAAAGAATTTCATGGTAAATTTTTCTACCATGTCATTCCATGATACAATGCTCCTAGGAGGTTGTGACATCATCCATATTTTTTACTATCCTTCAGAGTGTGAGAAAATAGACGCATTCGAAATGCATCCCGTGATTTCCTCTCATGGCTAATTATGTCACATGACATGGTAAAAGCTTGAATGTGTTCATTTGGATTTTTCATAGCTTTCTCACTGAACCTGATGTCTTGATGGTTTTGAAAGAGGTTTATAACATCTAGTCAGAAGTGAAAGTTAGCTTGTCAAAAGGGCGGATAAATGATCGGAGGTTGAACTGGAGTTGGTATTAGATTAACATAATCCCCCACTTATATTGGTCGAGCAGGAGGTGGTTGTTGAACTGGAAGTGCTGCATTCTATCTTGCATCTTGAATCTAATTCTGATTCTAAGCCATTACCCTTACTCTTCTTTGTTCTCTTCGACATTGCTTAAAGGTCCTTTCGATCTCGGGATCTATTGGGACAATCTCGATCCCATCAAGATCTTGCATAAAATGGTAGAAACCTGCAAAGAGTAAAAACAAAAGGAAATCAAGTATCTCAATTAATGCTTAAAAAAAATCAAACTTAATATTAACTACTAAACTAAAATTAAATCCTTTATTCCCCCAGCAATGGCAACGAAAACTTGTTCGAGTGAAACCCGCAAGTGTAGGGATCGTTGACAAGTAATAATAAAGTGAATTGTGAGTTATCGTCCCACGAGGAATAATGTTTAATTCTAGTTTACTAGTTACTACTAAATTCGATGTTTGTGACACAAAAGTTGTGATTTTCTTGTTATTTAAACGAGTAAATTTAACCAATAATCACTGAACTTTAGACTTGATTACTACTTACTCACTCATCTTTCACATATTACTAAATGCTCACTCATCTTTTCATATAATTACTCATTCATCACTCGTCTCTTCAAATAATTGGACGACTTTTACGACAAATTTTCGACAACTTCCGACCACAAAGAATGTCGAATTTTGATACCGTTCGAAAGCCCACGATGTCCTCTTCAGTTACCACCCAAAATTTCATTATAACTCCAAGGAATTCGATCGAAAAATTGCCTTAAAATTTGCCGAAAATTTTGAAAATCTGCCCAGATTTTCAAAATTTTTGGGAGACTTTTAAGGCAATTTTTCGACAACTTTCGACCATCAAAACTATCGAATTTTGATACCATTGGAAAGCCCACAATGTCTTCTTCAATTACCATCCAAAATTTCCCCATAACTCCAAAGGATTCAGTCGGAATAAACCCACAAAATCAGCATCTTGAAAAGGCGAAAATCTGGACAAAGTTCGGGATGCTGACTTTGTGGGTTTATTCCGACCGAATCCTTTGGAGTTATTGGGAAATTTTGGACGGTAATTGAAGAGGACATTGTGGGTTTTCCAGTGGTATCAAAATTAGATAGTTTTGATGGTCGAAAGTTGCCGAAAAATTGCCATAAAAGTCGCCCAAAAAATCTGAAAATCTGGGCAGATTTTCAGAATTTTTAGGTGAATTTTAAGGCAATTTTTCGATCGAATCCCTTGGAGTTATAATGAGATTTTGGGTGGTAATTGAAGAAGACATCGTGGACTTTCCAACGGTATCAAAATTCGACATTCTTTGTGGTCGGAAGTTATCGAAAATTTGCCGTAAAAGTCACCCAATTATTTGAAGAGACGAGTGGTGAATGAGTAATTATATGAAAAGATTAGTGAGCATTCAGTAATATGTGAAAGATGAGTGAGCAAGTAGTAATCAAGTGTAAAGATCAGTGATTATTGGTTAAATTTACTCTTATTTAAACTAATTCTAAATTAAGGAAGCAATAAAAAATATTTTGTCAAATATGTAAATGATTGTATTGGATTTTGAATATTCCTATTGCCATTTATTTTAATTCTTGATTCATAATATAGTTAATTTCATGCTTTCGTGACAATCGATACACTAGTGTATTTAATTCTCCTTTCTAAGACAAATTATGTCTGCTTCAATCACGATTCGATCATATTCCTAGTCTGAATTCATATGACCAAAATGCAATTAAATTGTACGTTATCTATGTGATTGCATATGTGATAATGATTATTCCTAATTCTATCTACATACGTTAATTTTACTGCATTCTAAGCTTATTGTAAGTCTCCCAATCCTACAACAAGTAACTAATTATTCAATTGGTGGCCAATCAATTAAATAATGCAATGGTTAAGCAAAATCAATCAAGAAATCAATAAATAACTAAATCAATGGTCTTTAATCAAAACAAATATGCAATAGGGTTCATCATTCATCCAATACAATAGAAAAACTAGCCTAGCATTTTAATGATTAAATCATGCTAAAAGTATTGGAGAAAATCTCCCGGAAAGAAGAAATAAAGAAAAAAATGGCGAAATCTAATTTCTTGGCTTGAATCTTGAAAAGATGAATATGCTTCTATAAATCCGCCTAAATACGTAGAATATATGATTTTTAGGTAAAAAAAAGGTGGTTCTTTTTACGTTCTGGATGTGTTTAGGTATATATAGAATGTCAAAATATTATTTCAATGTAGAATTTCATCAGAATAAAAAAATTGGCTCTTCAAAGAAAATTTTGCATGTGCTCACGTGCCATATAGTTCATTGCGTGCATCAATCAATTATATTTCTCTCAGTAAATACATATCAAGGTCTCGCGCGTGTGAGGAAAAATGCCTATGTGCGCGCTCCGTTTTCGCAATGTCGTCCCTGGACAGTTTTCAGTAATTTGGTCATAATTTTCTTTTTTGAACACCGATTGTTGTGATTCAAAGTGAATCAGAAAGCTAATTCAAAGATCTATAATTATTTAATAAATACAAAATTTTCAATTTAAAATTTTGCTATTCGAAAAGTGGGTCTCAAATTGATGCTAAAATTCGGCGCATAATTTCTTCGGCTGAAAATTGATTTGTGAAAATGCTTCAACTCTATTTCATTCCTTTGACCTCCAATTGCATCCAAATGATGTCATATGATCTCCAGTCATCATTTTGTGGTCTGAATAAATTATTGGATGTTTACACTTTGGTCCCAAAATTTGGAATTTCTTTGTTTTCACACGTTGTTCATTCATTTCTTTCCAATCCACAAATTTACATTGATTTCAACATAATAAACATAATTAACACAAAATTTGGTTATAACTAATTCAAATTGCTAACAAATACTCTAATCTAATGGCCTAGATAAGTGTATAAAATATAGATATTTTTGAACTTTGAGTCAAGAATAAAATGGATGTTTTAAAGATAAGATGAACACTTGTTCTATATTCATTAACTACGTATTGTGGAGTAAAAAGTTTGATTAATCACCGAACATAACACAATGTCATGTTGTGATCACTGAACTTCATTTTGCTGCTCAACGGTCACTAAACTTATAGACGTTCCCCTCTATCCATCACCCACCATCTCAGTCGTACTCATCTTCGAAGCCCATATCCTCCAGTTACACCCCAATTTGCAAGCTCCTTGAGCTCGATTTTTATAGATACACTTTAACTTCACATTATAACCATTTTGAGCACCATATGTTCTCACTGCATTTCGAAACTCTTGCATTGACAAAAAGAGTTGTTCGACCTCAAACTGTGGATTCCGTATATACGTCTTAGCTAAAAATACTGGAAAATGATAACCAACCTCTTCGTCCGACAAACAATCCAATAATAACTCCTCAGTGGGGGGGGGGGGGGGAATTGTAAGATTACAAGAACAAAAAGAAAAGTTGCAATTTTTACAGTTTGCACAATTAATAGTTCTTTCCGCATAATGAGTTCTTCAAGATATTACCTAAACAAATAAGGCACAAATGCCAATAAAAATTGAACATCACAGAATTCAAGTAAAATTGTAGCTTTATTATTTAAAAACTGCAAAAATTTTAGAGAATACTGCAGTAAGGTTACATAAATAAGAATAAACGCTACAGCAGAATGCGTGGGGAAGACAATTAAAGTTTCAGAAAGATTAATTAATTCAATTAAAAACATAATGAAGTATTCCATCAATTGGATCTGTTGGTGGGATCTTTGAACCAAAGCCACCTCGAATTCAGTACAAAAGCAGAAGGTTCAGCAAACATCTTGAGAAAAAAATTTGAACATCATATAGTCAAATAAAACCATAGATGATCTCTCCAAGTTGTCTCTCATTTACCAGCAATGCAATTTATAAACCTTTTTTGCGGCTTACTCATAATTTGAAATAAGATTTAGATGGTAAAAGCATTGAAATCATTGTTAATCAAATATGTCAAATGATTTACCTCCGTTTGCTCCATCTATGTGTGTGAATCAACACCTTTTCAAAAGTGGTCGGGCTTCACTGATTGGAGGGACGGAGAAGCTTTCTCGTTCCTACCACCCCTTGGGAAAGAGAGAAGAATCAGGCAAGTAGCCGCTGGGAATATGCTTCATATGACCTCTTATGGCGCTTCTCCATTCGCTAATGTTGCTGAGATGAAGTGAGATAGTTTTCCCAAATCGATTTCTAAGGTTCATTTGAGGCTTGGGAGGGATTGAATCTTAAGTTTTGGGAGGGATTTCTAGGGTTCATTTCTAGTTTGGAAGATTATGGCTCACTGATTTGAAGGTGGATTTTTTATTTTTTGGATGAAATCGTTGTTTTCAGGGACACAACTCTTCATGTGGCAACATTATGACGCCGTCTATTGCCACGCCAAACTCTGTCTCGCTACCTGCGAAGCACATCATACTGGTGAATGCGTAGTGATGGATGGACTGGGTTTTGAGTAAGTTGAGTGACCATTCATGATAAAAACAAAGTTTGGTGACTATAACATGACAGTAAGCTAGGTTCAATGATTTTCATTTTTACTCACATATTGAGGCTAGATAGAGCACGCGACATTCTCTTACATGTTATAATTTTCATTTTTGTTATTATTATTATTTATTTTTTTAATTTTTTGAAAAATTAATGAAGATAAAGAAACTATTTGGGCGTTCCTGGACTTGATATAGTATGCCAAGCTTCATCTTGTCTTTTTATTGATGGGCAAGACTAACCAGCCTCCAAATACAAGTCTTGTTCGACTTTTAGGGGTGGTGCAAAGTGTGAGCATGATAGAGATTTACACGATCAAATCAAAATTGATATCCGGTGAAAATAGAGTAATAGAGACTTTCACGTGATTGTGTTCATGAATAACTTAAGTGGATAAGTTTTAAGGAAAAACAAATTGAATATAGAGTAAAACCTCCGTAAAATAATAATGTTGGATAGAGAAAAATTATTATTTTAGATGGATTATTTATTTATCGATAAATAAATATTTTAATAATTTATTGGTAATAAATAGTTATTAATTTATAGAGCATTTCATATTTTTATAACTTGTATTATATTTTATTCTAATACATGCATGATTTTATTTATTTTTTAAATATTGAATGTGGTGAAATTCAAAATTTGGTATGTGGTCATACAAAAAGACACACATACGTACATAAAGAGGAAACATTAATGAACATGCATTGGCTTCAATTACCGTATGTAGATTGTAAAAAGTAATCAATTTGTACAAAATGAAAAAAATATATATATGAAAAAAAAATGCCAAATGTAATACGTAAATTTCAAAAAAAAAAAAATTAGAGATGACGTAGAGTTAGGTTTGGGTACAAAGAAAAAAATAAAAGATTTTAGCTGCATATTTTGAAAGAGAGGCGAATTGAAAAATATGTTGTCAAATTAAAAGTTTGTTAATTTGTATTAATATAAATTACTTGAATCTAAGCAGTTATTATTTTATATATACAGTGGGCCTTAAAGTCAAAAAAATTTTAAAAAATTAAAAGAGAAAAAACTCGAGCTCGGCCCTTGATGTGCTCGGCTTGTGCTTGAATGAGCTCGAGCTTGTGGGTATTTGTTATGTTTGATGGAAATTCCCTCCGAAAACAACCACTTTTTCATCAAATGATAAATGATTATCGTTAATATCTCATAACATTCTATCTAAAACTTCTAATAACTCTACAATCTATTGTTGCAGCTTCATCCCATATTATCAATCGAGCTATCCTATCTAAGTGAACTAATGCAGATTGTTTCCTCACTGAACAAATTAAATGACAAAAATGTTTTCCATGTTCCACCAAGACTATCAACAAAAGACCAACCTTCCACAATTACAATTTTTTTTTTTTTATCCAAAATAGAATATATAGTATTCCTAATTCATGATTGAGTAGTACGGCTAAAACTTCATGTTCTTGAATAGCTACATCTTATATATCTAATTTATAGTCATTCACTCGTTTTTCCAGTGGTTATAAAGATGTACTTATGCTTTGCAGTGTATTGTTCGTAAAACTAAACATTGTAATGGTTAATCTTCAATCATAAATCTTTAAATTCACTGGATCATCATGACAACGTTTCACTGTTTCAAATCATGAACAGATGATTGAACAATAATGACAAATTAAACCTAACTATGCAGAGATAAATAATTTTATTGTATTCATTATTTAAAAATATCCATGTCTTATTTGAAGATTGGAATGAAAATCGGTCGCAATCCTTATGTAATTGTCTTGATAGCTGACCAGACATCTAGTTTGTAGGTTTCTTAATAGAAGAAAGGAGAAAAATCACCAAACAATTGGATGAACCACTTCTGCCCTATGCAATGTTGATGCGTATTTACCTAGCAAGATATCGATTTGAATTGCAATTTTTTTATATCCAATCTGAAGCTAAAAGGAAAAAAAAAAAAATGTTGCACTTCCTCTCCAAAATTGAATTACAATTTCATTTTCATCTAAAAAATTAAATTTTTTCTTATTTGTGTATTCCTCCAGAAATCAACATTCAGTTGGGTCCTATAACTAATTTATATATATAATTTTTTCTATTCATATTTTATAAAAATATATTCCACTAGTAAAATTTATATTATTATTCTATTCTATTAAACTTTCTAGCAAAAATTATAAAAAAATCACAAAATACCAAAAAAATTACACATGCATTCCTAATAGTGTGTGATTTATTTTATTTTATTTTTTTTAAGTTGCAAAATAATCTCAAATTAAAATGAATTAGAGATTGATTTTCAGCTACAAAACAACATTTAATATAATAATAATTTTAACTGGTTGTTTTTTACTTTTATTCATTGAACAAATTTTGATAATTAGAATGTAGAAATTAAGAATTTTTGTCTGTCTTTAAAATGTGGAAAGAGTCAAATGAAGTATTTATAAATTTTTGATATTAACTAACTAACATTATTTTTTTATTGGTTATATGTTTGAGTTTAGGAAAAGAAAATAATAAATCTTATACAAAAAAAAAATGTCGTTTAAAGGATTTTTTTTTAATAAAACGTTAATAATTAAAAATATAGTATGCAAAACGTTATAAAATGTAACCTATAGGGTGTGATTCATTATTTTAGTTACTAGAGTTTTTGTCTACTTCGCAATTTATAATGATATATTTATAAATTTTTTGGGAAGCATTGTTTTTTCTTAATCAGTATGCATACTGTAGGATTATTGTATATAAATATATAAAATACCGATCATGCAAAATTTTATTATACCCTATATACAATATTTTGTAAATTTCTTTACTTTAAATTTTCTAATTCAGCTCTAAATGCCGTGCAACCAAATTAGGACTATTTTAAACTTCATCATAATGTTCCCATTTTTGCTTTATTTCGAGACACTTCAGATGACAGTTCATTGCCAAAAAGATATCTAGTTTGCTATATTTCTAAAATAATGTCATCTCGTCCATGCATCTATTTCTCATATCTCTAAAACTACAAGTAAAAGAAGACGGTTGAACATACATGTGACCAATAAGTGAACCAGCTATATTTCTAAATTAATGTCATCTCGTCCATGCATCTATTTCTCATATCTTTAGAACTACAAGTAAAAGAAGAGGGTTGAACATACATGTCACCAATATGTAAACCTGCTATATCTCTAAATTAATGTCGTCTCATCCATGCATCTATTTCTCATATCTCTGGAACTACAAGTAAAAGAAGAGGGTTGAACATACATGTGACCAATATGTGAACCTTGAGAATACCATTTCAATTAATACCCCATTATAGCTCACCATGTGTTTCTCTCTGGTTTTTTCAAAAATATTCTAACCTAGAAGTTTGGATCTTAACATTTATGTCAATGGCATATTTTCGTAAATGATGGCCATGCATCCTGTACCACCACCTATTATTCAAAGGTCTAACTTGTTATTTCATAACAGTAGTACTCATAACATGATATCAGTTTTCTTTTCCATTTTGGCTGCATAACTGATAAGAAATATCACCAAAACATTTTGAAAATGAAATACTAAAAATTTGACAAAATAAAATTTATACTATTAGACTTCTGATTTCGTTATCTGGCAACTTTTCAACTGAATTTCCTGTATTTGCATTTTTGTAGACCTTCAACTATAAAATACCATTCATTTTAGTATTCTAAGCTGGTTCTTTGTCAACCCAAAAAGCAGCAACATGTGATACATGTGGAGCCTCAGCAACATGTGATAAATGTGGAGCCTTACACACTTGTTGACCTAATCCAAACATGCGATACATCAAGAGCATTAGATATTCGTTGATCTAATCTGAACACGCGATACAGTTGTATGACATACGAATATGACATCACAACTACAATTAATAATTTCTTACAACAATTATGTTTTATCTTTCTAGGAGTTTATTTTCTATTATGTTTATTTAATTTTCTTGTATAGTTGTGATATGACTTTTAAATTTTAGTTGATTAGGATTATAATTTCCATTAGTTTCAATTTCCTAATATTATTAAAAATAGGGAATAATTTTGCCTATAAACATAGGGATATTGTACACTTTTCATAACAATAAATTATTATTCAATAAATACATGACATGATTGTTTAAATATCATTTTTATTTATTACATAATTCTTATTTAAGTTTTTACTTTTTAGTTTTGAATTTATGAGGTTGGGGTTTGATAGTAGCAGAAAAGAAGAGAAACAAGGAGATTATAAGTTGTCTCGTGAGGCTCCCGCCGAGTTGAAGATGCATCAACTGCAACAGTTTTGTAATAATATTGTTTTGTTCAATTGCTGGAAAAAAATTGATTAAAAAATTTGCAGGTTCTACCTCAATTTTATTTTTATTTTTATTTTTAAATCCTAATGGCGAGGATCAATCAGTAAATGGATGGCCCAGATGGGACAAAACTTCATCCAACGGTTAAGGTTGATAGAGGCCGATAAAAGGATGATACTTCATTGTTTAGACCTTTTACATCTGGAAAAAGAGAAAACTCGCAATCACATTCTGTAGACACAAAGTTTCCAACGAAGTTCCTACATTTTGGTGATATTCTTTGAGTTTTCGATGACTAAACCTTCTAGCACCATTCGTTGTTTTAGGTAATACTTGGAGCATTTTCTTCATTTTTTGTTTCTAAGAATGGCTTATGAGAAACAAGATGAGGAGATGGGGTGAGTTGATAGTGGCCTTGACTAGGTTGAGTGAGCTCACTGTACTGGCCAGACGAGATGGCGTGGTACTTCAATTCACTAGGGAGCTTCTAACTGTCCCTCAAAGATGAGGAACAGTGACTTGGCCAGACTTAGGGCAGAGTATAGGATCATGGATAGCATAGGGTTAATAGTTCCAAACCCTAATAAGCGAGCCTATTATCCGAGGCACGGGTATATGGTGAGTGAAGCTATTTTCAAAGCTGGGTTTAGGTTGCTTATCGACTTGGTTTGCCAATTCGTCATGAGGTTTTATAGCCTAGCTCTAACCTAATTGAACCCTAATTCTTGGAACCAAATGGTGAGGTTGTGGATGCTGTGGCGAGAAGCCTTGTAAAGGTTGGAGATGTCGTTCTACGTCTTCCAAACTCTTTATATACCTAAGGTAACCATGAGGGGTGATAAGATGAAGGGGGTGGTATTATCTGACGTTATGGGAGGTTCATACTCCATTTTTTATTGATCCGTTGACCTCTATCAAAGACTGAAAAGGCTCATGGTACTGGGCTTCTGGAACGTAGGGCACAATGATGGGTGACCCCCTAGCACATCCAATGGTTTGCATGAAGTTCTCGACATTTAGTGAGTACCCTAGGAGCTGATTTTACATTTGATGTGTTTTTCACCATCTGACTATAAGTAAACGTACAGGTGTGTTGCCTCGGTACAAACTTTCAACTGAGGACTTCAACACAATTTGCATCATCTATCAACTAGTGCAAAAGTATTGGTTGTATGATGAGCTGATAACTAAAATATTCATTTCATCAACAATTGTTTAATGGCCTCTCAAGGTAAATTCAAACTGTGTGTCCTCACCAATAGTTTGCTTATTATAGCCTCTTAACACTTGTATTTTTGCAGAGAATTTTTAAAGAAAAGAGCTTTGAAGCTAGATTTTGCCATGGTACAATGGCTCATTGATGAAGCACGAATGTTGAAGGCCTCCTTAGTTGCTTATAACAAACAAATGGTAGACGTAGTGAGTGCCAACAAAAACACAGCATAGCAAGGTACCAAACCTCGCTCGTGTCTCATATCCCAATTACGATAGTAATTAAGAAGAAGCCAACGCCTCCAATAAAAATTGGGCCTCATCCTACCTTTAAAGCCACGTCTTTGGAGCCTTCGAAGGATGTCCTTGCATTAGATCCACTGAAGTGGAAGAGGCTATGGTCAGACAAAGTTGAGAATGTTTTGGGTACTAACCTGGAAAGCTGGTGAAGGGGATATTCGAGACGCTACTTCCTGAAATGGCCTCAGTGGCCCTGGTTGACAATAAATGCTGGACCGATGCATGGAAGGACCATACCTCCTCTTGCCTAGTAGAGGATCTAGTAGCAGCCAATAGTTCCGTGTTGCCCGGGCATTAAGTACCAGTGTCTAACTTGAAGGCTTGGTTAAAGATCTCCAAACTAAAAATGTCGACCTTTCTCAGAGGCTGGAGATCGCCTTCCACTATGATAATGCTATGAGTGTAGATAGAACGAAGGAGAACGAGGCAGAGATGAGGATGGCTGAGGGAGAGAGCAAGTTGGAGAAGGCCAAGGTTGTGGAGGAGCGACTGAAAAACGAGTTGCATGACACTGAATGCCAAGTGATCGTCCTGACGAGGCAAGTGGACTATGTAAATGAGCACTATCCCTAGCTGAGGAAGCTTTTGAGGCGTTGAACAAAGAAAAGGTAGTACTAAGGTAGCTGATAGAAGCCCAGGTAGAGGAGATTGGGTCCTTGAAGGCTGAGGCAAAATACCTGTCGGTAAAGTATCGTTCCAAATTTTCATTGACAACTTTAAAAGGATTGAGCTTTACGACACCTTTGCCAATTATTGGGCTTCTTGGAATGCTCAGTTGATGCTGGAGCCCCTACTGGAGGTCTACCCAGACCTGGATATATCTATTCTTGAGGAAGAATTTCGAGTACCTACTAGGGGCCAACCCAACCTTCAAGCAGCCAATGAAGCTCAGGAAGAGGCTTCAAATGTCAAGGATGCTGCTAGGGATAGGGCCATTGTGCCAATAGGCCTTAGAGTTTTTATTTTTATTTTTTGTATTTTTATTATTATTTTTTATAATGGCTTTGACCCTCAATGTACATTGCTCTAATAAATTCAAGCCTTTTCATTTTTTATGCAAGTTTTAATACCTCTTCCAAATGACAACTATCTTATACGGTTCATATTTACTTATTATATTAATTGATGAATTGGCTTGAGTACCTTGGTAGTAACTTATACAAACAATAATAAATGACAAAGTATCTATACCTTAGTAAACAACTACCAATCGCCTTGGTTAGTACGAAGCACTTCATTTTTAGGATGCGTTGCCTCTAAGTATCTTGTTATTGTCTTGGAGTGTGTTTAATTCATATCAAGGGATTCTCCCATGGTGGATGATTCATCTATAGAGGGCCTCATCTTTGAAGGTACATTGACGCGACCCTGTGGGGTGTCAAATGCCTCACATATCGAAGTGGACAACCTTGAAAGAGGTAACCTCGTGGGAGGTATCTCAAACCTCGTTAAGGACTTTTCTATAGTGGATGGTTCATCCATGAAAGTCATTATCTCTGATAGTACGTTGGGATAACCCCCTGTGGGGTGTCATTTGGTTAGCCTATCAAAATGGTCATCCTTGGAAGAGGTGATCTCATGGAAGGTGTCACGCACCTCGTTAAGGACTTTTCCCATGATAGATGGTTCATCCATGGAGGGCATCATCTCCGATGGTACATTGAGGCGATCCCTGTAGGGGTGTCACGTGCCTCGCTTATCGAAGTGGACATATTTGGAAGAGGTGACATTGTGGAAAGCATCACGAACCTCGTTAGGGGCTCCCATGGTAGATGGTTCATCTATTTAGAGGAAATGCAATGAGACATAGCTTATAACATTTCATTAACACAAAGATATTTACATAAAAACATTACACTTAGAGAGATAAACTATTGTTAGTATTTCTTCAAATGTTCAATATTCCAATGATGAGGTAGCAGTTTCCTTTCCATGCTTTCAATTTTAATAAGTTTCAGGTCGTGGTTCTTCCCTAATAAGTATGGACCTTTCCAATTGGATCCCAATGTTCATGTACCTGACCTTTTGATGACTGGAAAACCCTTTGAAATGTCAAGTCGCCTAGGCAAAATGTCCCCTTTTTTTTTTACTTTGGCATTACAGTAACGAATAATCTTTATTGGTATATAGCGAGATTCGCCCGAGAGGCATCCTTCATTTCTTCAAGGAATTCATGCTCACATTTCCTTAGATTGTTGTTTTCTATTTCATTGAAAGGAATACGATGAGGGAAAGGTACTTCTATCTCTATTGGAGTCGCGCCTTAAGTCATGGAAAGTGGGAGTTTCTCCTATTGCATTTCATCAGGTAGTGCGTATAACCCAAAGAACTTGAGAAAGCTCATCAACCCATGTTCTTTTCGAAACATCATGTTTCGTTTTCAAGGTATATTTGATGTTTTTACTAACAGCTTCAACTTGATCGTTGGCTTGGGATAGGATTGGCAACAGGACAGGTTTGGGACAGGGCGAGCTCCTCCATCCCGTACATCGCCAAACATTTTCCTTTCCCACACTTGCCCTGTTACCTGTTTAAGATGAGGCAGGTTGGGATCGGACCGGGCTGGGCCAGTTACCATATTTACACACTTGTTTAACTTTTTTAATAGTTTTTGATAATTCATTTTATTGCCTCCATTCATTCAAGTGAAACATAATATATTTATCAAAATTTTTAATCAATTAGTTTATTTTTAAATGTTAACTTATCTAAATATATTTGGTAAACTAAGGTTTTTATTGTTTATCATATTTTTTAGATAATTTTAGTTGCTATCTTCTATTAGAATTAATAAAATTTTGTGAAATTTTTCCATTTAAAGTATTAAATTCTTTAAAAAAAAGAATTAAACGGGGTAGGGGCGAGGCCATGTTACCCGTACCCACTCAGTACTCTCCTCGGGTAAAATTCTCCGTCCTGTACCCGACCCAATTACCATATTAAGCGGGTAATCCCCATCGTATTTGGGACAAGACCCTACATGTATCAAATTTAATGGGCATTTTTGCAATCCCTATATTGAGGTGATGAGGAATTGAGAAATGCTTTTTGTTCCCCAATTTGTCACATAAATCCCAAATTTTCTTGTCGTTGCATTTTTTGCGGTTGTTTGATACAATAGAATGTGGGATGTTGAACCTCCATCTTATGTTCTTCCCAAGAAACTTAGAAGTATTTGCCTCGGTGATCTTAGCCCTTTGCACATTGGAGAAGCATTGATATTTGTCACATTTTCGCACAAATTGGAGCACAACCCTTTTCAAGATGGGCCAGTAATATCCCTACTCGAGCACCTTGTGTGCTAATGCCGACCCTCCATAATGGTTACCACATACCCCCATACGAATCTCTGTAGGATACAACTGGCCTCTTCTCTTCCAATACAACGAAGAAACGAGGACAAAAAGCCTCTCTTATATAAGATATTATCTTTTAGAAGAAAATGAGCAGCTCTTCTCCTAAGTTTGTGGGCTTTGATTTTATTGTCAAGTATGATCTAATCCTTGAGGAAGGCAATAATGGGTCGCATCCATTATGGGGTACCGTCAATTCGCATCACTTCCTCTCGCTCTACAATTAATGGTCTAGTGATGTGCTCAATAGAGACCAATCTAAAAAGTTCGAAATCTTTACCACTGGCTAATTTTGACAAAGCATTGGCATGAATATTTTCCAAACGCGAAATTTGTACCAGTTCGAACTTTTCAAAGCTAGAGAGAAAATTCATGACGAATTTAAGGTAGCAACCATACTGTTGTCCTAGAGGTAAAATTGCCATTAATCTATGATGTGATCCAAGGAAGGCAACAAACTTACAAAGGACTGCCTAAACTTGAAAAAGAACCAAAGACAAAATCAAAAGTTATAGGGGATCAATGGGGGCCATGGAATGAGTTGTCCAAGGTGCGGTGGGCAAAGGCTCAAGCATAACGAGCCAAATAACAACTTACATGTTGGTCATGAAGGCAAAATCACATTTGGTGCATTGAATTCAAGTTTTGGAAGATATGGAAAGACGAGCAGCATGGATTAAAACAAGAATAACTTTTAGTTCAGGTGTCGAATTTTCGCCCATGAGTACAATCCGGAATCATCTCAAAATTCTGCACAAGAGAAAAGAGGTGTCAAATTAAATGCTATGCGACTGCATAACATAAAAGGCATGTGACTGCATAGATTATTCCCAAGACCAAATTGAAGGAGTTCAAATGAACTATGTGACTGCGTTGGATTACACTATGCGACCGCATAGTATAATTTTGGATGCAAATTTTCCAATTTTCGCAAAGTCTTTTATTTCGGTTAGAACTCTAATTTTTGGTAACTTTTGTTTTCTTTAGGACACTTATTCTATTTTAAACTTTGATTCTGGGTTTCGTATAAATAGATTTATTATTTTTCATTGTAAAATAAGACTTTTGACATTATTAATTGAGAGATTTCTCAAGAGGAAATTTGCTTTCAATTCTTTCGTTCTTGATTGAACAAATTATCGAACTTATTAAGATTAATATCTTATGGAGTTCAAACATCGGGTGAGATTCTTAACTCCTGTAATCAAAAAGTCGACATATAAATTGATTGTTGGTTGCTTGATTCAATATTTCTAGGTCAAATCCAAAACCGTGGTTCAATTGGCTTTCTTAGGTTTGGTTTCAATCTAGTTGTGGGTTCCGTAGTCCATGTTGCTATGTAGGTTCGCATCAGTTAGTATCAGAACTTGGACTCCAAAAATCAAGGTTATGTCCCTTTTATCTTTGTTGGAGTCTTTTGATTTTCCTTTTCCTTGTTTTTTCGCGTTCTTCATGTTCTTCGTTGTTTTTGAGTCTTTGATCTATAAAGGTTCCGTAAAAAATTCCAAAGTTGTTTTTGGGCTAATAGATAAAAAAAAAAAAAAAAGAAGTCGAAACAAATTTTATTGTTTTGATTTATTTTGGGATTTGTCAGCATCCTGCAATTTGTACAGAGTCGAAATCTATTTTTGTCTAGTCTAACCCAAAACTCAAGAACCCCTTTCTTGAATTAAAAGAGTTCCTATTCGAAAATTTCATCCAATTTCTTTTGAGTCTTTTATATTTTCAATTCTCACTCACATCACAGTTTGAATTCTACAGCATAATTTTTGGTTTAGTTCAAAATTGTTCTTAGAAGCACTTGGAAGGAAACATTGAGTGGAAAAAGGCAGAGTGGCGACACCAATAGAGGGTAAAATTAGCTTAGGATGTCTAACATGGAAGGTTCAACTTCAAGTAAGAGCAACAACCAAGTAAACATTTCGGATGAGGTGCTACAGCGATTTGAGAGATTGTTTAGGGATATGAGAGATAAGATGGAAAGGACGTTTAGATGGAAAGGCAAGACACGGTACTTGCAAATTTACAAAGGGAAGCACCCAATGTGAAGAGATAGGGTATACAGAAGCCTGGGGTGGAAATTCTTTATGAATTTGGAAATAGTAGTGATATAGATGAAGATGTTTTAATTGAGGTTGAAATATAGAGAATGGGGAATAGAAGAGCTAGGCTTAAAAGGCAATGTAGAGATCTTGTTGGAGATGGTGTTGATAGGAGAGATCAGCGTGAAAGGGGGTTTAGAGAGAATCCTAGAATTTGTGATGGAGTTGAGTTCCCGACCGTGGAAGAAACATGACAAGTGATGCATGATCACAATACACAAATCAAAGTGGATGATGTGGAGTAGTCATGGTAGAAGATCTTTTAAATTAGGTGCCATGTCAAACATAAGGTATGTATTTTGATAATTGATGGAGGTTGTTGCACTAATATTGCTAGCACTATGCTCGTTGAGAAATTAGGATTGACTACAACAATGCATCCTAAACCTTATAGATTGCAATGGTTAGATAAATGTGGAGAGGTTAGGGTATGTTGGCAAGTGTTGATAAGTTTCTCAATTGGTAGGTACCACGACGAAGTGTTGTGTGATGTTGTTCCTATATATGCTAGGCACATTTTGTTGGGAAGACCATGTCAGTATGATAAAAAGGCAAAAAATGATGGATTCGAAAATAGGTACATATTTACTAAGGATGGGAAACCTATTACTCTTGCGTAGTTGACACCACAACAAGCGTATAAAGATCAACTCAAGGTAAAAAGTAAGAAAGAAAAAAGAATGAGAGAAAAGGAGAACAAGATAGATCTTTCGCAACAAGAGAGCAAGAGAAAAAATAGTGAGATGGCTAACTAGGAAAAAAGCATAGAGCCACAAAGGAGTAAAGAAGAAAATAGAGAGATGGCTAAAAAAATAGTAGAGTTGCAAGAGGGAAAAAAAGAGTCTTTAGAGAGGAGAAAAATCAGAAGTGAGCTTACATGTAAAGGAGAGTGAGTTGGAGAGGGCTTTAGTGAGAACCAACAATTTTCTCTCTAATTTAACTATTTCTTTCTTATAAGATTTTGAAGACTCGGTCAATGAAAACAAGCCTATTGGGATACCATACAATGTAGGCATTGAGCATCAACTTGTGGACGAAGCTAACCAACCCTACCTTAGTTTGGATATCTCTTTATTACTAGAGGTTGACTTTATGATCCCTGAGGAGATGAAAGAGTTTCAAAGGCAATGGAAGGAGTTCATATGTATGGGGTTGAAAGACAAAGCTAATCAGAGGAGCAACATGAGTCCATATGCAGTGTCATTGCTACTAGTACCTGGACAAAATAGGACATGAAAGAAGCACAATGAGACACATGAGATTGTTCTTGGAGCATCTCAAACTGGCCAAAGTTAGCAGTCAAGATGTGTACACTTTGATCTAGGTGATGGTCATTGGGTGTAAATCCAAAAGTGGTGGATAAACTCAAAGGATGTCCAAACTACACCTTAGAGGAGATGGACCATTCCATGCTCTTGCCATAATTGGAAACAAGGGCTGTAATTTGGGCATCCAAGGTATGGATTTGAGGTCGAATCCTTTCAAAGAAAAAGAGGATGATGTGATTCAAGAAAGACAACAAACTTATAAAGGTTTGACTCAACTTGAAGATGAACCAAAGACAAGATCAAGAGTTATGAAGAAAAGTTTAAGAATTACGGGGGGTCAAGAGGGCCATGGAATGAATTGTCCAAGGTGTGGAGGGCAAGGGCTCAAGCATAACACGCCAAATAACAACTTACATGTTGGTCATGAAGGAAAAATCATGTTTGGTGCATTGGATTTAAGTTTTGAAAGATATATAAAAAAATGAGCAGTGTGGATTAAAACAGGCATAACTTTTAGTTTGCATGTCGGATTTTCCCCTATATGTACAATCCAGAATCGTAATGAAATCTACACAAGGAAAGAGATGTGTCAAATTTAATGTTTTGCGATCACATAACATACCGCATAGACTATTCCCAAGACCAAATTGAAGGATTTCTAATGAGCTATGCGACCGCTTAGTATAATTCTGGACGCGAATTTTTCAATTTTCGTGAAGTCTTTTATTTTTGTTAAAACTCTAATTTTTGGTAACTTTTGTATTCTTTAGGACTTTTATTCCGTTTTAATCTTTGTTTCTAGGTTTAGTATAAATAGGTATATTATTCTTAATTGTAAAATAAGACTTTTGATATGATTAATTAAGAGATTTCTCGAGAGACAATTTGTTTTCAATTCTTTTGTTCTTGATTGAATAGATATCAAACTTATCGAGATTAATATCTCGTGGCATTTAAACATTGGATGAGATTCTTAAATCTTGTAATCAAGAGGCCGACTTATCAATTGATTGTTGGTTGCTTGATTCAATATTTATGGGTCAATCCAAAACCTTGGTTCAATTGGTTTTCTTGGGTCTGATTTCAGTCTAGTTGTAGGTTTCATAGCCAACGTTGCTACATGGGTTCGCATCAACTTGACTTATTACCAGTTGGGAGTCGCTGCTAATGAGCAATGTCTTCACTTGCACTCCCTCAACCAATCATTGGAGTGCCTCATATTCAACAGCATTATTGGAGGCTTTAAATTCGAACCTTAAAGTACAATTGAGCCTATGTCCTTCCAAACTCTCCAGGACCACTCCACTTCGAACTCACCGAGCTTAATGGTCCATTTTAATAATCGTCTCAAATTTGTCAACACATGAATACTATGAGCCTGGAAGTACGGCCTCTAATTCATTTCTTGATATCTTGCTATTATTGTCAATGTCATATAGTCCAAAGAGCCTACCAGAACAAAAAGAAGATCTTGAGGAATTTCTGTCAAATTAAGAAAAAAAACAGGTTAATTATAATAAATTACTCGTTAATCCTGTCAATGTGACATTCCCATCTTGTGTGAAAGCAATCCTTTTATGTTGTTCCCTTTCAGGGTGCTGTAGAATTTTCGACATTATTGGATGAATTCCCAGTTTATGATCTTTTTTCCATCAGGTAAAACTGTTGAAAAGATCTACACATCAACCTGAATAAGGAATATTTTTATAATTAATTTCAAAAACTATTATTGATGCATAGTACACTTGACAACAACATGGTGTTTAAGTAAATGTTGGTGAATTATGTAAAATTACAAGGGATAGAGTACAATCAAGATGGATTTTTTTGTTAATCCTGTATTAGAAAAAGAAGTTACAAAACTTTGATGGGACCCTAAGTTCATTTGCAAATAATAAAACATTCATGAGATACTTGTATTAGTATCAATAGTTTTAAAATTTGCATTAATTTGGGAGCTTGCCTCGTTCGAATATTCTCTTGTAAAGAAATCATCGTCTTCAAATAATTATTCACACGCTTTTTCGAATTTATGTTACTCGATTTTATTGTCCTTGTCGTGATCAAAATTTTCCATTGACTTAAAAACAGCTGCTTCTATATTGCTGTCGGACATCCCCGGCATGAGTTTTTTCAGCAACTCTGCCAATTCTATTCCTCGTTATATATCTTTCTCCATCTCTATCTATTTCATCAAATACTCTGCAAAGACAAGTATATAGTGAGAATCTTACAGGATATGATTAGGAAATCTACACATAATACTTCAAAATTTACTTTTTTGATTAGAGCATGGTTAAGGTTTCCATCATCATCAACAATTTTTCCCTTCTCTTCCACATTATCCAAAAGTACTTTTTTTACAAGCTCATACTGCAAGTACTCTGAACTCAATATCTGCATCCAGTGATCACACATATGAAAAGCTAAAGAAAATTAGCAATATTGTACATTAAATCAAGAGTAATACAGGTTAGCTTTTAACCAAATCAAGAGTAAAACAGGTTAGCTTTTAACCAAATCACATGATACATAAAATATGAAAGTAAAAATGCGGCGAACTCTATGCACGCTATCAAAAGCACTGTGCGGAATGCATTGAAGATATCAACTAAACAAGAAACCTAAAAACTTAAATTGCTATTTTCTTTACTAAACTTGAATAAATTGCTTATTACACTTAAATCAACATTCCACTTTCATAATTTCAAATTTAAGCTAAGAATCTAAAAGTTCTAAATTTAACACAACTCTTCAATAAATAAATTTTTTTCTTTCTCTGGAAATTGAAGAAACCAACCTTAATAGTGTATATCAATCATTTCCCGATCACCTTGCTGGCCTTCTTCTTCTTCTTCTTTCGCCGTTTCTTTCGCTACTCAACAAAAGAAATGGTTCTAATTCAATTGAGCACTAACCGAAAATTTGCAAGATAAGTCCCTAATTTTCTTTATTATACAACTTTTGTTATTGATTTAGACTTTGAGTGTCCCAGTAAAATGCCCCTTTAAAATTATATACCTCATTTAAGTTCTCTTTTCTATTTGACTTTGGCCGACTGAGTTCGGACTTTGACTAATATAAAGTGTATTGTAACAATTCTTAAAACACATTTTACAAAAGGCCACAGGAAAGTCTCCAAAAATGACTTTTTCCTGGAGTTGTAAGTTGGTAGATGAGAAATGAAAAATGGGTTATTTAATTCACAATGAAATTAGTAAATTTTCCGAAGTTTAACATAAACCTTTTGCTGAAAGTTAATTTTCCACCTCATTTTGTCAAATATATCGACACTTTAGTCTTATTCGAGCCATAAGCAACGCAAATGGCTTTATCAAGCCATCCTTCTAGCACATGGAAAAAATTGATACTACAATTTTATTATTACAATCTATATTGCAATAATCAAAATACTTATTTACTAGATCTTGCTAATACGACTGCAATTCTCTAAATTTGACTAGATGGGATTAGCGGCCCTGGCTCTATTCTTGACGTCTTCTTGTTATCTTCGTAGACTTAGAAAAGGTGCTATTGAATATAAATGTAAATTACACTTGACAGCAAGATTGTGTTTTTGTTGGAATTTTTCTGTGTTATTCTAAAATTGATGGGTTTTTAATTTACTAAAACAAGTTGGATGGTAGCTTAAAAATGCAAGGAGGCCAAGTTGTTATCCTGATCATAATTAATAACTATATAATTGGATTTGATTTACCTTTTAGGTTTAAACTTGGATTCTTATTAGGGAAAAAATCACAACTTAGGTATATAGTATAATACCCAAATCACAAGACAGATTTATAGTCCGAAAATTCAAATATATATATATATATATATATAAAGGGTTCAGTTACATCCGATTAAGATCACATTCCTCGTATAACAGGACTCCCTACAATACAAATCCACATTCCAAAATTAAAAATTCAGCTGGATTTCAAGTTTTCACGACAAAGCTAGTAATTGTGTTGATTAATTTTGGTAACAAATTAAACGATTTAATTAGATACTGATATTTCGCATCACATATTACCTCTTAGATTTGGAATATGAGAATAATCGTTGGAGAAGACAATCCAGGTAAAATCTTATTATTTTTTTCACCGGCTTTGAATGTTGCAGTTACAAATTGAATGCTATGGTAAGTCATTGATCGTACAATCACAGTTTCAAGGAAAAAACTCAATAGTAGTCGCACGAGTGCTAATCGTCTCCAGCTAATACTACACATAACCATTTCAATTGTTTCGATCACAAACTGAATGCTCTAAAAACGAGAATAATTTTGTAATCACAAAATCAGCATAACTTTTAATTTACATGTCACAGACACTCTGATGAGCACGAGATAAGGTTTTTTAAGGTAACCATTCCATATATTACCTACGTGTACTATGTATAGTGGATAGAATATGAAGGATAAATATGATAATTGTGGTAAATAAATTGTGACCTAAGTTTTACCCATTGCAGTATTCAATTTGGTCACATGTGGCCTGTATTTTATGTGATAAGCATATGACCTGTTTTTAGTGACAAATTCCTAAATTCTTTGAAAATGTGACCTTTGTTTCACTACCATGATGATCAATTCAGGCACATGAGGCCGTATTTTATGTGATATGTATGTGACCTATATTTGATGGTATATGTGGCTTGTATTTTATTTGATATGAATGTGACTTGTATTTGATGGCAAATAACTAACGTGTTTGAAAATGTGACATGTACTATATTATGGGCATATTATATTTACTGCGTGTAGTGGGTAGGATATGAAGGATAAATATGAGAATGGTGGTAAATAAACTATGACCTATGTTTCATCTATTGCGATATTCAATTTGGCACACATGGTCTATTTACGTTATAAATGTGTCCTATATTTGGTGGCAAATTTCTGAGTTCTTAGAAACTGTGACCTATATTATGTTATGGGCATATCATTATGAACTCTATTAATTGTATTACTTTCATCGCGAGGCCAGTATTGATGTTAATTTTAATTTGTAGAAATAGTGTACTTGCACGTATGTTTGTTAAATGGATCTCAATCATCATTGGCGTTGGTAGACCGTAATTGCAATTATGTAAACCTTGTGGACAAAGTTATGACAGAGTTTGATCTGGATCCTACAAATGTAGTAGTCTCATTGAAGTATGGGCTAAATGAGGATTTGCCACCAATCAGGATAAAAAATGATAATAATATCCTATCGTATATTCTGCTAAAAGATATGGAACGTGAACCTGCCATATACCCATTAATCATTGATATTACATATGCAAAAATTGATAATACATCTATCACAATGCCGATTAATGCACATTTTAGTGGTGAGTTGTGTACGTTGTAGAAAATGGCAATAGACATATGCGAAACATCAATTAAAATAATGTCACATATGTGACACTGCAGTTACAGTTGTATAGATCATAGATGCTAGGGGTAGAAGAAGGAAGGATCTTTCGTGATGAGGATAATTTGAAAATGAGTCTGTCCTTTTTTGTCATACAGAACATGTTTGAGTTTTTGGTTAACAGTGCGACGATAAAGAATATGTTGTGAAGCGTCTACAGGGTGGATGTAGTTGGATATGTAGATCGTCAAAATGGAGCAAAAGGATCTATTTAAGATTGAGTAATGTTATTCGTAGTGAAGACTGTCAGTAGTCGCCCTATGTGGCACACATTTGGCAATTTGGTATTTGATACATAGATATGGTAGTTATTTTTTGAATTATACATCAAATGAAAAACTGCTAAGTGTACGCCTCATAGGGCGACTGCCGGTAGTCTTCACTATGAATAGCATTATTTTTTAAGATTCGAAAGATTGGTAGTCACACATGTCCATCAAATATAGTGTTGGAGTCAAACAAGCAAGTATCAACTTCGATTGTGTCATCTACCATTAAATATAAGTGCATCTATTCAAGTACTATATATAGTCCGAATAATATATGCAGTGACATGTTGAATACTAATGGGGTTTATTTAAATTATTTGAAAGCTTGGAGATCTCGCGAACAAACTTTGAAAATGATTGGGGTGATCCATCCGATTCATTTGATAAGATACCAAGCTTCATTTATATTTAACAAAAGAATCCTAGTACAGTCACAGAACTAGAAGTTGATAGTCACAATAGGTTTAAATATTGATTTATGGAACTTGGTGTATCGAAACGGGGATGGGAGCATTGTAGACCCGTGTTGTGGTTGATGGTACTTACTTGAATGGTAATTATGGAGGTATCCTTTTCACAACATGTACATAAGATGCAAATATATATATTCTTGCTTTTGGAATTGGAGACAATGAGAATGATAAATCTTGGAGATGGTTTTTTGAGAACTTCAAGGGCACAAAAAAAGACTATGTTTTGTATAAGCGTCACATGAGTATAAAAAATCCAATAGAACATGTATATTCCGGGACCTGTCATGGTATTTTTTTCGTATCATTTGCTGCAAAGCATAGACTATTCCCAAGACCAAATTGAAGGATTTCTAATGAGCTATGCGACCGCTTAGTATAATTCTGGACGCGAATTTTTCAATTTTCGTGAAGTCTTTTATTTTTGTTAAAACTCTAATTTTTGGTAACTTTTGTATTCTTTAGGACTTTTATTCCGTTTTAATCTTTGTTTCTAGGTTTAGTATAAATAGGTATATTATTCTTAATTGTAAAATAAGACTTTTGATATGATTAATTAAGAGATTTCTCGAGAGACAATTTGTTTTCAATTCTTTTGTTCTTGATTGAATAGATATCAAACTTATCGAGATTAATATCTCGTGGCATTTAAACATTGGATGAGATTCTTAAATCTTGTAATCAAGAGGCCGACTTATCAATTGATTGTTGGTTGCTTGATTCAATATTTATGGGTCAATCCAAAACCTTGGTTCAATTGGTTTTCTTGGGTCTGATTTCAGTCTAGTTGTAGGTTTCATAGCCAACGTTGCTACATGGGTTCGCATCAACTTGACTTATTACCAGTTGGGAGTCGCTGCTAATGAGCAATGTCTTCACTTGCACTCCCTCAACCAATCATTGGAGTGCCTCATATTCAACAGCATTATTGGAGGCTTTAAATTCGAACCTTAAAGTACAATTGAGCCTATGTCCTTCCAAACTCTCCAGGACCACTCCACTTCGAACTCACCGAGCTTAATGGTCCATTTTAATAATCGTCTCAAATTTGTCAACACATGAATACTATGAGCCTGGAAGTACGGCCTCTAATTCATTTCTTGATATCTTGCTATTATTGTCAATGTCATATAGTCCAAAGAGCCTACCAGAACAAAAAGAAGATCTTGAGGAATTTCTGTCAAATTAAGAAAAAAAACAGGTTAATTATAATAAATTACTCGTTAATCCTGTCAATGTGACATTCCCATCTTGTGTGAAAGCAATCCTTTTATGTTGTTCCCTTTCAGGGTGCTGTAGAATTTTCGACATTATTGGATGAATTCCCAGTTTATGATCTTTTTTCCATCAGGTAAAACTGTTGAAAAGATCTACACATCAACCTGAATAAGGAATATTTTTATAATTAATTTCAAAAACTATTATTGATGCATAGTACACTTGACAACAACATGGTGTTTAAGTAAATGTTGGTGAATTATGTAAAATTACAAGGGATAGAGTACAATCAAGATGGATTTTTTTGTTAATCCTGTATTAGAAAAAGAAGTTACAAAACTTTGATGGGACCCTAAGTTCATTTGCAAATAATAAAACATTCATGAGATACTTGTATTAGTATCAATAGTTTTAAAATTTGCATTAATTTGGGAGCTTGCCTCGTTCGAATATTCTCTTGTAAAGAAATCATCGTCTTCAAATAATTATTCACACGCTTTTTCGAATTTATGTTACTCGATTTTATTGTCCTTGTCGTGATCAAAATTTTCCATTGACTTAAAAACAGCTGCTTCTATATTGCTGTCGGACATCCCCGGCATGAGTTTTTTCAGCAACTCTGCCAATTCTATTCCTCGTTATATATCTTTCTCCATCTCTATCTATTTCATCAAATACTCTGCAAAGACAAGTATATAGTGAGAATCTTACAGGATATGATTAGGAAATCTACACATAATACTTCAAAATTTACTTTTTTGATTAGAGCATGGTTAAGGTTTCCATCATCATCAACAATTTTTCCCTTCTCTTCCACATTATCCAAAAGTACTTTTTTTACAAGCTCATACTGCAAGTACTCTGAACTCAATATCTGCATCCAGTGATCACACATATGAAAAGCTAAAGAAAATTAGCAATATTGTACATTAAATCAAGAGTAATACAGGTTAGCTTTTAACCAAATCAAGAGTAAAACAGGTTAGCTTTTAACCAAATCACATGATACATAAAATATGAAAGTAAAAATGCGGCGAACTCTATGCACGCTATCAAAAGCACTGTGCGGAATGCATTGAAGATATCAACTAAACAAGAAACCTAAAAACTTAAATTGCTATTTTCTTTACTAAACTTGAATAAATTGCTTATTACACTTAAATCAACATTCCACTTTCATAATTTCAAATTTAAGCTAAGAATCTAAAAGTTCTAAATTTAACACAACTCTTCAATAAATAAATTTTTTTCTTTCTCTGGAAATTGAAGAAACCAACCTTAATAGTGTATATCAATCATTTCCCGATCACCTTGCTGGCCTTCTTCTTCTTCTTCTTTCGCCGTTTCTTTCGCTACTCAACAAAAGAAATGGTTCTAATTCAATTGAGCACTAACCGAAAATTTGCAAGATAAGTCCCTAATTTTCTTTATTATACAACTTTTGTTATTGATTTAGACTTTGAGTGTCCCAGTAAAATGCCCCTTTAAAATTATATACCTCATTTAAGTTCTCTTTTCTATTTGACTTTGGCCGACTGAGTTCGGACTTTGACTAATATAAAGTGTATTGTAACAATTCTTAAAACAC
This sequence comes from Olea europaea var. sylvestris, assembly GCF_002742605.1. Classification (NCBI taxonomy): domain Eukaryota; kingdom Viridiplantae; phylum Streptophyta; class Magnoliopsida; order Lamiales; family Oleaceae; genus Olea; species Olea europaea. Next base: position 7,656,338 of record NC_036257.1, on the reverse strand, counting down.
ATTTTACAAAAGGCCACAGGAAAGTCTCCAAAAATGACTTTTTCCTGGAGTTGTAAGTTGGTAGATGAGAAATGAAAAATGGGTTATTTAATTCACAATGAAATTAGTAAATTTTCCGAAGTTTAACATAAACCTTTTGCTGAAAGTTAATTTTCCACCTCATTTTGTCAAATATATCGACACTTTAGTCTTATTCGAGCCATAAGCAACGCAAATGGCTTTATCAAGCCATCCTTCTAGCACATGGAAAAAATTGATACTACAATTTTATTATTACAATCTATATTGCAATAATCAAAATACTTATTTACTAGATCTTGCTAATACGACTGCAATTCTCTAAATTTGACTAGATGGGATTAGCGGCCCTGGCTCTATTCTTGACGTCTTCTTGTTATCTTCGTAGACTTAGAAAAGGTGCTATTGAATATAAATGTAAATTACACTTGACAGCAAGATTGTGTTTTTGTTGGAATTTTTCTGTGTTATTCTAAAATTGATGGGTTTTTAATTTACTAAAACAAGTTGGATGGTAGCTTAAAAATGCAAGGAGGCCAAGTTGTTATCCTGATCATAATTAATAACTATATAATTGGATTTGATTTACCTTTTAGGTTTAAACTTGGATTCTTATTAGGGAAAAAATCACAACTTAGGTATATAGTATAATACCCAAATCACAAGACAGATTTATAGTCCGAAAATTCAAATATATATATGTATATATAAAGGGTTCAGTTACATCCGATTAAGATCACATTCCTCGTATAACAGGACTCCCTACAATACAAATCCACATTCCAAAATTAAAAATTCAGCTGGATTTCAAGTTTTCACGACAAAGCTAGTAATTGTGTTGATTAATTTTGGTAACAAATTAAACGATTTAATTAGATACTGATATTTCGCATCACATATTACCTCTTAGATTTGGAATATGAGAATAATCGTTGGAGAAGACAATCCAGGTAAAATGTATATATAAAGGGTTCAGTTACATCCGATTAAGATCACATTCCTCGTATAACAGGACTCCCTACAATACAAATCCACATTCCAAAATTAAAAATTCAGCTGGATTTCAAGTTTTCACGACAAAGCTAGTAATTGTGTTGATTAATTTTGGTAACAAATTAAACGATTTAATTAGATACTGATATTTCGCATCACATATTACCTCTTAGATTTGGAATATGAGAATAATCGTTGGAGAAGACAATCCAGGTAAAATCTTATTATTTTTTTCACCGGCTTTGAATGTTGCAGTTACAAATTGAATGCTATGGTAAGTCATTGATCGTACAATCACAGTTTCAAGGAAAAAACTCAATAGTAGTCGCACGAGTGCTAATCGTCTCCAGCTAATACTACACATAACCATTTCAATTGTTTCGATCACAAACTGAATGCTCTAAAAACGAGAATAATTTTGTAATCACAAAATCAGCATAACTTTTAATTTACATGTCACAGACACTCTGATGAGCACGAGATAAGGTTTTTTAAGGTAACCATTCCATATATTACCTACGTGTACTATGTATAGTGGATAGAATATGAAGGATAAATATGATAATTGTGGTAAATAAATTGTGACCTAAGTTTTACCCATTGCAGTATTCAATTTGGTCACATGTGGCCTGTATTTTATGTGATAAGCATATGACCTGTTTTTAGTGACAAATTCCTAAATTCTTTGAAAATGTGACCTATGTTTCACTACCATGATGATCAATTCAGGCACATGAGGCCGTATTTTATGTGATATGTATGTGACCTATATTTGATGGTATATGTGGCTTGTATTTTATTTGATATGAATGTGACTTGTATTTGATGGCAAATAACTAACGTGTTTGAAAATGTGACATGTACTATATTATGGGCATATTATATTTACTGCGTGTAGTGGGTAGGATATGAAGGATAAATATGAGAATGGTGGTAAATAAACTATGACCTATGTTTCATCTATTGCGATATTCAATTTGGCACACATGGTCTATTTACGTTATAAATGTGTCCTATATTTGGTGGCAAATTTCTGAGTTCTTAGAAACTGTGACCTATATTATGTTATGGGCATATCATTATGAACTCTATTAATTGTATTACTTTCATCGCGAGGCCAGTATTGATGTTAATTTTAATTTGTAGAAATAGTGTACTTGCACGTATGTTTGTTAAATGGATCTCAATCATCATTGGCGTTGGTAGACCGTAATTGCAATTATGTAAACCTTGTGGACAAAGTTATGACAGAGTTTGATCTGGATCCTACAAATGTAGTAGTCTCATTGAAGTATGGGCTAAATGAGGATTTGCCACCAATCAGGATAAAAAATGATAATAATATCCTATCGTATATTCTGCTAAAAGATATGGAACGTGAACCTGCCATATACCCATTAATCATTGATATTACATATGCAAAAATTGATAATACATCTATCACAATGCCGATTAATGCACATTTTAGTGGTGAGTTGTGTACGTTGTAGAAAATGGCAATAGACATATGCGAAACATCAATTAAAATAATGTCACATATGTGACACTGCAGTTACAGTTGTATAGATCATAGATGCTAGGGGTAGAAGAAGGAAGGATCTTTCGTGATGAGGATAATTTGAAAATGAGTCTGTCCTTTTTTGTCATACAGAACATGTTTGAGTTTTTGGTTAACAGTGCGACGATAAAGAATATGTTGTGAAGCGTCTACAGGGTGGATGTAGTTGGATATGTAGATCGTCAAAATGGAGCAAAAGGATCTATTTAAGATTGAGTAATGATATTCGTAGTGAAGACTGTCAGTAGTCGCCCTATGTGGCACACATTTGGCAATTTGGTATTTGATACATAGATATGGTAGTTATTTTTTGAATTATACATCAAATGAAAAACTGCTAAGTGTACGCCTCATAGGGCGACTGCCGGTAGTCTTCACTATGAATAGCATTATTTTTTAAGATTCGAAAGATTGGTAGTCACACATGTCCATCAAATATAGTGTTGGAGTCAAACAAGCAAGTATCAACTTCGATTGTGTCATCTACCATTAAATATAAGTGCATCTATTCAAGTACTATATATAGTCCGAATAATATATGCAGTGATATGTTGAATACTAATGGGGTTTATTTAAATTATTTGAAAGCTTGGAGATCTCGCGAACAAACTTTGAAAATGATTGGGGTGATCCAGCCGATTCATTTGATAAGATACCAAGCTTCATTTATATTTAACAAAAGAATCCTAGTACGATCACAGAACTAGAAGTTGATAGTCACAATAGGTTTAAATATTGATTTATGGAACTTGGTGTATCGAAACGGGGATGGGAGCATTGTAGACCCGTGTTGTGGTTGATGGTACTTACTTGAATGGTAATTATGGAGGTATCCTTTTCACAACATGTACATAAGATGCAAATATATATATTCTTGCTTTTGGAATTGGAGACAATGAGAATGATAAATCTTGGAGATGGTTTTTTGAGAACTTCAAGGGCACAAAAAAAGACTATGTTTTGTATAAGCGTCACATGAGTATAAAAAGTCCAATAGAACATGTATATTCCGGGACCTGTCATGGTATTTTTTTCGTATCATTTGCTGCAAAACTTAAAATCGTATTATGGAAAAATCGTGTCAAAACATTCAGCTAGCCGCACTTATACATTAGAAGAATTTGAATATAATATACGACGACTGGACACAATGAATGAGAAGATTACTGGCACCTTATAGTGCACTACATGTGATTACATTTTTACATACATAAAAATGGTCACATATGTTATTTATATGATATTCATCGATATGACATGTGTTTGCATGTAGATGTTGGACTCGAAAAGTGGTCAAAAATCCATATGCGTTTGCATGTAGATGTTGGACTCGAAAAGTGGTCAAAAATCCATATGCCAGCAAACAAATGCTCTACAAATAACTTCAAATATTGTATAATCAATTAATGCAATCATAAAGACAGTCAAGAATTACCCATTATATCATTGCTACAGTCATTATGGCAAACGATACATTCTTGGTTTTGAAAACATAGAGTTGACGTGCACGAAGCTTTTCGAAATTGTCAAACAAGTACGAGAAAGAGATAAGGAAAATGCATGTAGATTTGAGAAATTTGAGGGTAACTTTATTACTTTGACACTAAAATTCATGTAGGTGACTCACCATAAATGCATGTGACCTAAACTGTACGTTTGTGACGGAACATATTTGTATGTGCTAGTTGCATGTGTGATATAGACCTAAGTATATGTGCCCTGAATATAAATGCATGTGACATGAATTATATACCTATGACAAAATATATGTCTGTAACATATTTATCATAATTGAGACATGATACTAAACTGTTATTACATTTTCACAGGTATCTCCTTCCAACTAGTCAGTGTTTATTGTTAGCGACGAAAAGTCAACTTTTATTGTTGATATTGAACTTAGTTGTTAGATTGTTAGAGTAAATTCAAATTTATTGAAGGGGTTAAGTATAATAAACTATAAAATTGAGTGAAATGAAAGAAAAATTAGTTTTGGTAATTAATGAAACTTTAGAAATCGCTTAAACATGAAATGATTAAGTTTAGGTATCGCCCATTTAATTATTGAAATTACTTAAAATAGTTAATTATTGATTTAAAAAGTATATTACATTTCAGGTGACAATAAGGATATCGGGATAGCTTACCAACCGAGTTGATTTTGGCATATATAGTTCTGTGAGTGGAAAAATATAAATATTTTAAAATTATTTATAAATTAAGTATATTATCAAAATAAGTGCAATTATATGTTCAATTATATGATTATTATGGAAATCTCTTTTATTATGATACAGGTAGAATCTTAGATTATTTATGGCACATTTGTAATTTGGTATGTGAGACATGTGATATTGAGATCAACTAGAAAAGTACCCATAATTATGTACTTCTTCTAGTTCACAGAGGGACATTGGTCGTATTCTATCATACACGAAGGGGTCTTGACCGTGTACATATAGTTTACAAAGGGGCTTTGGCCGTATTCTAGAATTGATTTTGAGAGGTCTTGAAGACCGGCTTTCATTCACGGAGGGAGCTAAAGACCCGTGGTGAAAGTTCTTAGCCCGATGGGCGAATTATAGATTTCAATCAGAGAGTATATTTTTGGTGGATTTTTCAGTATATTTGATATGATGAGATTATAGTACAATACTCAGTTGATGTTTATAGCTTAACTTTGAGATGATATTTTATGAAGTTATGTGGATGTCTCACGTTTGACTATAATTATATGATGTTATCTTGTAAATGATTTAATGATATGAATTCGATTTTCGATAAAAATGTAAAATAGAAAAAGTATATTTATTTTTGAACTTCTCCATTCACTAAGCTATCAACTTATATATTTTCTCACATTTTTCTTATCAGGTAGTAGTTGAGTTTCTGGGCATCTTTTGAAGTTGAGCCTTGATTTTGGAGTCAGAATCACACGATAGAGGTTGTTAGTATGACTCACTTCATAGAGCATATAGTAAGTATTTTGGAATGCATGTTCATGTCTAGATGTGATTTTGCATCACTTGTAAATGGTTAGGGGGCTCACTATGTATTTTGTATCTACATGTATATTTCATGTTATTTTTGGGTAAAAGTTGAGATTTCGGTTTATCTCTATTGTGTTGTGTTATAGTTTGGGATTTGTGTATAATTGATCATAGGTTGGTAAGTCTTGCTTACAGGTGAGATAATGCTAAGATTCTATTAGAAAAATGATGTATAAAAAGTGATATATTATATTTGTAGTAGCCTTGATGGTAGGTCAGACTTTTAGTTGGTATCTATCATCGACGCATGTCATGTTCGGATCCGTAGTGTTACACGGGACGGGGTGTGTCATTTAATGACAATCAAGCGATATAAAATATGTTAATACTCTTTCTAGAAATCTGACAACATCCTTTTTTTTAAAACTAATTTCAGCATTTTCAGAAATCAAGTCTACTTTCTAAATATGTATTTTATGAACCTCACTTAGAAGTTGAAATAGTCNTTCATTCTATAACAATCCTCTCTCCCTTTGTAGGCTACTTTGCCCTCTTCACTTTCGATATTTGTAGAGCAGTGTAGCAATGTCCATTCTATATTTACTGGCATCAAATGTATGTGATATGGAATCTCTGCCCCTATAAAGGATATATAACGCTTATAAAATCACAAACATCCCACAATCATGACTACAAAACAACACAAGACAGAATGTTATGAATGAAATTTTTTTTTAAAGTTTTACACGTTGTACTCTTGGTTACAAACTTACCCATTTGTCAGCCGAGGTAGGATATTATCGATAATCACCTTCAATTCTATACAGTTACTTCATGATAATCAGGTCCTTTTTTGAAATTCCTAGAGCATTCATTAGAATAGGCAACATTTTCATGTATCGCTCAATACCTTGTAGAATCTTCCAGTCACGATAACTTTTGTCTACTGAATTGAACACCGTCAATGTATGGCTTTTGAATTGTAACAAACTAAGCATCCAATGGGATCTTTACATATGTTCTGTGACTGATTAATAATATAAACGTGACTTAAATGAGTACAGAAATGTAATCGTACCACACTGCTTAGAGAGGACTCTGAATTTATAAGCTGCTAGAATCAGGTCTTATGACCTACTAGGAATGAACAAATAAGAAAAGTGGAGTGATAATATCATCATCCATGCTAAACTTTTTTATGTGACCGATATGATAAATTAAGTTATTGTGTTACAATGAGTTATAGAGTAAAGTTAACAAATGGATACGAAAAGAACATATTTGTTTTTTGGTTTGTACCCTCTCTGGAACCAACCTATGAATGTCGATCTATCAAATTCGTCAACATGGTCTTTTTAATTTTAAAAAATGACATTATCTTCATGCTTGAATAACTTCTCTTCTACAGCTACGAATGGAGACTGCAATATCCTTGCAGGCCTTGAAACCCGCTTAACTAGTACTTAAGAAGTTGGTCCAGCAGTAGGTGGTCCCTGTGTAACGTTGTAACAGGTAACATCTCAGTTTATTTACTTTCAAACCCTAAACCCTAACCCATTCCAATCACGAATGGAATCAAACAGAGTAACGGGTTTCATTGGTCCCATTCATTTTCAATACATCCTACCCAACGATTTTTAAACACATACATATTAATTAAATTATAAATAGAAAAAAGGATTAAATAACCTTGTTCGAGGACCATTTTCACTCGATCATAGATGATGCGTGTTGAAAAGTGCTATCTAGGCAACCCAAATTAAAACCTGTACACAACTTATGCAGTAGTGAAAGTAAGGGTTGATCCCGCGAAAAGTGTTTAGCTTGCTTTTTATGCTATATTAATGAGAATGGGAGGGAGGTTTTGTTATAACGCAATCAGTTTTAAGAAAACAATTAACGGTAATGCAAATTAATGAATTAAATGAAATTAGTAGAACGAACCTTGATTTAAGTCAACTTCTACTGTTGGAGATTTACAACTGTCATTGACCCACATATAATTATCAATTCACATTTTTAGCATTCATCGTTGGTATTTCTTCTTAATTGTAGTTAGTTAGAAAAAAAAATGCTCTAATTGACCCTAATTATTAAACAACCCTAGAAAAGTGCTAAGATTTAATTTAATAACAGCCTTATGCATTCAAGAAATTGATGAACTAGATAACACAAGCACAAGCGTGCATTTAACCTAGTCAAGCATTCTTCTTAAGATTCAATAATTCCTGACACAACAAATCATCAAACCCTAGTTGCTTCACAAGTTAAAAGGTCAAACAATTACGGATTTAATATTTGACATAGTTATAGATTGTAACGTATGATAAAATAATAGGCCTTTTAAGCAATCAAACATAACAATTATAAAATTATGCGTAGAAGAACATTTAATACCGAAAATATGAATTAAACAATGAAAAAATCGAAAATTTTGAACAACATATATGTACATACTAGATTTTACAAGTTGATTTGTTACCATGGCCACATGCCTTGGTTGTAATTGCAAATACCAAGAGGGATCCATATGCTATTGTTACATAAGAGATATATGTGTTAGTGCGTACTGAGATTCTATATATCTAGATGAAAATCCAAATGAATGGATAGTGCCTTAAGAAATACAATCCAAAATTGTGTTAGCTCTTAACTAGAGGAGGAGTTCTAGAAGACCTACTGGGAAGAGGACGATATTCATCCAGAGAATGAAAATCAACGGTGAAATGTGGACGTTGTGAAAGACATGGTCACAACCGTAGGAAATGCTCCAGTTTGGTTTCATTAAGCTAGCATGACAGAGAAAATAACACCAATAATAGTAGCAAATCAACAATGATACAAATAGATCATAGACATATCATATTCTTTTATTTGAAGTACTCATTGAAATAGCACAATGAAAACTATCTATGACCATTGTGTTTTCAAGTACATTGCATTTGTCAAATATAACCTCATAATGAATTTTGTAGTCAGTTTTGATAAGCAACTGTGACCTCTGTTTGAATTCTGTAGATGTTTGATAACTATCTGTGACCTGTTGTGTGAGACATATATATGTGACTATCAATTCCATTCAGACTTTGAACTATGATATATGTATCATAACACGTGACCTTCTCCAACGGATATGTGATCGGCGTCATATGACAGAAATCAAGCTATATTTGACAAATGCAATGTTTCTATTATGACATGGTCATCAGACATCAAAAACCTGTGATGTGAGTTGTTAGATCTGTTTCAATTCAATTTTATCTCATAACTACATGTGACGTAAAGTATGAGACACTTATATGTGAATACCTTTTCAATAAACACCATGAATTGTTACATATGCATTAAAACATGGACCTTCTCCAACAAATATGTACTGTATTATATAACATGTGACCTGTGTGGTATAACATGTGACTGTCTCAAACGGATATATGTCCTGTGTCGTGTACCTGTGATCTGTGTCATATGACACATCATACATTATACATGAGAAATGCAATGTACTAGGTTGTTTAAAATGTGATCTATGTCATATGAGAGACATAAGACATTAGGCATGAAAAATGCAATATTTTTTTTATGACATGGTCATCAGATACCAAAGACCTGTGATATTTTAAACTAAAACAAATCTGTGAGTCATTGCAATAATATGTAATCAAGACCATATTATGAACAGAAACATGTTGCATTCATGTATTGCAAGTCAGACCTTCAAGCCACAAGTTAGTATTCATTACAATCACTTCCATTAAGCAGAAGATATTAACATTCTAAAATGTACAAACTAAAGCATCAACTTTATTTTCAAATTTGATAGCCTGCATTCATTCTATAACAATCATCTTCTCCTTTGTAGGCTGCTTTGCCCTCTTCGAGTAGATCTCCTGATATTTGTAGAGCAATGTGGCAATGTCCATTCTATACTTTCTAGCATCAAATGTATGCGATATGAAATCTCTGCCTTCATAGAGGATATATAATGCTTATAAAATCACAAACATCACGCAATCATGATTGCAGAACAACATAAGACAGAATGTTATAAATGAGATTTTTAAAAAGTTATACACATTTTACTCTTGATTACAAACTTACCCATTTGTCAGCTGAGGTAGGATATTATCAATAATCATCTTCAATTCCATGCAGTTGGGTCCATGATAATCAAAATCCTTTTTGAAATTTCCAGAGCATTCATTAGAGCAAGCAACATTTTCACATACGGCTCAATACCTTGTAGAATCTTCGAGTCACGATAACTTTTGCCTGTTGAATTAAACATCGTCAAGGTATGGCTTCTGAATTATCACAGACTAAGCATCCAGTGTGCTTTATTGGTGGGCAATAATGGCATGAACACCTAATCAACATCGGCCCAGGATGTGCTCAAGGAAGGCTGTGACTTGTTATAACCTCAATTAGACTAGACTTTGACATCATAACATTAGGATCTTTCAGGAAAGTAAGGTATATGCCTTTGATCTTATTCTGAAATCAGGAGTTTGTTGTCATAGCTCTGTACATCAATTTCTTGCCAAGCTTTGCTACTTGGCAAAAGCTATAGAAGCATGCATTCATGTGTTGTTCCAATAAAAAAGAAAGAATTAAGTATTATGTAAAACAGTNTGCTACTTGGCAAAAGCTATAGAAGCATGCATTCATGTGTTGTTCCAATAAAAAAGAAAGAATTAAGTATTATGTAAAACAGTTTGGAAGAAAATGACTTTGTGACTTAAATCCAAAGTGAAATGTGACCTATTTGTATGAACTTTGTCTATCTGAACAAGGTGTAACCATAATCTGTGACTACGGACTTCAGGTTGTGTACACATAAGATGGTAACTGTGTCTTACTATTTGTGATCCTCACATATGTTCTGTGACTGATTAACAATGTAAACATGACTTAAATGAGTACAAAAATGTAATCGTACCACAAAGCTTAGAGAGGACGCTGAATTTATAAGTCGCTAGAACTAGATCTTATGACCTACTGGAAATGAACCAATAATAAAAGTGGGGTTGATAATATCATCCTTCTCGCTAAACTTTCTCATGTGATCAATATGATAAATTAAGTTATTGTGTTACAATGAGTTATAGAGTAAAGTTGACAAATGGATACGAAATGAACATACCTATTTTTTGGTTTGTACCCTCTGGAACCAACCTATGAATGCAGATGTATCAACTTCTTTAATGTGATCTTTGTAATTTTAAAAAATGACATTATCGTCATACTTGAATTCCTTCTACAACTAGGAATGGAGACTGCAATATCCAGGCCTTGAAACCTACTTAAGTGGTAGTTCAGAAGTTGGTTCAGCAATAGGCGATCCCTATGTAACGTTGTAATAGGTCACATCTTAGTCTATGTACATTCATTCAGTTAAACGTGCAGCATATAAACTATGACCTACAGCTATTTACTAGTTATGAACTGTGACTTGTGAACTTATAGCATATAAACCGTGACCTATGAACTGTCTGGAACATGATTTATAAGTATGTGTGTGATCTGTGACCTATGACCATATACTAGTTGTGAACTACATTTGTTTTTCGAATCTTGGATTTATGTACATTTATTCAATTGAACACGCAGCATACGAATTGTAACTTAGAACCACTTACTAGTTATGAATTGTGACCTATGACATCTAGCATATGAACTGTGACCTATAAACTGTTTGTGGCATGGTTTATAAGTATGAGTGTAATCTGTGAACTATGACCATTTATTAGTTGTGAACTACATGTGTTTTGTGAATCTTGGATTTGTGAATACCTCAGTATCAACATTTTTATTGCTGTCACCACATTCGATATGATCGAATCTATATGCTTTTAAATGTCTTCAGAATGTAAAATGTTAGGTTGTGTAGATTCAACCCTCAAATCAATGCGGATGATTCAGGAGTATACGTCAGACAAAAATTATCATTTGGATCCATTTTACCCTTTCCTTTCCTGTCAACATTTGGTTTAACAATTTCACTTGTATACAAAATAGGAGAATGTTTGAAATGTCAGATGCAACTATTGTCGAAATGTGAAAATATCATGTAACTACCTCCTCAACCTTATCAGATCCTCCGACAACCTGAGGTTCTTTATCTCCAACTCCATGGTCACTTGTTTTGCCACCAAATAGTCCTATAACTTATCCATTGAATTGGAAATCATTGCTGACACGTTTCTGACAGAAATTGCATGTTTGTCCTAATCTCTATCAAGTCACTTTTTATTTCAGATTGCATTTAGACAATGTAATTCATTTTCGTCGTCTACTCAGTGTTCACGGATGACATTTGAGACTTGATGTCATCAAACTCCACAATTAACACTTTATTATTTGACTTAAATTCAGATATTTGTATCCTTAACTCCTCAAACACCTGATAAAATAAATAAACTTATTATATATGATTTATGACTAAATATAAACATATATTGCACATTGAAAATGTAACTACGTCATATGTGACCTGATCTAAACCACATATGACCTGCAAATAATGATCTATGACCAATGATGGAATTGTTTTACAACTGATTAAAATGATAATTTACATCATCCCATTGCCCTTCATGAGAATGTGGTTCCTTCGGAGAATGATGAGCGATTGACGAGCCTTCCTCAATCGAGGATTTTCGAAGGGAAGATGTCTTCTACCATCACTACAAAAAAATTGAATCCAGCGACAGATTGGTAGCTAAAAGGTCCTTCCTAGTCGTTGGAGCCCATTTGCAACCATGTGTCTGTGGTCGCTTAATGGTTGCAAATTCGCCGTTGGTAAATCTCTTCAGCGACCATCCATGTTGGTCGCTATACATGTCATATCCAACGACCACATATTGGTCACTATAGGGTTTGATTTTTGGTAGCTGATAAATTGAATAATTTGTTGATTTGCTGTTGTAAAATGTCTTTTGTGACCAAGATGGATGGTCGCTTAGTGTTTATATTTAGCGACCAACATGATCACAAAAAGGATTATGTTTTGGTCTCCCATAATTGTTAGAAGTTTGTAGCTTATACTCTTTCGCGACCACATGTTGGTAGGTAAATATATTGGAACAAAATATTTTCATACTATATTGGAACAAAATATTTTCACACTAACAACAACCAATAATTGGTTGGTGAAGATAATGAAATAGCGACCAATCTATGATAGGTGAATAGTGCTACCTTTCGTGGACCAATCGTTGGTCAGTAAACATTGATAACTATAGTGACCAATCATTGGTCAGTAAAGGACAACATTTTTTCCTTATTTTTCAGTGACCATAATTTTATTGCAGAATAGATATTATCAACCAATATGTGGTCGCAAGACGTATGTATCAAAGCTTTTATATTAAATGTTTTTTTTGTTCTTGCTAATAAGTTGTCCAATAATTCAATTTTCAACCATCACAATTACTAATTTAGCAATATCGAAAGCTATAGAATATTAAATTTAACAAAAAATATGTTGCTACAAGAGAAAACTGCATTGCGTAGATAACTACTAATAGTCAACGTATAACCATAAATGTCTAATATTTAACCACGAAAAGATAAATTGTAACTTCAATAATGTAATCATAGTACTGCAGCACCAACTGATGGGGACAGTGGAGGCGATGGAGGTGGATCATTGGTTGGTTCTATTGGAGGATGATGACTCATATCCATTCGTGCAACAAGGCTCTGGTTAAGTAATGTTTGTTGTCCGAGACTTTGTGTAAGCTCACTAATAGCTTTATCTCGTTTTGTAAGAATTTCCAACTGTTGCATCAATTTAGGGAGAGCCGTAACTGCATTGCTGTATGATTTGCGTGGAGCGGGTCCAATCCTAGAAATAGTCCCAACACTCTTACCAAGAACTTGAGCACATATTTCTACTTCATCCATTATAGATGCTTCATCTTCAAGCTCTGCTTGTGATTGTTGTAACTACACCATTTCTTTATGTCATACAATAGAAAAAGGTTGTTAAAATAAATAATATTAATGTTAAGATCTTTGTGTAATAAATGATATATCTTACATATCGAGACTCGGCTAGTTGGTTATCCCATCCTTTTGATGTGGAATGCATTTCTACTTCATCCATTATAGATGCTTCATCTTCAAGCTCTGCTTGTGATTGTTGTAACTCCACCATTTCTTTATGTCATACAATAGAAAAAGGTTGTTAAAATAAATAATATTAATGTTAAGATCTTTGTGTAATAAATGATATACCTTACATATCGAGACTCGGCTAGTTGGTTATCCCATCCTTTTGATGTGGAATGCATCCTCCTAAATAATTCAATACGCCCGACTAATTCTTCATTTGTAGACTATAAAAGGTGGAGAAAATGTCATAATATAGTCAAATTAGAAAATAATTGATAACCTCAACATGTTACCAAAGTAGTGAAGAGAATAAAACATGTCGAAGTTTAAATTCAACTAAACATATCCCACAGAAGAAGAAGAAGAAGAAGAAGAAGAAGAAGAAGAAGAAGAAGAAGAAGAAGAAGAAGAAGAGAGAAGAGAGAAAAGAAAAGGGGAAAAAAAAGGAAAAATAATAAGGAAAAAAATAGAAAATTATTGCCAACGTGTTAAAAATTATGTTCTTCTACTATTAGGTTTAAATTCTTCGAAGTTAAAGGTAAGTAAAAAGTTACTTATTGAAAGGTTATGTTTAATTTTGTAGTTGTTAGATTGTTAGAGTAAATTCAAATTTATTGAAGGGGTTAAGTATAATAAACTATAAAATTGAGTGAAATGAAAGAAAAATTAGTTTTGGTAATTAATGAAACTTTAGAAATCGCTTAAACATGAAATGATTAAGTTTAGGTATCGCCCATTTAATTATTGAAATTACTTAAAATAGTTAATTATTGATTTAAAAATTATATTATATTTCAGGCGACAATAAGGATATCGGGATAGCTTACCAACCGAGTTGATTTTGGCATATATAGTTCTGTGAGTGGAAAAATATAAATATTTTAAAATTATTTATAAATTAAGTATATTATCAAAATAAGTGCAATTATATGTTCAATTATATGATTATTATGGAAATCTCTTTTATTATGATACAGGTAGAATCTTAGATTATTTATGGCACATTTGTAATTTGGTATGTGAGACATGTGATATTGAGATCAACTAGAAAAGTACCCATAATTATGTACTTCTTCTAGTTCACAGAGGGACATTGGTCGTATTCTATCATACACGAAGGGGTCTTGACCGTGTACATATAGTTTACAAAGGGGCTTTGGCCGTATTCTAGAATTGATTTTGAGAGGTCTTGAAGACCGGCTTTCATTCACGGAGGGAGCTAAAGACCCGTGGTGAAAGTTCTTAGCCCGATGGGCGAATTATAGATTTCAATCAGAGAGTATATTTTTGGTGGATTTTTCAGTATATTTGATATGATGAGATTATAGTACAATACTCAGTTGATGTTTATAGCTTAACTTTGAGATGATATTTTATGAAGTTATGTGGATGTCTCACGTTTGACTATAATTATATGATGTTATCTTGTAAATGATTTAATGATATGAATTCGATTTTCGATAAAAATGTAAAATAGAAAAAGTATATTTATTTTTGAACTTCTCCATTCACTAAGCTATCAACTTATATATTTTCTCACATTTTTCTTATCAGGTAGTAGTTGAGTTTCTGGGCATCTTTTGAAGTTGAGCCTTGATTTTGGAGTCAGAATCACACGATAGAGGTTGTTAGTATGACTCACTTCATAGAGCATATAGTAAGTATTTTGGAATGCATGTTCATGTCTAGATGTGATTTTGCATCACTTGTAAATGGTTAGGGGGCTCACTATGTATTTTGTATCTACATGTATATTTCATGTTATTTTTGGGTAAAAGTTGAGATTTCGGTTTATCTCTATTGTGTTGTGTTATAGTTTGGGATTTGTGTATAATTGATCATAGGTTGGTAAGTCTTGCTTACAGGTGAGATAATGCTAAAATTCTATTAGAAAAATGATGTATAAAAAGTGATATATTATATTTGTAGTAGCCTTGATGGTAGGTCAGACTTTTAGTTGGTATCTATCATCGACGCATGTCATGTTCGGATCCGTAGTGTTACACGGGACGGGGTGTGTCATTTAATGACAATCAAGCGATATAAAATATGTTAATACTCTTTCTAGAAATCTGACAACATCCTTTTTTTTAAAACTAATTTCAGCATTTTCAGAAATCAAGTCTACTTTCTGAATATGTATTCAATGAAGCGCACTTAGAAGTTGAAATAGGGTAAAACTAAACACGAAATAATTACCTCGGATCAATCAAAAGACATTTAATTATTCCTATTTCAACTAGAGGAAGCAAATTTAAAATATTAAGCCTCATACTCAAGCCTAAACTATGAGAAAAAAACACCTAATTCATCATTTAAGTCCAAAGGGTTATAATTTAACATAGTGAGCAATGATAAGTAGACTATTGATATATATTAACAACAATTAATAAAACATTTCAGCTTAAGAATATTGAATGCTATTTAACCAACCAACTTTAATTGCTTAATAAGCCGACCAATACTCACTCTAGAAGTCAACGTGTTTAACAAAAACTACTGATTAAAAGTGCAAGATATTAAGTCTATTGGATTACCAGTGCTTCTCTAGTTGCGGTAAATGATCTAGTCCCTCCATGGTGGTTATAAAGAAGTTCCAAATGATTGAGTTTCCCAGCTGTAGATCGTTTCTTAAAACCAACAACAATATCTCAAAGTGAGTAATTTGGCATCTCATTCATTCCGCTTTAATTAACAATATTGTAAAGTAGTATAATAACTTAATATACCAAAAACTTACCACTTTCAAAATGTGCACACGTCCATTCCCAATCCTCTTGTAATTTAACAGTTGACGGCCTACATTGTAGTTGATCTTTTCCATCCAATTTTAACTGTTTATATTTTTTTTATTACATGCACTTCTGTGTTCTTGTGTATTATTCCTCCATGCATGGCATATTGGTAAATATCGTCGGTGTCCCATGTAATAGATCTTGTTTCTCAATGGTTGTGATGATGTATCTTCTTTATATATAGGTCATGCTTTATAGCCCTTTGTACTCCATCCACGTACTATCCCATATGCTGGAAAGTCATGTATCGTCCACAACACTGCTGCGTGCATTCTAAAATTTTTATTTGTTAACACATCGTAAGTCATGACACCTCCATCCCACAACTCTTTTAACTCATCAATTAAAGGTCTTAGATATATATCAATATCTTTTCCGGGTGCCTGTGGACCAGGTATCAATAACGACATCATGAAAAAAGTCTCCTTCATACACATCCATGATGGCATATTATGTGGAACCAATATAACTGGCCACATACTGTATCTTGTGCTCATTTTACCAAAAGGGTTAAATCCATCAGTCGCAAGACCTAAACGAACGTTTCGAGGTTCTGCAAAGAATGTTGGAAATTTTTCATCAAAGTACTTCCATGCTTCTCCATCAGCTGGATGCTTTAACGCGCCTTCTTTGTTAGGACGCTTCTCTTTATACCATCTCATATCAACAACAGTATGTCCAGACTTAAACAGTCACTGTAATCTTGGAGTGATAGGAAAATATCGTAAGACCTTATGAAGAATACGTTTACCCTTAGCATTTTGAAATTTGTAACATGGTTCAGCACACATAGGACATTTATCCAAATCTTTATTCTGCTTCCAAAACAGTGCAAAATCCCGCTTACATGCATCAACTGACTCATATCCTAAACCAAGTTTTCGTAACATACATCTTTTACCTCCTATAGTGATTTTCTAATCTTAGTTCCTTCTAGAAATGCTTCCCTCAGTAATTGAAGTAACATGTCAAATGACTTGTTACTCCAACGATTTAACACCATAATATGTGTTAACTTCACTATAAATGTCAGCACAAAAAATTTGGTACAACCTAGGTATAACTCTTTTTCAGCTTGCTGAAATAGATACGAAAATGTATTTTGTTCTTCGGGAAAACCATCTCCAATAACATTAAAATTCATTCCCCCTGCAGCATCTTGCAATGCTGCCATCATATCATCATCTTCCACATCATCATGGACACCTTTTGAATCATCATCAACATCACTCACTAGCATTGGTTCTCCATGAAAAATCCAATTTTGATAATCCCAAGAAAATCCATTCACCCATAAATGCCGCTCAGCCACATCAATATTTTGAACGTATACATTAGACAGTGCCGACAAGGGCAACGAGTCTTGTTATCATTGTCTAGATATTTTTTGCAAGTTCAATGAATGATTTAACCCCATTAGTGTATTTATCTGACAACTTATCTTGACACCATGTTCAACTTTTATCCATGTTGATACCAGAATTTACTTAACTGAAATAGATAAATTAACAAAAAGAGAAATGAGAAAGAACAAGATAAACATAAAAGGAGAAAGAGAAAAATGCATTTAAGTGTTATTGAAGATGGTTAACCATCAAAATGCATATAAGGGTATTTTTGAAAGGTGTCCAAAACTTGCAGAACACAACAATACAATAGAACAAGTAAACACAAAATCATTAAGTGAAATCAAAGCTCATCAAGGAAAGACAACTGTAAAAATAAAAATATTACACTTTTGTCTACATGCTTCCGCTCACTAGTGAAGTTACAAGACTACTATAGAACTATTAAATGACATTTATAGAGTAACTATATCTATAAAATCCAAGAATTTAGAAGCAGTACATCAGAAAAAAAAATAAAAAATAAAAATTGCAACATTGATACTTGTGGACATAATAACCTTGATGGCTGACAGAATCATATAATTATGAATCCAATATCTGTAATTGTACTTATTTCAACAAATTCAATCTTTCCTAAATGTACCTAAACACAGAACAACTTGATTGATTCTAAAACACTTTTACCAAACCAAGTAGACTAGGAAGTTTTCGGAATCTCCAACATTTTTATGTCAAGTAAAAGTGCAGCTTCTAATAACATATAGCAAATTGTTTACCAGATCTACGTAGCAAAGGGCAAAAATTTCTTCAAGTTAGGTTGCTCAGTAGCATATCCTGAAAAAATTGAGGCAAAAAGTCATTGCATATGTTCCCCGTTGTAATGATGAATTGGAAAACACAGGCAAATGCACTATCCAGTTTGGTACTCTCGCACACATACACGAGCAATGGTTTACGGTATGGGAACATATTATAAATATGCTCTATGTCCACCATTCATATTGTGAATAATCAACTACAGACGAAATAACTTTGAAGATCTGGATTGAAATGCTTAATGGCACCATCTCTGTATCTTATCGAATCTGAACTAGAAAATAGAAATACGCCAGCAAATTACTAATGTGTAGATTTCAAAAAAGAAATCGTAAGTGGAATGGCATCAAAATACTTCATTATAGTTCAATATTAGCATCCATGTCGATCTGGCAAGTGACAAGAAAAAACAACCGAATTGGACAAAACAAAGAGTCCTTGCTCAATTGGGAACTACTATAATAAAGCAATGCAGACAAGTAGATTTACAGTTTCAATTAGAAATCTAATCTAAAACACGTAGAGGTAGTTATCAAAATCGAAAAAATGAATTACGCAATGAATTGAAAAATGCATTACCAGCCGGTGAGAGAAAACTATTAAGGAGTCGGAGTAAGAAAATTAGCGAAACAGCATGGAAAGAAGCACAAGACCCAGAACAACCATAACAATCATCTAATTCAAAAACAAAAAAGAAATACAAAGATGAACTCAGCTACAACCTACAACCCAACTGAGATGCTAAGATGCAATGGCAACGACAGTGGCTCAAAGAAGAAGACGTGGAGAAGGGTTGAATTATAGACGTGAAGAAGGGTTGAATTATGGTGTTTTCTCTGCCTCTGTATTTGGAAAGTTAATAGATTTACTTATTTTGAAAATCAATTGTAATTGGGCTATGTTTTTAGGGCCATGTTTAATGGAGATTAAAATTACAATTTTGAAATTAAAATCAATTTTCTATATATTTTAATCTCTAAATTAAAATTATAATTGATGAAATGTATAGTTGAATTAATTCAAATATGAAATAAATATGCAAGGAGAGTATAGATTTGTATTGGTATTTTATTGGGTTGATAAATTTTTGAATTTGATTTTATTGCAACGTAAAGATTCATAAAAAAGTGGGTCTATTTTAAGTGTGAACGACCTAATAAGCAAAATTAAGATCTTTGCCATGATGTTCGACTAGTTTGGATTAAATTCCTTCCTTTCACTACAAAAAAATATTTTTTCAAAATTTAAGTCTATTTATTTAGAATTAATTAGAAATATTAAGGAATCTAGTTTTTGTAAGTCGCAAAATATAACTTTTGTTGTATCATGATCCGGTCCATTTTCATTAATAATGTAATTTGGTCGAGTAGATATCAATCGTAGAGTGGTCGGGGTCAATCGGGTTGTGGCCTATAAAATCAACCCTATAAGATTCACCACAAGCAACAGTTAGTATTGGTGATGAGGTTCGTGTGTAGGAACAGACACTTGTGTATATGAAATGCTTGGATAGTCGGCGTTCGAAGAAATTGGTGTAACTTTTGCATACGGTGTCCGTTTTGAGCCCATAACCCCATTTCAGAAAGCTCACGACGATTCTGGATAAACTCACATTTGCTGTGACATGTGATGGATTTTGGCCATATGAATTCATTTATTGGGTCAAAATGGCATTCAAAGTTTCTTATTTTATTATTGTCAGTATTTGTTATTCTCACTTTATAGCCGAGACCATTAAGGGACTACTAACCCAGTAGGTTATCTATTATTTTTGTATTTAAGACCCTGAAATGTCTCCAAGGGTTTTTTGGTTGTTCATGAAATAAGAAAACGTTTGTAAAGTGAGTTCAATTCGTTTGAGTTGTTAGTATTATGTATTTTTAGATTCGATCTACATCAATTGATCACTAGAAAATATCAAAATTAATTGAAAGAAAAAGATGAATTTTATTGTGTCAAATGTTTTAGCTACTACGACATCAGTGGTTGAAGAGATCCGGGCTCAGCCACCATTTCAAAACCAATGAAAAAAGCGGGATAAAATTGTATTAACTATTTTAGCTACCAAGATAGGAATGGTTGCGGACGACTAGGATCAGGGACAATTCATTGGTCGTTGGAGTGGTGCAATATTCAGCAACCATCATTAGTGGTCGCTATCAAATGCCAGAACCAATGAAAAAAAGTAGGATAAAATTGTGTCAACTATTTTAGCGACCAAGGTACGAGTGGTTGTAGAGGACTAGTATCAAGGACCATTCCATGGTTGCTATTATGGTGTAGTATTCAACAACCATCACCTTTGGTCACTAAAAAATGCAAAAGTCAAATGAAAAGAAGCGGGATTTTATTGCGCCAAATGTTTTAGCGACCAGGATATGAATGGTTGCAGAAGTCTGGGATTCAGAGACCATTCAGTGGTCGCTTTTGTGGTGTAATATCAGCAACCATCGCCTTTGATCGCTACAACATGCAAAACCAAATGAAAAAAAAGGATAACATTGCGCCAAATATGTTAGCGACCATGACATCGATGTTTGCAAAAGACTAGGAGTTGGGACCATTCAGTGGTCACTTTTGTAGTGTAGTGTTAGCAACCATTGCTTTTGGTCGCTAAAACATGCAAAGACCAAAAGAAAAAAGCGGGATAAAATTGTGCCAAATATTTTAGTGATGATGACATCGATGGTTGCAGAAGACTAGGATCAGGGACCATTCGGTGGTCGCTTTTGTGGTGGAGTATCAGCAACCATCTCCTTTGGTCGCTAAAACATGTAAAAACCAAATGAAAAAAAAAAGCGGGATAAAATTGCGCCAAATATTTTAGCGACCATGACATCAATGGTTGCAAAAGACTAGGAGCTAGGACCATTCAGTGGTCGCTTTTGTGGTGTAGTGCTAGCCACCATCGCCTTTGGCCGCTGAAACATGCAAAGACAAAAAGAAAAAAAAGCAGGATAAAATTGCACCAAATATTTGAACGACCATGACATCAATGGTTGCAGAAGACTAGGATCTGGGACCATTTAGTGGTCAATTTTGTGGTGTAAGGTCAGCAACCATCGCCTTTGGTCGCTAAAACATGCAAAAACCAAATGAAAAAAAGCAGGATAACATTGCACCAAATATTTTAGCGACCATGACATTGATGGTTGTAGAAAACTGGGAGCTGGGACCATTCAATGGTCACTTTTGTGGTGTAGTGTCAGCAACTATTGCCTTTGGTCGCTAAAACATGCAAAAACCAAATGAAAAAAAAAAGATGGGATAAAATTGCGCCAAATATTTTAGTGACCATGACATCAATGGTTGCGAAAGACTAGGAGCTGGGACCATTCAGTGGTCGCTTTTGTGGTGTAGTGCTAGCCACCATCGCCATTGGTCGCTGAAACATGCAAAGACAAAAAGAAAAAAGCAGGATAAAATTACGCCAAATATTTTAACGACCATGACATCAATGGTTGCAGAAGACTAGGATCTGGGACCATTCAGTGGTCAGTTTTGTGGCGTAGGGTCAGTAACCATAGCCTTTGGACGCTAAAACATGCAAAAACCAAATGAAAAAAGCGGGATAAAATTGGACAAATATTTTAGCAACCATGACATCAATGGTTACAAAAGACTAGGAGATGGGACCATTAAGTGGTCACTAGAGTCGGTATCATTCGTGGAAAATTTTTTGTTCTTTTTCTGCACTACCTTTACCAGCCAATCAAATGTATGATCCCTAATTCTCTGAAACTGCTACCATAATTTAGTCGCAAAAGAACATAACAAAATTTGTCCAATTTTACTAGACCAAAACCTATACCCACCATTAGTTGGTCGCTGAATGTGTTTTATAGCTACCAAGTTTTATTGGTCGCTAAACCTTTAGTCAATTGAGCCCCTTTTTTTTTTTGTAGTGCATCTTGGAGGAGGATCAATGAAATCATTGTCGATGTCATCGGGAACACGAGCTTGCGGAACACTATTGTTCGTTAATAGGAGCACTAATGGACCTGATTTCCCACTTGCACCTGTATGGAAGGGCTTCAACAAGATTTAATTTTGACAAGGCACTCAATATAAAAGTGGACTTCATGTCTTCATGTGTTACACTACCTACTTGAGAAAAGTATTTTGTCTTTAGCTATGACAGTCTACTTTCAAACACTTATGTATCACTATCTCCAGAGCACCTTAGCCCCGTGACTAAACAGAACTTGGAAATAGAGAACCATACATATCACCTGGAGATATAAAATCACATTTCAAGTGATGAACCTACCTCAAAATGAAGTAATGAATCAATTGCAGTTGTACACAACTTCATGGCAATCCAAGAAATGGGCAAGCATGTGTCTATCAATATACATTTTTATCGTTGGCTTAAGTTTGTTTGAATGGTGGTTAGAACACCCTTAGTCACTGAAGTTGTGATCTTTCTTGGAAAGTAGCCATCTTCTGTTATTTTGAATTGCATTACCTGCATTAAGTATGGACACAATGTTAAACACTTGAATTAAAAATCACATTATGACACACTGTTTAACAAGGTAACAGACATAAATATGGTTGTGCACTGAAGGTGCATATTTATAAAATCTTGGTCACATTATGGTCACACAGAATCAAATTGCAGATTAGATAATATGGCTGGGCCAGGGATTAGCATATGTTCTGCAATAACTAGTGCACCAAAACCTTCATCTTCTTCATTTTAATAATAATATGTAAAGCAAATTATCCAAAAACATATTAATAGCTACATCTTTCTCTTTTGTTATGGACAAGTAAGAGGTTTTCCTACCTATTGAAACCTTTTTAGAAAGCTAACAATTAGTTCCATGAAGTTAGAAGGCTAGGTAGGCTACTGATGAAGTTATGACTGGACCATATATTTATAGAAACTTTGGTCATGTTCAGATGGTATGATCACATATAGATTGTATATGGTTAGATATATGTTGTACATGTTTAGAACACATCATTGGCTATGTTCACAATGAGGTCTCAAGCATACATACTATTATGCATTCATGCCATGGACTCATAACACATTTACACATCATGGTCACAGATTCATAACACAAGGGATTTAGAACACATTCTAAAACTAAAACACCCTCATTCATTCCAGTCAGGTCACAGGCATAACATACTGTTATGCTGTCAGGCCACAGATTCATAACCTCAGTCACATTCGCACATCATAGTCACATGTAGCCTCTTCATGGCTAGAATAATATTAGTCATTAATTTAAAAAGGAAAAATCATTTTCCATAACACATGGGATTCAAACCTTAAACTCTAAATCAGTCTAATCACGAATGGAACCGAACAAAATAACAGTTTCATTTGTCCAATTCATTTTCAATACATCATGCCCAATTACTTTCAAACACATACATATCACTTAAAATTATATATAGAAAAAAGGACGAAATATCCTTGTTCAAGGACGATTTCTGTACGATCCACAAAAAGTGTTTAGTCTGCTTTTTATGCTATATTAACGGGAATGGGTGATTTTGGTTATAACGCAATCAACTTTAAGAAAATAATTAATGGCAATGCAAATTAATGAATTAAATGAAATCAATAGAAAAAACCTTGATCTAAGTCAACTTCCACCATTGGAGATTTACAATTGGTCATTGACCCACATATAATTATCAATTCACATTTTTAGCATTTATCGTTGGGAATAATATCCTATTTCTTCTTAATTGTAGCTACTTAGAAAACAAAAGCTCTAATTAACCCTAATTATTAAACAACTCTAGACAAGCGCTAAGATTTAATTTAATAATTGCCTTACGCATTAGAGAAATCGATGAACTAGATAACAAAAGCACAAGTGTTTGCATTTAACCTACTTAAGCATTCTTCCTAAGATTCAATAATTCCTGATGTAGCAAATCGTCAAACCCTAGTTACTTCACAAGGTGAAAGGATCAAACAACTACGGATTTGATATTTAACATAGTTATAGATTGTAACGCATGATAAACTAATAGGCCTTTTAAGCAATCAAACATAACAATCATAAAATTATGTGCAGAAGAGTATGCAATACTAAAAATATGAATTAATCAATGAGAACTAGTTGGATCTCTTAGTTATAATGACTCCATGGCTTCCACTTCCTTCGATCGAATACAAAAAATTAGTTATACATCATGAATCCTAGAGCACAAAGAGAGAAAACTATGTATATAGGCCTGTCTGTACGTTTTGGGATGATCTAGAGTTTATATAACGTGAAAGAGTTTTTTTTTATCATAAATGTTTGATTGGAATTAGGAAACCAAAAAATTCTTCTATGTGACCTCATGGTTATTAGTCTTGCACATCTTTTAAGCATTTTTAGTCTATGAATTCTCTAAAGCAGGCTGTGCGATCACATGGCTTTTGTGCTATACAATTGCATGGCTCTGCCTTTTTTCTCCATCGGACAACTTTCAATATTTTGGCCATAACATTCTATTCCAACGTCTGATTGAGACAACTCAAAGTGCATTGGAAAAAAAATGCAAAGAGATGCAATTTTACTGGAAATAGACATTTTCTAATTCGGACATTTACTATATCAAAAATCGATCTCAAACAGAGACTAAAAATTTGGAATATAACTTTTTCGCCTGAAAGTTGATATTTGATTATATTTCATCTCTTTGACTTCTTTTCTCATCCGATTGATCCCTAATACTCTTGAATCTTCATTCCATCATCCATCTCATCTATGGATTATTTGCAACTTGGCCCCTGAACTTTCACTTTTTTCCATTTTGGTCCTTTGTCGTTATTTTCTTCCCAATTCCACAATTTCCATCTATTTGCAACCTAAATAAAAATATAAGGGTATTAAATAAATTTAGGCATCAATTAATCATAAAAATGCAAGTATTAATAGATGAAAACACAACAATTTACGTCCTTATCACGTGCTTTTTAGTGGAGTTTTTTGGGCTCTCATAGTCCTTCCTCTTGCGTCTCAGTGGCGACTCTTCAACATTGATTACCCTTTTTGCACTCTTTGATAGAAATCAAACTTGGAAAGGGTGGACAATTAGTTAGAGCAACGGGTGCTGTAGCGAAACTGATTGCAAAAGAGGGGAAATCTCACCATTTTACGTCACTTATGGAAACTTCAGTTGTCTATGAATATATTTTACCAATAACTAATGGAAGATATAATGAATACAATGGATTCAGTTGATAATATAGAGACCAGATGAGGAAAATGTATTCGAAATGGTCGGAGTGGAAATGAACTAACTGGAGATAGTGGGTACAGTCAAAGGGGAAGAGTTTGAGAGAAAAGGGGTTAGAATAATACATGTAATTTGAATTCAGATATTTAATGGAATGCATCATAATTAAAATAACATTGCCATAATTAAAATAATTAATATTTAATTATTAAAACTCAATACCTGAATTATGCTTAAAAAACCTTCTCACCTGAGGTTTGTACTGTATACTTGAAAGGCTTAGACCCATGTAATTTCCACTTCTTATTAATATAATGGATAGATATAGACCCATAACAATTCAATGATGAATATTGTTATGACCCTCACTAACCACCTCAAGCCCACTCTCCAGCAAAGTGTCACATGTCAATCTAAGGCATGATTGAAGCGGTATACGTCGGGGCCAATTGAGGCACAAGTACTACCGAAGTGATATTATCCGAGACGTCTTCTAACATCGAAGTGTGAGGAGACGATGCATCACACGATAGAGGAGTGCAGAGGCCTCTCCGCTGCCAGTTTCAGAGATATATCTCTATGTCAGGATCCCCTTATCTGTATGAATTGATTGATGCGACATTGCAGCCTTATGTTAACTCACATGTCAGAAGAATTAATTACCTGCATCCCAGGATGTGGCTAATTGATACCTGCGAGTAGAGGCCTCACACCATCAGATGTATACATGTGTCCCACATCCAACGGTGCCCTTTACATATAAATACCAAATGTTTGGCAAGAGACAAAGGTAATCTTTTGTAATTCTAGACACTCCACGACTAAACAATAAATATTCTCTCCTCCTTACTCTCTTGCACAATTTCAGCACTGCCCCTATCACCGTCCGCTGACTTGACTTTCGGAGTGTGTACGACAACCATCCCCACTGGTATCGATTGTATACTTCTGACCATTTGTTCTTGTGCACAGGGAGGAACACATGGAATGACTCTCAATTGGCCACATAGAGGGTCCAATATACGAGGCCAATAGATTGGCGTTGTCTATGGGAAACTTCCATTCTAGAGTTTCCTATTAATCACCGAAAAATCAGTGACTTTTCTCTTGAAAAATGAACGTTCTTGAAAAAAAACCAAGTGAAAACTTAGCAATCTAGTTCTGAACACCCTTGGAACAGGAGCTACAAAATGAGTTCCAACAATGAGAATGCAAATCCAAGAGGGCCAAGGGACGCCTCTGAAGAAGAGGTGGTTCGAATAAATGTCACTCACCGCAGACCTCACCATCGACGCCGTCGAGATGGTGGGACGATAGCAACGCTCACTGCAGAACGACCTAGATAGCTGTGGGTATGAGGGACATCGTAGTCTAAAATATGGCAATGCGTGATATCTTCATGCAGGCTCAAGGTCAGCAGGGTTTCCAAATGACACCAAGATCCCACTTAGCTCTGGGGCTTCTTGCATCCCATAGCTAAGGCCATTCGAGTCACCAAAGAGAGCCCTCTATTGAAAGATAAGTAGGAGTCAAAGTCACCTCCTATGCACAAGGCACCCAGGCAACAGAACCTCTTCTGGAGGAAAACTTCCCATCAAAATACTAGCCACAAAGGTCAGTCAGCGTTTTTGACCGAATAGGGTAAAACCAAAGCCGTAGGATTCGCTCTGCACAAAGGCCAGTTCCATAAGAGCAGGAATAGGAAGTACCTTCTCTACCTAGAAATAGGCGTAAAAGGAGGAACTTGATGGATTGGGAGAGTCGAGGAGAGCACCTCCACCTTCCCAAAATGCACCAGATGGTGACGACTCTGAAGGACCATGTCGATCATATGAGATAGATGACGACGACGACAAGCTCCCCTTTTCTAGAGAAATCTGGAGCTTCCCAATGCCTACGAATTTCTTACACCATAAAATTCCAAAGTATGAGGAAAAATGAGACCCAGAAAAGTACCTCACCAAGTACATGACGCACCTCACTGACATTAAAATGTAGGGCTTTTCATTTAACCTTTATCGGAGCAGCCGAAGTATGGTACAGTTGGCTACCACCCCTGAGCATCAGGAGCTGGCCCAACCTGAAAAAAGCCTTTTAAACCAATATCTCTTACGAAAGAAAGAAGAGGCCCCAGTGTAGTGCCTACAAGGCATGAGGCAGGCCCCTGGGTAGATACTCAAAAACTACCTTGCCAGATTCATCGACAAAATAACCTATTGCGAGCAAGTTACAAATAGGGAGGCCCTTTTAATCCTGACAGAAGGCCTCAATGTGAACACTATTTTGGCGAGACGTGCAAAGTAGAAATCCAACCACTTATGACAAGCTGGTTGAGATGATGAGAGTGGAGATCGTCAACTAGAAGATGATCGACTATCGAAAATCGTGCAGCTCAGGGACTCCCACTGCCTCAAAGGTAGGTAGGTTGAGGACCAACATCGTATCTCATCACCCAGTAATGGACCCAAGCCGAACAGGCAGTAGCTCCCATATCCGGACAAGCCTTGGCCTCCGCCACACTAAATGTAATACTAGTGCTGGTATATGAA
This sequence comes from Olea europaea var. sylvestris, assembly GCF_002742605.1. Classification (NCBI taxonomy): domain Eukaryota; kingdom Viridiplantae; phylum Streptophyta; class Magnoliopsida; order Lamiales; family Oleaceae; genus Olea; species Olea europaea. The sequence continues at coordinate 7,627,952 of NC_036257.1, read as the reverse complement.
AATGCAAATACCAAAGCAAGGCCATCCGGGGGACGGCATGCAGAAACAGGCGCAAGAAAAAATAGGCAAACCACCCCTTAGAAAGAGCTAAGTATTGTACCTTTAATCATTTTTATGGCCACGATACCAGCAAATGCAGAGACTCTTCCCGATTATCGTAGAAAAGTAACTCTCACTCCTCTAAGGGGGACCAGTATCATAAATCATCCCAACGGTCTATCTCGCATACCAGGGATGCGAGGTGACAAAGGGACCATACACTTCGGAGAAAAAAAATAGAAAATAGAGCTTCAGGAGAGTCCGAGCATAGAAGTCAGGTTCCGATAGCTAAAGGTAAACTGATTCATGAAATAGACACAATCGTAGAAGGCCTTCATATCGAAGGCAACACTCGAAATTCACAAATGAACCATGCGAGGAAAGTAAAGGATCCTCCAATGACTAGCTACCTTGTCGACCAATAATAAGAAGCAAATAGGATGGAACCAATCACCTTATCCTAGGACGATGCACGAAGTGTGCATTACCCTCATTGTGATACATTGGTAGTAAGAGCTATAGTGGCCTGGAACAGATTGAAGCGCATGCTTGTTGACAACGAAAGTTTGGTGAACATATTGTTTGGTTCAACTTTTGATAAAATGCAAATTGAGCATGGCTTGGTGCTCATGACTGACCTACTATATGGATTCACAGGTGACAGTATAGTCCAACGCGAACGCATAACTTTGGTTGTTGAGATGGGATTCGCCCCCTAGTGGCCCACTATTTCATGGAATTCTTAGTGGTAGATCATAGGTCCGCTTACCACGGAGTACTAGGCCAACCTGCGTTGAAGGAGCTTTGGACTGTCACTTCAATTCACCACTTATGTATGAAGTTCCCAACGGAGCATGGATTACCATAGTTCGAGGCGATCAAATAGGCTCGAGAGAATGCTACCTCAACTGATTGCAAAAATATAAACCCCGTATTGTAAATGTGATCATAATTGATGTTGTAGATGATAATAGTGTGGACGTAGAGATGCTTGACATCCCTGAATAAGGGCATACTCCGAACAGGAAGAAGACGTCGACATGGTCGAGGCCTCGGAAGAAAGGTACCCTCTAGATGAATTGAATCCTCGGATCATTGAATCCAAGCCGAACACAACCCCGATGGAGGAACTGGAAACCTTTCGTGCCAACCCTCATGACCCCACTCAAGTCTTGCGAATAGGGAAGGAACTTCTCTTAAGATCAAAGAGGAATTATTGAACTTTCTATAAAAGAACTTGGATGTCTTTGCATAGAAACATGATGATATGGTGCTGATAGACCAGAGGGTCAGCTGTCATCACTTGAACATCAACCCCACCTATATAACGCACTGGCAGAAGAGAAGAGCCCTCAATCCTAAGAGATATGAGGCACTCAAAGAGGAAGTTGACAAATTGAGCCGCAATGACTTCATCAGAGAGGTCATCTACCTACATTGGGTATCTAACCCCGTTTTGGTAAGAAACCCAACAGGAAATGGAGGGTATGCGTCGACTTCACCAACTTAAATAGAGTCTTTATAAATGATAGTTTTCCCTTCCAAAGATAGATCAACTTGTGGACTCCACGGTTGGACACGAACTCTTAAGCTTCATGGACGCATACTCAGGATATAACCATAGCCCCATGTTTCGAGCTGATGAAGAGGCCACATCGTTCATTATTGATAGAGGACTGTACTGCTACAAGGTAATACCCTTTGGACTAAAGAACGCAGGCGCTACCTACAAAGACTGGTCAACATGATGTTTGCTGACCTAATTGGCAAAACCATAGAGGTCTATGTAGACGACATGCTGGTAAAGAGCCTTGAAGCAAAGAACGTAGGTTACCTCGACAACACTTTTCAAATTTTGAGAAAATATAAAATGAAGTTGAACTCACTGAAGTGCACCTCTGGAGTAGTATCAGGCAAGTTTTTAGGGTACATTGTCAATCAAAGGAGAATTGAAGCAAACTCTAAAAAAATAAAGGCATTGTTAGAGATGAAATCTCCTCAGAAATTGAAAGAGGTGCAAAGCCTTAATGGACGAATCGCCGTGCTCAGCCGCTTCATCTCCAAGGCTATAGACAAAAGTTTACCCTTTTTCGAGATTTTGAAGCAAGGGAAAAAGTTCCAATGGACGAACGAGTGTAAAGTAGCATTCCAGGCCCTGAAAAAGCACTTGGAAGAGGCATCCCTACTATCAAAACCAAAGCCACACGAGCCTCTTCTGCTGTATTTAGCGATCTCAAAAGAGGCAGTCAATACGATCATCATCAGAAAAGAAGAAACACGCCAATGGCCAGTATACTACATTAGCAAGGCCTTACTGTTAGCCAAAGCTCACTACCTAGACATGAGAAGCTCACTCTCTTCCTTATCACTACATCAAGGAAATTGAGACCGTACTTCCAGGCCCACCCCATTGAGGTTCTAACCAATTTTTCACTCAAACGAGTGCTACAAAAGACAGACGCTTCAGCTTTACAGAACTTCAACCATCCTGACGCGTGTCCCTTGTGGGTCAGTGCCTCGATCGAAGCGTTGCTAAAGCTTTACAAAGCTTCAAGCCATCTCCCAGGTGTCGTCTTTTGTGGGTCAGCGCATTGGTCGAAGTGTTGCAAAAGCTTTACAAAACTTCAAGCCATCTCCCAAGCATCGTTTCCTATGGGTCACCGCCTCAGTCGAAAATGTGCTCCTTAGCTTTATAGGGTTTCAACCCTCGTGATGTAAGTAGTCCCCTATGGGTCTCTGCCTCGATCGAAGATGTGATTTTTAGCTTTACAAAGTTTCAACCCTCCTAACGTGTAGTCCCA
>NC_036257.1:7622852-7624623 GCF_002742605.1 Olea europaea var. sylvestris | reverse complement strand
GTGTCATCACCTCAGTTGAAGATGTGAAGCTTCAACCCTTAGAACAACAGCCACACACAATCGGTCAAAAAGTCCACAGATGATATAAATATTCATCTCCGAACTTGGAGGGACCATTGTTATGTCCCTCACTAACCACCTCGAGCCCACTCTCCAGCAAGGTGTCACGTGTCAATCCAAAGCGTGACCAAAGTAGTATACGTTGGGGCCAATCGAGGCACAAGTACTACCAAAGTGATATTATCCGAGGTGTCCTCTAACACCGAAGTGTGAGGAGACGAGGCATCACATGGTGGAGGAGTGCAGAGGCCCCTCCGTCGCCAATTTCAGGGATGTAATCTCTGTGTCAGGATCCCCTTATCTTGAGATTGCGGCCTTATGTCAACTCACATGTAAGAAGAATTAATTACCCGTCCTCCCAAGATGCGGCTGATTGACACCTACGAACAAGCACCTCACACCATCAGATGGATACACGTGTCTTACATCCAACTGTGCCCTCTGCCTATAAATACCAAAGGCTTGGCAAGAGACAAAGGTAATCTTTTCTAATTCTAGACACTCCACAACCAAGCAATATATATCCTCTCCTCCCCACTCTCTTGCACAATTTCGGCACCGCCCCTATCACCGTTCACTGACTTGACCGTCGGAGTGTGTACGTCCACCACCACCCCCACTGTATTGGCGGTATACGTCTAACCGTTTGTTCTAGTGCACAGGGAGGAACACGTGGAGTGGCTCTCGGTTGGCCATGTGAAGGGTCCAATACACGAGGTCAACAAATTTAATCTATAATTATACGTGTTTATGGGCTATGTGTTCTCTTCTTTCGATGAAAAAACCTTAGAAAACATTTGGCTTGCTTCATTGAGAGCCGTTACTACAATTCGGAGAATGCAGGGGAAGATCTAGCTTAGTTTTGAAGTAGATGGAAGCAATAAAAATAATAAGCGAACACTCTCTCAAAGTTTCATTGATTTCAAATGAATACCACAACATGACCATCTTCTAATTTCTATTTATTTCTAAGAATACCAAAAATTTAGGCATCAAAAACTTTTTGGTTCACGTAAAATATAGAGAATTTGGACTCTTTTATTTTAAATATCAAATAATTAAAATTTAAGAGATTGAAAAACTCTAAAATCTATAATAATTTTTTTCTCAAAAACAACATATTGCCTTAATGGCTTACGGTATTTAAAAAATAAAAAATAAAAAAATTAACTAGATTTTAGATAATTACTAAAACAAAAAGATAATGACAAAAATTAAAAGCCCTAATATTCATAATTTACCCGAAATAAATGGAATATTTAATAAAAGCTCAATCTTCATCATGCTTCTCCAATTGATCTAGATTTGTCATCTTGCATTGTGCTCTTTATGCAATACCCTAGTAATGACAGTATTTACTTGCTCTCTATAAACACAAACTTTGTAATTATATATGGACCTAAATGTTCTAAATTAAATAGTAATTAGTGAATGAACATTGTATCCCTATGGTCCAAATTATTTTAACAATTATTTTCCTGCCGCTTTAATTTTTTAATATAAATATAGGACTTTAATTCTCAATAAAATATACACATAAGGAAAAGAGAAATTGGACAAATTCCTGGCCATTCCTACCATTTGTTCTCATCATGCCATTTTGCGATCTAATTCGTGATGCATGGCGAGATTCCTTTACCACTCTATAAATGGTAGGGTGAATTCTGGTCGAGGGCAAATAGACTTTTTTTTAGTTTTGCTTCATAATAAG
>NC_036257.1:7596431-7622404 GCF_002742605.1 Olea europaea var. sylvestris | reverse complement strand
GATTCCTTTACCACTCTATAAATGGTAGGGTGAATTCTGGTCGAGGGCAAATAGACTTTTTTTTAGTTTTGCTTCATAATAAGCAGTCACTGAAGATGCTGATGCTGCTGATCGGCATAGAAGAACTTCTTCTCAATCAAGCAAGCATTACCACATTAGTCACCTATTTCTAAGGAGGGCGGACAAAACAAAACTGGCTCGATATGATGGATGAGTTAGAGAATTAGTTGGGTAGTTACTTTGAATTATAAAACGAAGTGGTAAATATTTTTTTTAGTTATACCGATTGATAGTGTTCTTGGCAATGGTACAGAAATAATGTATTACTCCTCTTGAAAGAGTATAAATATAAAATCATATTCTAGAAGAAATTATTATTATTATTTAAAAAAAATTCATTTTGTTGCTCTTGAAGAAACACAAATTCCAATAATTTGAAGGGGGAAAAATGTTTTATCGCTCTTAGAGTGCATTACTCTATTAGTTTTAATTTTATATAAAAATATCATGTTGTACTCCTAAAATAGCACAAATCTTGAAAATATCATATAATTTTTAATCATGTTTAATTATGTTACATTCCTAAAAAAAATAACTATATATGATATAATTAAATATTTTATTAATAATCTAAAAAATATGGTTATATTCCTGAAGAATCATGACCTATGTATACAAATATTTTAAAAGAATATCGAGCAATTTAATCTCGCCTAGTAATTATGCAAAAGCTTTATTTCTAGTTGATCAATAAACAATTTTTTATCTGGGAAAAAAAAATAGGGATGAGGGAAATGCCAATCCTGATCTGACCACAAAGGAATTTTCTTCTCAATCTTTGGTCCCAAATTTATTCTTTGCAAAATATCCTTGACGTTGCATTGGATTGAATATTTGGAATCGAAATATGTTTATACGTGTGAACATGTAAAATGAAGTTTATCTTTATTTATTCTAACATATTTTAATTGATTGTTCGATTGGACTTTGGATCATATTTGCATGGTCAATGGAGTTGTCATAGAAATTGTTTCTGTAAGACTTTTGATAATTCTTAAGGATAGTTCTCTAATGATTTCGTTTGACCACTAGAATTTGAAACATGCCAAGAATTTATTTTTATTGTTTAGGAATTACATATTATCGATGTATCACGATTGTTCATTTTTGTTCAATATTTTGATAGGATTTATTTAATTTTTTTTTTTAAATATTCCAATTAAATTTTGACATGTTATAAAAACTTGCTAATCCTTATTCTATCAGGCTTGGTTTTCCATTAGTCGGAAGATAGAACCAAACATACACTATTATAAAACATTGACTCTTCTAGTAAAACATTGACTCTTCTACACTAGAGGATTCAATGTTTTATAATATAGAGCGATATACTTCACTACTTATAATTGTAAAATCTACTTAAACGATCTAAACATGCCTTAGTCAACAAAATAGCATTTTGATAAATACAGAATAAATTGGATCGAAAACGTACCTCCCGCCATTGACATTCTTCACACACTTTCTCAAGCTTATGGGTAGTGTTTGATTTCGGGTTAAGGCTCTTCTAAGCCCTCTTTCTCACTGCTTAGATGGTGTATACAAACTGAACGTGAAAAATAAGTTTAGGGACCTTCCGAATAGGTCTCAACCCCTTTTATAATTGCTCTGCCCATCAAAGAGCGGTTTTGCCTATCTTCATATTATGGGTGGTTATCAAACGTGATTTTTAAACATTGGGTCAGTTGCTAAAGTAATGGGATATGAGATATGTGGACCTCTCTTATGTTGGTTAATTATACTCCCACTTAGGTCATATATACCATCATTCATCATAATAAGAAACATAATACATGAATCATAGCGATAGGTCCTCTAAAGCAAGTATTATCTTCCATGTATCACAATGCATCATGTCTCTTAAATACCAGCTCATATAACTTAATGAATAACCCTATGTTTATTCAAGGTCCAAACTTAATGATATTTCTCAAGGTAAATGAATATACAAATATGTGTACAAAACGAATGAGAAAACATCAACCGAATAAGAGTTTCATTAAAACATCAAATATCCGTATAATAAAATTACATCACGGAACTGAGTCTCATTCTCACTACATGATCCTTAAAATTGGTGGCATGCCTTTAGTCAAAGGATTAGCAATCATAAACTCAGTGCTAATGTGCTCAATGACCACTTTCTTCTCCTTAGCACGTTCTCTAATGGCTAAGTATTTAATGTCGATGTGTTTACTTCGACTACCACTCTTATTGTTCTTAGCCATAAATATTGCAGCTGAGTTGTCACAGTACAATCTCAATGGCCTAGAAATTGAATCAATTATTCTAAGCCCAGACATGAAATTCTTTAACCATACACCATGTGAGGTAGCCTCAAAACAAGACACGAACTCGGCACGTTCTCTAATGGCTAAGTATTTAATGTCGATGTGTTTACTTCGACTACCACTCTTATTCTTCTTAGCCATAAACACAGCAGCTGAGTTGTCACAGTACAATCTCAATGGCCTAGAAATCGAATCAATTATTCTAAGCCCAGACGTAAAACTCTTCAACTATACACCATGTGAGGTAGCCTCAAAAGAAGACACAAACTTGGCCTCCATAGTGGAAGTATTAGTCAAAGTCTGCTTCACACTCCTCCAAGATACAGCTTCACTAGCAAGCATGAAAATGTAACCATATGTTGATTTTCGTGAATCAACACAGCCAAAAAAGTCTGCATCCAAGTAGCCAACTACTTCCAGATTGTCAATCTATCAGTACATAAGCATGTAATCTTTGGTCCCCTGAAGGTACCTCATCATTTTCTTTTGCAACTCGTCAGTGGTCCACGCCTAGATTACTCTGATATCTCTCTAGCATTCCAACAGCAAATGCAATGTCAATTCTGGTATAGACCTGAGCATACATTAGGCTTCCAATGGCTGAAGCATATGGAATGTTTTTCATTTGTTCCTGCTCGAGCTCATTTTTGGGACATTGAATTAGGCTAAATCTGTCATCCTTCACAATGGATGCTACACTAGGCGAACAGTCCTTCATTCGAAATCTCTCTAAAACTTTATCAATATAGGTCTCTTGAGACAAACCTAAAATGCCTCGAGCTCTTTCCCTATGGATCTTAATTCCAATGATATACGATGTCTCACTCATATCCTTCATATCAAAGTTCTTTGAGAGGAATTGTTTCACCTCATGTAGCAAATCCTTATCGTTAGTTGCAAGTAAAATATCATCCACATATAGAACAAGGAAACAAATCTTACTCCTACTGACCTTCTGGTAAATACAATGATCCATGACGTTCTCTTCAAAACCAAACGAAGTGATGACGTCATGGAATTTCAAATACCGACAAGAAGCTTGTTTCAATCCATATATGTGTTATGATTAACATCAATCATATTGAATTCATAACAAACAAGGGAGAATTGAGTACCTTTTTTGTCGAGCCACTTCATAAACTTGGAGCATTGCTTCTTAAGGTGCCCCTTTTTCTTGCAAAAGAAGCACGTAATCTCCTTCTTAATGTCCTTTTGATTATGGATTTTTCCCTTCCCCTTGTCCTTGGCCTAATGTTTCTTTTTCTTTCCCGGAGTTGTCAAATACACCTTTTCCTTCTCACCTTCCTCCATAAGTAGTCTGCCTTATTCTTGAATACACATGGTCAGCAACTCATTAATAGACCATTTATCTTTATGTGTGTTATAGGAGATCTTAAACGGGACATATTGTTGAGGTAAAGTACAAAGGATAAAGTGAACCAGGAATGATTCAGACATCTCAACTTCCAATGCCTTGAGTTGGGCTGCTATATCTCTCATGCGCATGATATGATCATGCACACCCTTAATACTAGTGAGCTTCAAGGATGAAAACTGCATAATGAGGGTGCTGGCCATCGCTTTATCTGAAGTGACAAATTGTTCGTCAATGGCCTTAAGCAAATCTTGGACTTTGTCATACTGCTCGACGGAGCCCCTAATACCAGTAGATATTTTCATCTTCATGAACATAACGGAGAGGCGATTAGATCGCTCCCACTTTTCATAAAGTTGAACTTCCTCTAGAGTGCTAGTAGCAGTTACTGTAGGGGGCTCCTCCTTCCTTATGGCGTAATCCATGTCCATCCATCCGAAGTGTAGGAGAATTCTCTCAGTCCAGACCTTATAATTATCCCCTTAGCTCGGGAACATCACATTTCATATCAGAGAAATTAACACGTTGACTTGCTGTAATAAATCAAACATCCATGCTCATGTTACAGTATTTGAAGCTAACATAACATACGACATGTTTTACCAATGTAAAATCATGCAAAATATGAATCTAGTGATATAAAACTTGCCTATGGGCTAAAGTTCTAATTCAATTAGATTCATCTTATCGTCACGATAAAATTATCAAATTATGTTCCCTTTTCTAATCCCTGTGGACAAATTAAAAAATATAGTTTGATATTTTATCCTAATTAATCATACAAATATAATAAAATCTCTGTGGGATAAAACTCATTATATTAAATATGATTAACCACAATTAATGTCTTTATTCAATATATGATCCTATTCATTTAATAAATAATTTTGTATAATGAAGGATGATGTGGCTACTCCCCAATTAATTAAAGTTATATGGATCACTCGACATTTAATTTAATTCACAAAAATATGCTCATGTAAATTGCACAAAAACCATAAGCAATATGAACAGAAAAATTAAATTTTAATGTACTAAATTATTTAACTCAATATTGCATGTATAACAAAACAATAAAAATTATACATACAAAACAATAAAATAAGTTTAGTACATAGGAGAACAAAACCACCAAATAATCTTCATTAATTTCTAGCATATGGGTCCACAAAGCGATACAATTTCAAAATTTCGGCTGGTACATGTGTAGATCCAAAATTTTTTTATTAAAGTAATAATAATGTTAAACATTCCATTTCTACATGATCAAGTTGGCAGCCTCTATTCCATTTTATGGAAGTTGGCAGCCTTTATTTTTCATGCAAGTTGGCCCTATTGCTAAAAGCTAATGGTTTTTTGTACTTTATTGATAGACAGGGAAGTTAACGTGTCTCTCTACATGCAAACTGATTTGAAAAGATTTTTTACCTTTTTTTTCAAGGTCGTCTTCAACCTCCTGCCGGGTCGTTTCGACCTAGTTCCAACCCAAATGAAAAACGCGGTCATATCTCATGATTGCGTCCACCAAATTTTGCAAATTTTATATCAAAATTCTCAGAAATCAATTTCTAAAGATTCCTAATCTCAGTTTCTATAAAAAGACTAAACCAAAAACCATGTTTTTCAACAGAGAGTGTGCAGGTTGAGAACAAACAAGACAGAGGCAAAACGAAGGCCCTGATACAAAATGTAAAATCTACTTAGGCGATCTAAACATGCTTTAATCAACAAAATAGCATTTAGATCAATGCGGAATAAATCAGATCGAAAACGTACCTCCTGCCATTGCCGTTCTTCACACACTTTCTCAAGCTTATGGGTAGTGTTTGATTTCGGGTCAAGGCTCTTCTAAGTCCTCTTTCTTGGTGCTTAGATGGTGTATGCAAATTGAACGTGAAAAATTAGCTTAGGGACCTTTCGAATGGATCTCAACCCCTTTTATAATTGCTCTGCCCATCAAAGAGTGGTTTTGCACATCCTCAGATTATGGGTGGTTACTAAACGTGATTTTTAAACATTGGTTCAGTTGCTGAAGAAGTGGAATATGGGATATGTGGACCACTCTTAAGTTAGTTATAATCCAACAATAATAATTTGTTCTTTACTAAACTTTTAAAATATATGTCATGACTGGTATTATATTGGTACTAGCATAACCACATAAAAATTGAGATAAAAGTTCGAGCACTCAATATTTTTATTTATTTGGCATGACTAGTTCAACTATTATTGGATCAATAATGACGTGAATTTGAGAATTCAAATGGTCTTTCGATGAAGAATCGGAACAATGTCTTTCAATGAAGAATCGGAACATTCTTCAATCCAATAACTTCCCATATCATGCTTGTTCTTATATTAGATATTGGTCATTAATCATTGCAAGTTAAAGTTAGGATTAGATCTCTATAATCTTGAAAATAAATTAGATTGATACATGGGATCCCGTCACCCTCCAGGCCATATAGATATTGATGTATCTACTAGATGATTATATGGAATAATTATATATTCACAACATGAAGTTTGGGAGATTACTTGCTCAAAGTTTAAATTATGAGCATAATTTTCAGAAGACAATGTGTCTTGTCAATGATATTGAGTAGACATCCCAATGTTTTAATAAATATTTGTTAACAATGATACTAAATAGTTTAACACATTGACTGTTAAGTACTTTCAATTAATTTCTAAAACATTATTGTTGAGAATAAAGTTCTTCATAATTTTATCTACGGAATGCTATTTTAAATATAGCAAAACTTATAGTATCATATAATATCAAAGTTGTTCCCGCTATACTTGATTTATGATCAAAGCATAATATTTTCAATCTAATGATTTTCAATAAGTACGATGTATGTACAATTATTTCACTATCATTAAAGAATGTTGATAAACATAATTAGTTTGAACCTATAAAAAATCTTAAACCTAAACAGGTCTGGGCTTGTTGATATACAATTTAGCCCCCATGTGGCCTCCATTTTTTGGCTATGAAAATTGGTAGAATGTTGTTTTTTTGAAAAATGAGTGGTTAAAAAAGGAGGAAATATTTTTGATTTATGCGTAATATTATTTTATGGAAGATTGTGTGGTTGAAAATAAAAGAGAGAAAAATGAAACGGAAATTAATGGGGCCAAACGGGGGCTTAATTGAATTGTTTACTCAGCATTGGTGGAGGAATCAGATTTTGGGAATGATAAAAATAATGCATCATTATAATTTCGAGATCATCGTAAAAGATAATTTGACATATAGATGTATTTACTAATCAAAGATTTTTACAATATCTCCCACACCCACGTTAAATGCTCCAATTCAAATTGACATCGCGAAATGACAATTCTTCAACACTTTATTTCATGGCATGCCTGAAGTGTGATTACATTCGATTCTAACACAAAAATCTCCAAAAAAAATAATAATAAAATAAAATAAAAATGGAGAAAATAGTAAAGATGGTTCCGTTATTGAGAATACTCTTGGCGAGTATATAGACATAACAAATTACAAAATTCAAAAAATATTTGGTATCCGAAATAATGAAAATTGAGATATCTTAATTAATAAGTTATGTCATTAAGGTGAAAGAAATGGATGGAAAAGGAAAAAAAATAATATTTTTTCATCGTGTAGCAAGTCATATTATGAAGATAGTCATAATATTGAAGGAAAGTCATCGAAGAATAATAACATAGAAGGACATAATCCTAATAAAATTGAACTTACTAGAAAAAACTAAAGTTTGTAGACCTGTAGTTTGAACACCTATGTATCTTTACTTACGTGAAAATGAAACGAGAAAAATAAAATCTTAACTTGTAATGCACAGCTTTAAACATAATGAATTTCGCAAACACTTATATAAATACATTATTTTGGGGTGATTACATCACAAGTCTATATTTTATTATTTTAAAAATATGTGTAACTTGATATATGTATAATAAATGTGGTTATAACTTGCTCATCTGGCATGATTATTAATATTATCCATAAAATATTTAATATACCTAAAATATATAATTCAAGTGATATGATCGTGAAGAGAGCAAATACTCTTGTACTCTTTTTTCCTTAATGAAGGTTTTATCCGGTTGAATTTTCTTGGCATGATTTTTAATGAGACAATTTTTGTAACATTTTGAAAAATAATGTACTTTTTTTCTCAAGGTTTTTTGTTCATCTTCATCAAAATGAGTGGTTCACTATGGTGGAGATAACTTTTTTCCCCTTTCAAAAAGAATAAAATGCAAAGACCAGGTTCTCGAGGGAAGAAAAAGCTTCATGCCGTTGCTAGATTGGATGATGAAGCTTCGAGTACAACTGCATTTAAGAAAGCCAAGCTTAGTGTATCACTAGAGTAAAGCAAATGCTAGGGAGCAATGCTTGTTACACAACAACCCCTTAGAGGAAGGACAAAATAAGGGAGGCAACGAGTATGAAAAAATGAGGTTTATGCAGGATGTCAATAACTTACATGACATTTTCCTCAGTATAATTTTTTTTTTTCTTTCTTAAAACTAAAATGATTAGGAAACACCTTATATATGTATTGTTCCCATTTGTAAATAAGGGTAGGTCCCTCTTCTTTCCATGAAAAATCCTTAGAAAACTTTTGGCTCGCTTTGTCAAGAGCTGTTACTATAATTTGGAATTTTTGAGAGTGTAAGGGAAGATCTAGCTTAGTTTTTGATGCAGATGAAACGATACAAGTAAATAAACAAATACACTATCAAAGTCTCATTGATTCCAGACGAATACTGCAATACGATCACCTTCTAATTTCTATTTATTTTTAAGAATACCAAAAATTTAGGCACCCAAAACTTTTCGATTTACCTACGAATAGAAAGAATTTGAACACGTTAATTTTAAATATCAAATAATAAAATATTTTAAGAGATTGAAAAAATTCAAACTCTATAATAATTTTTATTTTTCCAAAAACAACAAATTGCCGTAATGGCTTACGACTCTTATTTAAAAAAATAACTAGAATTTAGATAATTACAGAGATTTTGATAATTACTAAAACGAAATGAAAAGACAAAAATTAAAAGCGCTAATATCCATAATTCACCTGAAATAAATGGAATTAAAATTTTAATTTTAATTAATAAATAAATACTAAGAAAAATATAATTAAATCCCAATCTTCATCATTCTCCTCGGATTGATCTAGATTTGTCATATTGCACTGTATTCTTTAACCAATACCCTAATGATGACAGTATTTTACTTGCTCACTATGAACACAATCTTTGTAATTATAAATAGACCTAATGTTTTAAGTTAAATAGTAATTATTGAACCATCATTATATCCCTATAGTCCCTATAATTATAATAATTATTCTCTCGCCCTTAATTTTTTTAATATAAATATAGGAATTTAATTCTCAATAAAACACACACATAAAAAAGATAAGAAAATATAGAATTAATTGAGTTCATAAGGAAAACCTTCTTTTCACTTGAAGAAAATGTAAGTATTCTCTTAACTTTAAATTATATAACAAAGTGCTAAATATTTTTTACTTATACCAATTATAGACTTCTTGGCAATTTTACATAAGATTGTATTATTAATCTTGAGAAAGTATAAATTTAAAACAAATATTCTAGAAGAATAATTATTATTATTATTTTCAGAAAAAACAAAATTATTTCATTGCTTTTAAAAGAAACACAAATTCAGATAATTTGAAAAAATAAATAAATAAAATAAAAAATAAAAACCTGTGTTATTGCTCTTAAAGAGCTTTACTTTATGAGTTTTTATATTTTAAAAAATATCATGCCGTACTCCCAAAATAGCACAAATCTCGAAAATATCATATAATTTATAATCATGTTTACTTATGTTATAACCCAGAAGAAGCATAACTAAATATGATATAATTAAATACCGTATTAATAATAAAAAATATATATAGTTATATTCTTGAAGAATGACGACCTATGTATCAAATATTTTAGAAGAATATTGCACAATCTAATCTTGCCTAATAATTATGCAAAAGCTTTATTTTCTAGTTGAGAAATAAACAACTCTTTTTTTTCTTTTTTCTTTTTTGTGTGTGATAGAAAAATACTGATGAGGAAAATGGCAATCCTAATCTAACGACAGAGGAATTTTCTTCTCGATCTTCGGTGCCAAATTTATTCTTTGAGAAATATCCATGACATTGCATTGGATTGAATATTTGGTATCGATGCATTATATGCATAACATGTTAACGTATAAAATGAAGTTTATCTTTTTTATGGGTTAAACAATACAATACCACTATATCTATTGGTCAAATTGTCGAGAACTCCACACCTTTTAAAAATAGCTCAAAACATCTTGGAAATTTTTTTGCACAGATTGCCCCCTACCGTCAACCTCCATCCATTCTCCTGATTTCATGAAATTGTTGCGTTGATTTCCACATGTACATGAACCTAAATTCATTTATCAATAAAAATATTAGCTAGAATCATATTTTTAATTGAATCAACATTAAATATTAAGAAAAATTTAACAGAATAATTTGTCTTCGTATATAATTTCGGGAAAATCAATTTTCTAATTCGAAAAGCAAAAAGGAGGCTGTGCTTACCGATGACAAAGTTCAAAAAGTTGCGACACGAGGTCAGAGTCTCCTAGATCAGTGATAGCAAAGGAGGGAGTAGACATAGCCTGAGATTTAAAAAAAAATAGGGATTGCAACCTCTGTATCGATGCCTTCGTTTCGTTCAACTTAGCTTCCACATTCCCCTTGTGCTCCTGACCAGAAGTACTGAGGTTTGGACTCTAGAAGGATTTGGTGTTCCTCATATTTCACTATCGGTTCTCTGTAAAATATTTGTTTGGTCGAAGACTTCCAAATATGTTGTAAGTTAAATCGATATTGCCAAATAACCGACCTGCATTATACAGGGATGGTATAGTTTCAAGAATTCATTGATCCATAATAAAGTGGTCAGGGAATTGAAAAGTAAGTATGCACACTTTCATACAGAATGGAAGCCGTGAAGCTGAAAATCAATTAGCTGACCATGTCTAGCAGGTAGGATGTCCATAACCTCCATGACATTTTCCTTCAATATAAATTTTTTATTTTACTCTCACGTGTTATAAATTGTATGTGATACGCCCGTAGAGTTCAACAATAACGCTTATTTTTCAACATTCTATCATATTGAATAAAGATTTAAAAAAAAAAAAAAAATAAAAAAGGGATATATGAATATGTTGTATGAAGACAATGAGTCTCGGAAGATTGGTGATATAGATGTTCAATAATCATAAAAAGCCTTCTCTACGTCTACATGAAAGAAATTGGAATATGAGATGGGAATACTCAACTTGAACATCTTCAGCCATCAACATTAGAGAGAGTATTTGTACTCTTTTTTCTCTACTCAGATTTTATCTTGTTTATTTTTTAGCAAGATTTTAATAAAGTAACATTTATTTTTGTAGTCCAAAAAATAACCGCTCTTTTTTTCTTCGTTTTATATTTATCAAGAAATGTCTCTAACGAAATGGATATTGTATAATTAGTCATTCAAGGGGAGTGTAATTATATATTAAATATAAAGGTTTTGATTATCAATAAAGTACACATATATCTATTGATTTTTTTATTTTTCTTTTCTTTTCTCTCTAGTTTACAACACTAAGCCCTTGCTTAAGCCTCATTTGTTTTGGCTAAAATGCATTTTAGAATAGTGTTTTGTTGGATAATGTGTGATTAAAAAGTGAGGAAAATTTTTCAATTTGTGTGTAAATTTAATTTATTGGAGAATATGTGGTTGAAAATAAATTTTGAAAAAAAATAATTTTTTTGAAAAATGAGGGCCAAACATAGGCTAAATTGAAGTTAATTACTCCCCAAGAGAAGTTGCATAGAATTGATTCTTGTTGATCTTGAGGCGAAATATGGATTTGTACTCTATATATTATCTACTGGATTCTTGTCACCGATGCATAAATTATTTTCTTGAAAACTGTGGAATACAGATACTTGAGTTTGAGAAGCCCATTGCAATTAATGCATTGTTTTTAAATTAATATGTTGACAATTTGTTATGGAAGTTTTCAAATGATGGTTATGAACATAACATGATGCTGATAGGCAATAATATTTCTTTTATTTCTTTCCTAATAAGATAGCACAACAACATCATTATTTTGACAGAAGAGTGTAAAATACCCAAGAAACATGATCGGGTTAATTCCAGTGAAGAACAAGTTCAACAAAACAATACAATGCCAATGAGAATGGATAGAGAAAAAATGCTAACAAGCAAGTCCAAAAAGGATATTCAGTACGTGAGACTCCCAAAATCCCTACTATAGCACAGATAACCAAAATAGTTAGCACTTCTGCTGAATAATCCCATGGCAAGTCCTTCGCGTATACAACTGCTAACAATGTTGTCAAACCCGAGATGTTGTTCATTACGACCCTACTATAAATCTGCAAGTCAAATGAAAATGGTTTCACCAATGAGTACTTCAAAATTCTTTGTTAATGCTCTACTATTGTGTATACGTGTGCGCATGCTTGAGTGCTTGCTTTTTTGTGTGTGTGAGGGAGGGAGGGAGGGACCTCGGAGAATGTTAAAGATGCAGTTTTTTCAGTCTTTTTACTGGCCGGAAAGATAGCTTCTATTAAGGTTCTTGCATTCATGGCCAATGGCACTATGACAAATGAGATGGAGAAAGAAGGCACGCCCATGGCATATGATAACTGTAGGATACTTGTCGTGAGAGGTCCTCCAATGAAGGTCAATATAACAATACCCAACACTATTCTAAATACACATGTTACAATATTCCAGTAAGAGTGTCCATAGACAAATTTATCCCATACAATCTGCAAGTTAAGGGAGGAGAAAAGAAAAATGGATTAGTTAATTTCCAATGAAATCAGTAATTTGTACAAAACGTAACAAAAAGCTTTTGTAAAAAGTTAAAACAATTTCCTTCTCACCTTGTCAAATTTATCCACACTTTTAGTTTTATCGGAGCATTTAGCAACACGATTGGCTTTAGCAAGCCAATTTCGCAATCCGTTGACAAATTCTTCTTTTTCAATCATATTACTACCGTCTTTATCGAAATTGAAAAATATTTTGTTTACCACATCCTCAGATTTTGGGTGCAAATTTTCGAATTGGACTGTATTGATTATTTGCTCTAATTCATTTCTTGATATCTTCTTGTTATTGTCATTGTCATACTTTCTGAAGAGGCTGCCAGAATAAAAAGAAGATTGTAAGGAATTTTTGTCAAACTGAAAAACAAACAGGTAAATTGTGATAAATTACGTGTTAATTCTCTCAAAGTTTGGTTTCCCATCCTCCCGGATAAGCGATCCTTCTAGTAGTTGGCTTTCAGCGTGCTTTAGAATTTTCGACATTATTGGATCAATTTCCAATTTCTCTTTCTCCATCCGACTAAACTGTTGAAAGCTCTGCAGCAGATCAACCAAATAAAGAATATATTTATCATTAATTTCAAAAACTACTATGATGCCTATTAGAAAAAGAAGTTACAAAAATGTGATAGGAATTTGAATACATTTATAGAACCAACATCTTGCAGATAAAACTTCTACAAGATACTTCCATTAGTATCAATATTTTTAAAATTTGAGTAAATTAGGAAGCTTGCCTCGTCTTGAAGTTCTGTTGAAAAGAAATCACCTTTTTCAGCTAACATTACACATGCCCTGGTGAATTCAGTTTGGTTGATTTTACGATCATTGTCGGCATCAAATGATTCCATTGATTTATCAACAGCATTATTTATGGCCACTTCGGACATTCCTGGCATGATTTTATTAAACAACTTTTGCATTTCAGGCCCTGTTATATATCCATCTCCATCTTTATCAGTTTCACAAAATAGACTACAAAGACAAAGTACACAATGAGATCCTTCATCGGACATGATTAGAAAATATACCATGCAATATTTCAAAAATTACATTTTGATGAGAGCAAAGTTAGGATTCCCATCATCCTCATCAACAAGTTTTCCCCACCGTTCCACATGCTTCAAAAATGCTTCTCTTAGAATCTCATATTGCATGTAATCTGAACTTAATTTCTGCATCCACTCATCCAGAGTCTGAAAAAGAAAAGAAAATTAGCAATATTGTACGTTAAATCGCTAGTGATGCAGGGTTAGCTTACTTCCATAATACCTCATAGATGAAATATAGAAGTAAAGATGCGGCAGACACTATGAACGGTATCAAAAGAAATATGTGGGATGTGTTGAAGATATCAACTAGTTGCACAATAATGTAAGGAATCAAAGAAAGAAGCATAATCCCAGCTACATTACGGGTTTCATTTCGAAGTTTAACACTGGTATCTGCAGTTAAGAAAGAATTGTCAGTTCTTATATATTCAATTGCAAAATTCAACTAATTCATGTGAAAGAGGAAAACCTTTTAATTCATTGAATTTTTCTTTGACTTGCAAGCAACATGAAATTTGAGATTCTGAATGCTCAGACGTCTTTGATTTATCTGGCGATTTTTTTGCGCCAAAAATCAGACATATACCCCACTGCAGCGTGAGAGTAAAGACAGTGATTCCAGCATAGATACCCACTCCAAGTGACACCAGAGATCGAGCGGTCTCTTTGCTACCGAAAACTCCAGATACTACAAACAACGATTGTTTCCTTTAGCATTTTGTGTTGCTTAAGGTTTCGAATTTTGTTAATAAGTAAAAAAACAAGTATAGAACTTATGCGAAAGATTCTCGGAAAGTTTTATTTCCGAAATGTTTTCAAATCTATGCAACATAATCAAATGCAAGAGTCAAACACTAAAAGGATCAATTATAACTTACAAATCATCATCATCATTGCGGGTAACCCCATGAGGATTCGGAAAATGATACTAACAAATTTGCTTGTGCCAAAATAATTTTCTAGGATTTTAAAGAAACCCTTGCTCCCGGTGCCCAGCTGCATTTCTCCAAATATTAGTAGACCTTGATAGACCAGTATTTGGTAAATATATCCTCCAGTATTTTCTGCACATGGTAGGAAGCCATATGTGTGATGGCAAGTGCTTGAGGACAGAAGAACATCGTTTGCAGTAAGAGCTACAGATTGATCATCAACACCCTTAATTCCATCCGAGATTAAATCATCAGAGGAGTTGAAACTTAGAATTCGGCCATGAACGGAGCTGATAAAAGATATAAGTACCATAGTGCTTAAACTAGCAATGGTCGGAGTGAAAATTTGTGTACTGTACCGTAGACTATGAATGCGCGTAGCCATATTTTTTGGAGAATCAATTATGCAGTAAAGTGTGTGATTCCCTCGCGCTGTGAAGGAAAATGGAAGCTATTGATCACCTTTTATACAAGTGAAAGGGTTGAGCTTGAGAGAGAAATCTTCTATTTTTAAAATGAAAATTGCACTACTAGTCCTCCAACTTATTAGTGTAAATAAGTTTGTCAAGAATAGTAACACACTGGTCCCTAGTCTTTCAAGTTTATAACATAGATGGCCCATAAGAAGCTATTTCATCCAGTTGACACTTAATTTTGTAGGAAATGCACTCTACATGCCATCATTTGTAATTAATTGAAATTAAACAAAGAAAATGATAATATCACACCTCCCCTCACACATGTCGTCTGCTCTCAACCATTGAGTGTTATCGCCTTCGCTACTTGACATGTGATTAATGTGTATCATAGATAATGGAAAGATACATCATCTAAATCAATTCTGATAGATTTTTTTCTACTTAATCCAAATTTATATATTTAAATACTCATATCATATGCTAAAAAGAATAGTTCTATCTAAATTAAAGATATACAAAAAAAGAGTTATTCACAAGGGAATCGATGCAGCACTTGTATGGTTCGCCTTCTTGTCATTTACCAATGTAAAAATGTCGAGTGTCCCTTGACAGTGTTTTCGCTGTGAACATACTACGACTCAAATTAAGGGCATTTATATAATTCTTTTATAAAAATATCAACCGTTAATGATGTCTATTTACTTTCATTATTGAGGGAATATCATTACATGACATCATACAAGTGAGTTATTATTTTAATTTGTTCTCTAATTTTTTGCAAGTTACAAATTTTACATTTAATCTTTGATGGTTCTTGATTAGCAAAGCGCGAGACAATTGTCCAAACATTCGAATTTGATGTTTTTAGATGGATAGATTCATCTCTTGTTTATTTTTGTTAAAAATCATATTTTTAGTATGTGTGGGATTAAAATTAATTGTTAATTTTGATTTAAGTTTCATCAACTTTTTTAGTTAATGTGCTTAAATTTCTAGAAATTTTGAGTTCTATTCATGTCACTTCAAAATTAAAAAGGAAACAATACTCTAAGACGAATATACAATCGAATCTCTTTTTGTAATTCTATATTCAAAAGCCAACTTATTATAAAGGAATACACTAAATCCTTATGTTTATTTTTATCTGCATGCAGACACGAATTGACAAAATACAAAAAATAAGAAGGTTAGAGATCATGTTAAATTAATCGCACTAGAAGTAGAAATTTCAGGAAATCCTCCTTAAATTTCAATATCTCATTGTTACGCGTGACCGTGATGAATCATTTTTCTCTTTTATTTTATCTGTAATATTTCATTAGGTGTCTGAAATGTTCTAGTATGATTATATTAGGAAAGTAAAATTATTTGTTGTATATTCACATCATCATTAGTTTTCACAATAAAATAATTTCATCTTAAGCCATATTCATGTACAGTTATTTATGATAGATTCAATACCCTGAAGTAGACGGGATTGAAGCAACAAATTTAACAAATTTCAATGCTTAAAATGTAACATCACCCCGTTTTCTAGTTCAAAAAATTAGAATAACTCTTGTTTATATTAAGCGAGTTTACAAAACCCATTACGTAATTAAATTGCAAATTGGGTTCTTTTTCCCACTCTAAAAATATGGCATATTGACATTATCCTAAATTGAAATATGATCTACTTACAAGTGATCGTACATTTAATAAGAATACCATTCATCAACAAAAAACACACGGGATAATTCAACTAATTACGTCATGACTTGCGTCCAAAAATAATTATGGATTAGAGTCCTTAAATTTCAACATTTCACAATAATGTTTGTTGAAAATTACAAAAGATTTTGAACAAGAAGAAATTATTTCTTGAAAATTGACCTGTTTGATTTGATCTTTCCCTAACAAGAAAAAGTGATGGTTGGTTAGCATTGAATATTCTTGCTGATGTTGAGGTAAAAAAATTATTTGGAATACAGTGCAATGCAGAGACTTTAAAGTTTGAGAAGCCAGTTTCAAACAGTGCTTTGATTTTTAATTAGGTTAACTAATTCATGAATGTCAATTTAGCACTTTTGTTATGAACTCAGTTTGATATTTATGAACATATTAGTCATTCAGTCTATTTGGCAACACAATGATATTGTATGTCCAACAATAAAATATAAAGATACGCGATTTATTTTATTGGACATTATTTAATGACAGCTAAACATGATGATGAAATTTGGATCGAAATATCTCTACGATAGTTAATAATTTAAGGGTATTTTTGTAATTTTCTTATGATAGCAAGTATATCGAGAATTTACAATTCACAAAAAGGTGAGATGACTGTTTTCTGTCCAAATATGTAGTTAATGTCCTTCAAAACGAATAACAATTATTTTTTTCAAACTTTCTTTTTTAAAAAAAAAAATTAGAATGACCAATAAGTCTTTTCATGTTATGACAAGAAAAAGGGAGAATATAAGAGTCAAAACTCAATTATGTATTTTATTTAAAATAAGACCAGTATATATAGGATTTAAAATAAGAGTTACAATTGGAATGAAATAGACTCTCCAAACTAAATAAGATTTATCTATATATCATGATAATATTAAATAATTATCAATAATTATCTCATTATTTTACAACACTCACCCTTTGATGATTATTTTTACAATAACTATTTTATTAAAAACCTTGTTTGATAAAAACCAAGTGGGAAAAAATTAAAGAGAGAAAAAAAAAGTGTAATTAATTGCTAATATTTCGGAGTATAAATAAAATATTATCTCATTAAAACATTGTTAGGAAAATCTAGTGTGACAAAATCTAAACTAAGGAAAAAGAGTACAGCTACTCCCCCTAATGAAAATTACTAAAAATCTTTATGTCAACACATTCCAATCTTGTGAAGCAATTTCTTAAATATGGATGTTGGCATTGCTTTTATGAATAAGTCAGCCACATTATGACTTGAACAAATTTGTTAACTATTGATGTCATCATTTTTCTTAATCTCAAGTATATGAAAAAATTTTGGAGAAATATGCTTTGTTTTATCACTTTTAATATAGCCTCTTTTAAGTTATGCAATATAAGTTGCATTGTCTTCATACAAAATTATTAGACTATCTTTTGTTAAAGTTAATTCGCATGATGCTTAGATATAATAAGTCATGTTCCTCAACATGTTCATGGATTGTAATAATTTCAGAATAATTTGAAGATATTGTTGTCAATGATTACTTCACATATCTCCATGATATAGCAGTTCCTTTACGTGTAAACACATATCTTGTTTGTGATTTAGCTTTATATCAGTAAGAGAGATAACATGTATCTGCATATCCCACTAAAGCAGATCCTGACTTTTGAGAAAAAAAAATAATCTTAAATCAATAGTACATTTCAGGTGATAAAAGATGTATTTAACACCATTACGATGTCTTTAAGTTGGTATAAAGTTATATCTTGTAAGGAAGTTTACAAAAAAAACTATGTTTGATTGAGTACAATTTGCAAGATAGGCTAATACTCCAATTGCACTAAGATATGATACTTTAGAACCAAAAATTTTTTCTACATCTTCAAGTGGATGAAATGAATCTATTTTCATATCAAGTGATTGAATAATCATAGGTGATGCCAATGGATATGCACTATCCATATAAAAATGTTTTAAATTTTTTTTTCTATATATGTAAATTGATGAATAATTAATCCTTCTGAAAAATGTTCAATCTGCAATTTAAGACAAAATTTGTTTTTTCTCATATCTTTCATCTCGAATTCATTTTTTAAATATTCAGCAGTTTTGTTGAGCTCTTTAAGAGTTCCGATCGAATTTAAATCGTTAGAATAAATTGTCACAATTGTAAATCTAATATTTGTTTTCTTTATGAAAACATATGGGCAGAAGTCGTCATTTTTATAACTCTCATTCAACAAATATTAGTTAAAATAATTATATCACATGCGTCCAAATTGTTTCAATCTATGTAGTGATTTTTATAATTTAATTGAGAACATAGTTTTCAGGCATGTATCGTTTGTTCCTAATACTTTAAGTCCTTCAGGAACTTTCATATATATATCACTATCAAGTAAGCCATACAAATATGTCAAGCTTTTATGATACAATCAAAATAATTATGAATCTAAAAGTGATGTTGTTCATTACGAGAGAATATGTTTCCTCATAATCAATTCCCGACATTTGTTAGAAACTTTGAGCTATTAGTCGAGCTTTGTATCTTGCAATTTCATTATTTTCGTTTATCTTTCGACATAAACTCATTTGTATCTAACAGGGATTATATTTTTAGGTGTTCGAACAATTAGTCTAAACACTTTTCGTTTCTCCAAATAATTCAATTTCGTCTGTATGACTTCTTTCCATTTTGGTCAATCATTTCTATTTTGACAGTCGTTAGCTGACAGTGGTTCAAAATCCTCATTTACATAATATCAAGAGCCACGTTAAAGACGAAAATATTATCTATAACAACATTATTCCATTCCCATAATTTATGAGATAACATATAATTTATCGAAATCTCATTATTGCCGGACACTTATGGTTCTTCAGGACCTATTCTTCAATATTTGATTGATCAGTCTTTTCTAATGTAACTTCTTCCGAAATTTTTGGTTGGTTTTTCTCTTGTACTTTTCTTTCTGGAAGTACAAAGTTTTTTTAATCAACTGGTTGACTACGCTTTTGGCGTATTTGAGATTCATTTATCACAGCAGATTGTCGTTCAGGGACATTAACTTTTGTTGAAATATTTTATGTTGGTATATTTCACTTTGTCAATATTTTTGTGTCAACAAATACATCAGATAATTGATTTGCAACTTTTTGCAAATGAATTATTTTTTCAACCTCTTATTTACATTGATTGCTGTGAGAATCAAAGTAAGATAGAGTTATTTCATTTCAAGAAATTTTACCTTGTTTTTCAGGATGTAAATTTTTCCCTCCCAAAGTTAGGAAAGTTATTTCATCAAAATGACAATTTACAAAACATGCAGTAAATAAGTCATCTGTAAAAGGCTCAAGATACCTATTAATTGATGGTGAATCAAAACCCATAGAAATACCAAGTTTTCGTTAGGGGCCCATTTTAGTACGTTGTGGGGGGTGAAATAGGGACTTGAACTGCACAAACAAAAACCCGTATGTGAAAAATATCATATTCATGACCAGAACAAATAGTCTTGATAGAGTAATCGAGAAATTGTACTTGTAATTTTATAATTTGAGAAAGTTGCCTAGCAAAAGTTACATTCCTAGTGAAAAGTAGGCAAATATATGATAATCCAGTAGAAGAATTAATTAATACAATAAAATAATGAAATGGTCCACATGGTGGGTGTATTGGACCACATATATTTCCATGAATTCTTTTTAAAAAAAAGTTGGAGATTCAATATTAACCTTTGTAGTCGAAAATTTAGGGCCTGTTTGGGAGCGATTTTTTCACCCAAAAAATTGATTTTTTGACTGTTATTTTCATTATTTCAGCCATCATATTTGACTTCTTCTCTCACAAGTGAACTCCACTTTTCTCTTAATGGTCAAAAAATCAATTCTCAAAATAACTCTCAAACGGACTCCTAATGACTAACTTACCTTGCGAACAAGCTACATATGTATAATCATTAGGTAAAAGAATTTTCTAGCTCTTTAAATAATGCTCGTGTGAGTTTTTATTATTCGACACATCATTATAGCTACTGGATGTCCAAATTGATTGTGCCAAAGTATGAAACTTTTTAGGTCGACGAACTTTGAGTTCGTGACAATATTTGATTCAATTATTTTTATAAATGTATGATCCATGTTAGATGGGAATACATGAAGTTCTTCTTTTTATCTACTTCTGACCAAATATAAAAGAAATTATGCAAAGATATTCGACACTATTTTCTTGCATTGTCTTAATGTGATATCCATTACAGCGAATATATTTAAAACTAAGCAAATTTTTTCTTGATTTTCTAGAAAAGAGTATATCGTCAATATATAATTTTATATTATTTGATAAAATAATACAAGCTTCTGCGGAGTTTTCAATGATATTCGATGTACTTTATTTGGTAGTGTTAAATCTAAAAAAAATATATTTTTTGTCATGAATAATAGTATGCGTAGTTGCATTATCAATTAAGTAGGTGTCTTGATGACCATCATGCATATATAAATCTAAAAAAATAGATATATTTAAAAAATAATTGAATTTAAATTGAGAAGAGTAAACATAATTCAATATTTATGAAATTAACGATGAACAATAAAGTTGCAAAATTTTTGTTGCGAAAAGCAAAAGCATATTTTAAACTAAAGGGAAATACTAGAAACATAAAAACTAAACTATTCTATATCTTACATCACACCACCTCCAATTAAATGGTCAATATTCTCATTTAGAGTTGCAAAGAAATCAGAGACATCCAAAGAGTCACATCAATTGGACTATCATAATCATCAAAATTTGTTTCCACTTTTCCTTTTCCTTTGATTGATTTCTGGTGGAGATTCACATGATATTTTGTCGTACAATAGGTACGTGCTCAATGCCCTTTCAATTTACATCAAAAGCAACCCTCTTCGTGCATCCTTTTTGGATGCACTAATTTCATTAATTTTGTGCCTTTTAAAATTGTTACATTGTTGTTGATAATTTTGTTGATTATTTCATGTATGGCTTATTTCACGTGCAAGTCCGTGTCCACATGCAATCCATGTTCACGTTCACGTCCATGTCTTTATATTGATATTGCATTTGCTTTAGGAAATGCGGTACAATCTACTTCAGGCATTGATACAGAACCAATTGTACGTAACTCATGATTTTTAATCAGTATTTCATTATTTTGTTCAGTTACAAGCAAACAAGATATAAGTTTTGAATACTTTTTGAAACCATGCTTACAATATTACTATTGTATAAGCATATTTGAGGTGTGAAAAGGTAGAAAAAGTTTTCCAACATCAGTGATTTTTCTCTACACAAGGTTAATTTTAAACATATTCTAAACAGTTTAAAATTGTATTAGCTAACAATTTTAAAGTCTTGCAAACGAAGATACATCCACTCATAACATATTTTGGGGAAGACTCTAATCCTCTAATGATCAAATCTTTCCATTAGTTTTTTCAAAGAGCCTTGAATCTTTCTCGCTAAGATATTCAATTTTCAATCTATGGCGAAGTTGATAATAAAGGGAGGTGAGTGCTTTTGCACAATCCTTCAGGGGTTCTTTATTTTCTTCTTTTATTGTCTATTTCAAATTTTTTGAGACGAAATGGATATCAATATTGAGTTCCCATGACACATATTTTTTTGCTAGATATGTTAAGTACAGCAAACTTAAGTTTCATAATCTTTCTCATTTGATTAATTACACAATAAAGCAAAAGAAAATACAATTATTTTTGAAAAATATGATTAAACATAACATAATAGTTAATCAAGTAATCAATATCAACATGACATAATTTAGGTTTTTTCCTTCAGGGATAAAACACTAATTCTAAATAACATATTTTTTAAAACATGAACTACTTGAGAAGTATGTTAGATTTTACTATTGCTTTTTCAAAACAATATGTCAATATTCTTTCGGAATATTGAAAATTATAATTCATGCTCTTCAAGAACAAGTAATATTCTACTGAAATATAAATTAAATGTTGCGCTACTTTAGGAGCAACAATATGATAAATTATAAATTTAAAGTTTATAAAAGAAAATCGAAAATATATAATTACGTTAAAAACAATATAATATATTTTGTAATTATTGAGCAATTGAACATATTCCAACGTGTTTTTTTTAGAATCATCATAATTGTTAATGAATAGAAAATGGATTCCAGAATAATCATTATACCATATGTACGCATATTTAAATGTAAACATATGGATGCAGACAATGTATATATGTAGAGCCTAGCCCCCAGGGCATATCTCCCAGTGGCAAAGGGGAGGGCGGATAGGGCTCAGCGCGGCAGTGTGCAGAGTTCGATTCCCCGCAAGGTGGAATTGGCTTTGTTGCAAGCGGGAGTTACCATATGGGTTAATAGCCTTGGCCTATCCATGTGCTCTCCACCCTGGCTCCTGGGAGGCACATCCTGCGATTTACCTCCTCCACAATGGCTCAGGGCAGGGTCGGTGGGGGCCCCTAAGGTTGGGGTTCAACCTTTTTTTATATATGTAGAGCCTATATCTATACATATAGCATCTTTATGGACTGCCAGACATGGCAGTCCATGAAATTACGCAGACACATATATAGATATAAAATCAGCATATAAATCTGGGTGTGTGGATGATTATGGTTCTCTTCTCACCATTCATATGGATTACAGAAAGCTAATATTTCATTCAGCCCAAGAATTTCATTCATCCATTCATTATAAATATAATATAATATAATAATGTGGAAAATCATATACCTTAGGCGGCGGAAGATTATAATTCGTTATAAATGCAAAGATTTTGGTTTCAAACAAATTGATTTTGATTGTGATGGAGGTTGCCACTCAAGTTGGACTTTTCTTTTGGGATACAGATGAAGAAATAAAAAACATGTAAGTTATTGTGCTAATAATGCGTTATGAATAGAGAAGAGAATATGAGAGTCAAAACTCAAGTGTTTATTTTATTCAGAATCAAAATCCGTATTTATAGCTCTTAAAATAAAAGTTACAATTAAAATGAAATAGACTCTCTGAACTAGATAAGACTTATCTATATATCTTGATAATATAAATAATTATCAATAATTATCTCATTATTTTACAACATTTCATGCTTTCCTAACATATATTTAAGTCAAAAATGTCATCAAAGACCATATGCACTAGAAAGTTAAAGAAAAAAATGTGATAAAAGAAAAAGGCGGTGCCATTAACAAAAGTTAATCAATCCTGTCAAAAAATTTAGATCTGGCCGATGATTTAGGACCTTATTTTTCTATTTCATTATTCAATAATAGTATGTTTGGCCTTCATTAATTTTCATTTTATTATATTTCATTTTTCTTATTTTTATTTTCAATCAAACAATCTTTCATAAAATAATATTACAGGTAAATAAAAAAAATTTTCTTCATTTTAAATCACTCATTTTTAAAAAAAAAATACTATTGCACCCATTTTCATATCAACAAAGTGAGGCTAAACGGGGGCTAACACTCAGTAATGTTGCAGGTGAAGATAATTAAGTGAGTCAAACAAGTAACCTGTCATTCTATTTTGTCTGTACTTAGAACACCAATAAATGAAAGTTGGCCGCCAAATTTTCAATGGTTCAGTTTCACGTTTAATTTTTGGAGGTTCTCGATTATCGAAGCACGAGGTGAAAAATTCAAAATTCACATTTATAATGATGTCCTTAAGTTTATTTATTGATTTATTTATTTAATCTGCGTGATTTTATAAAAGATAGGAAGGAAACTTAGAGATTGAGTAAGATGCGTTGTAACTTGTCAAATTTGTGGAAACAGAGACTTCATTCAGAACACAAAAGTGAAAGAAAGAAAGGGTGATAAAATCCAAAATTAGTAGTTGTTAGTGGTGTCATAATTGTTCTAGTATAGTGATAGTTGTTGTTTAGTGGAAGATTTGATCACCAAAGAAGTTTTCCAAAGCTCAGTAACAATCCAACCAAACAACACCTCAAATCACGACCCAAATCCTATAACTATCAACCCTCACTTCGGTTGCTTTGATTGTACCCACTTTGGACATAAGGAAAGAGTGTTGTTGTAGCCACAAATGCAACCACAATGGTAGAGAAATAGATGGAGAAGGCACAGTGAAAGAAGCACAAAGCAGAATCGTCGTTATTCTCACAAGGAGGTTTCTCACAACAATAACCTATAAGTGACCAAGCAAAAGAGGGGAAGCATATATAGGTTAGTTATTAGGTATTGTAATGGGCCAAGCCCAAAATCGATAAGTGGGCCAAGTGAATCAATAAGTGGGTCAACACTTAATAAGCCATCCAAGAAGTGAGGGAACAGGTCATAAGCAACTCTTACTAAATTAAGCTACTTTCAAATGTCCCTAACAATTTTAAGGTCGGATCGTTTTATTGAGGTGTCAATCTTTAGTTTACTCATTTGGTCGATGTCCACTAAGAAATTATACCGATTTAATATTATCGTTAAAGAGGTCATTTGACAACAATTTGCCCAAAAAGTTGAATCTACTTTTGTATAAAAAATATCATATAATTCATTTATTCATAGAAAACTTGAGATGAATTTCAAGTTTTTGTATTTCCTTCATTTGAGATAGTTTCGAAAATTTGTACCTTAATTTATTATTAACTATGTTACATTTTTCTTTCATTTTCTATTTTAAAGAATTAAAAATATTTGTTGTGTACTCATTATCGATAGTTTTCACAAAAGAATAAGTTCATACCAAGTTATGTTCATACAAGTTATTTGGACGATATATTTAGTAAATTAAATTAGATAGAACTGGAGAAACAAACATAACAATTTCAACGCATAGAATGTAACATTATCCGGTTATTACAAACGAATAATTTGTCTATTTTGAAAAATTAGAATAACTCTAATCACATTAAGTGCAAGTTGGAGCCATTATGATACAACAAAAAACTCATTTTTGTGGCATTTTTCTTAGGGGGCTGTATTCAATTGAAACTTTTAATGACTTTT
Source organism: Olea europaea var. sylvestris (assembly GCF_002742605.1). NCBI lineage: Eukaryota > Viridiplantae > Streptophyta > Magnoliopsida > Lamiales > Oleaceae > Olea > Olea europaea. The sequence continues at coordinate 7,596,651 of NC_036257.1, read as the reverse complement.
TGGGATTTAAAAAGTTTAAGAGTATTCAATTGAGACTTTTTGAAACTCTTTAAAAATCACGGCGTATTCAATTGAAACTTTTATAGACTTTAAAAAAGTCTCTAAAAATTATAGTGTATTCATTTAAAACTTTTTACAAGTTTCTTTAAGTTTTGCGGTATTCAAATTTTAATGACTTTTAGAGACTTTTATAAAAGTCTCTGAAGTATTAACTTTTAAG
>NC_036257.1:7576032-7595899 GCF_002742605.1 Olea europaea var. sylvestris | reverse complement strand
TATATATATATAATTAAGATCTTAATCAATTTTCATTTTTTTTATTTTTTTTAGTATATGAGAAGAAGGGAAAGGATGGGGAATTGTGAGAACTAACACCTCGTATATGAGAATTTCACACCATTCTCCTAAATCTACGTGAATTCTATTTCAAAAGAAAGTCATTAAAAGTCTTTTGAATTCTACAAAAGTCTATAAAAATTTCAAAATAAAAGTCCATAAAAGTTTACGAAAGACTTCCACTAATTCCATACAAATTTATAAAAAAAAATCCACGAAATCCACAAAAATCATCACTTAAAAAAAGTCCATTAAAGTTTTCAAAACTTTCAATTAAATACACCCCCCTTAAAGTGGAATATGACCTTTCATAAGAATGAAAATAATTATACCACGATTGGTTTGAAAACAATTGTAAATAAGAGTGTTAAAATTTCAACGTTTCACCTTGTAGCCTACTGACTTAATTCTTATCTATAAATATAAACATTTACTTCTCAATAAATACTTATAAATTTATTGACTCTTTCTATTTTCTCTATAGTTTATAACACGTTATCAACACAAATTTCTAGCTAATTAAGGTAAAAAAAAATGATTTTTTTACTATTAAAAGAAACGCGAAAAGTTATAGCCAATTAAAATAGTTATTCTTTTCTATCCAAAAAAAAAGGTCAATATTCTTTAGATTTTATTTTATGAAATGATAAATAAGTACATATTATTTTATATAATTATATTCTTATCACTATATCGATTTATGGACTTATATTATTTTAAAAATGTCTTAGAACATATCAATATAAAGTTTATATAGCAATATTCTTGAAGAATATTCTGTTGTATTCATAGAGAATAACAATCAATATAAACTTATATTTTATAAGAATACTGAATTATGTTTCTTGAAGAAGCACAATTTACATATCTAAACACCATAAAAGGAAAACTAAATTACGTGACTATTTAATTCTTTATCGATTTATTATGCGTATGCAGCCCAAAAAAAAAATCTATTTTTAATTGTGCTTTCCTTAATAAATACAATTGTATATAATGTTTAATATTTCAATATTGCAAACTTTCAATTAGCATATTTTATAAGATTGTTGTAGATGGTAAGTTTATTAGGGTTTATTGGTGAATGATAATTGTACCCCATAGCCCTAGAAATTATTACCATTTTATCTCTAATTCTGCCCTATAAATATATGTTTTTGATTCTTAATAAAATACACATAAATATATTGATTTCTCTCTATTTTCTTCTTTTTTCATAATGCGTTACAACACGATAACTTAATTTTTCGAAGGTAGAATTTTTTTCTAAGTATAAATATTTATCATGTGTACCAAAATTAATTCGGTGACGTGAATTTTTCTACATATATATGCATAAAAATGAGGCTTTTTCTTCTTCTATGATTTTTTTGCTTGTACGCAAATCTATAATGATTATCTCATTATATGCATAATGATTATTTGTCCTATTTGTTTGTCTATATATGAAGTCAATTCACGTGTATGTCTGGAAGATTTTTTTACTTGTACATTTTTGACAATTATTTTTTTATATAAATTCATATCATGTCTATATGATAATTAAATATTTTTAAATATTCTTTTGTAAACTTTAAATTAATATTTGTCATATTGTTGTTTCTGAAGTAGCACAATATTATAATTAATATTTTTGAAGAATATTATTTGCTCATGAAGAGCATGATATTACAATTTCAGTGTTTCAGAAGAATATTGATTCAATGCTTCTAAAGGAGTATAATTTAAATTATATATATTTTTAACGAATACGGTGTTGATATTCTCAAAGAAACACAACCCACATTATATAAATATTTCAAAAGAATATTTCATTGTTATTCATATAGCACAAATTTTAATATTTTAATGTTTAGCTCGAAAGGTAGAACGAATCGCTAATGTCAATATTTTAAAAGAATATTATATTTATACTCTTGAAGATTATATATTTTGTTATTTCATGAAGAAAGCATAGCTTAATATGAAAAAATTTGCATTGATATTTTTGAAGAAACACAACATTATTAATATTTTAAAAAAGAATAGTAATTGCTCCAAAAGGATATGATATTATAATTTTAATATTCTTGAAGAGGATTGATTGGTTCTATGTAAAATCACGAATTAAATTACTCTATTTATTTGTGTGCCAATTTTTCTGCATACGTATTTAAACATTGATGTCATGACTAGATTTTATTGCAAAGAATATAGTGATATAAGATCTAACATAAAATTACATTTTTACTCTTGAAGAGTAAATCCTTACATAATTTATTATTGTAAACAACAATATATTATTGCTCTTGAAGAGTATGAGATTAAAAATTTTCATAATTCAGAAGAATATTAATTTATTGTTCTTGCAAAAATAATAGTAAAATATAATGTGATCTCGAAATAACACATTATAATTTTCATTAATATTCTAGTTAAATTTTATTTGTTCTCGAAAAGTATAATTACATACAATCAAACATTAATTATATTTTAAATCCCGATTAATAAATTCTTTTGTAATTTATTGTAATAATATTTGATTGTTTCCAAAGAGCTTGAATTATAATTTTCAATATTTCAAAAAATATTGACACATCGGTATTGAAAAAGTAATAATAAAATATAGCATGCTCTCGAAGTAGCACACATCTCGAAAAATTATATTTCCTTGTGTTCCCGAAGAAACACAAATTACATGTTCATCCCTGAAGGAAAACATACAATTTATGTTGTGTGAACTTTGATTTTAATATAATATATCATATTTAATCATGCTTTTGAGTATTACCCATGTATTTTATTTGATTAAATAGATATTCAAATTTGAAACATTGTATTGAATCAAAAGTTCAATTACCGAATGTATTACTATTTGGCATAATTAGTTGGACCATCACTGGATCAATAACAACAGGAAATAAAAAATTCAAAAACGGATATTCAATGAAGATTTTGATTCTTCAATCCAATAATTCCAATATATCATTTGTTCTCTTTATCGACAATTAATCATTAGACATCATTGGCTAAAATAAGGATTGAATTCCCCATATTTCTAAAATCAATTAGAGTGATTTATGAGGTCCCATCATCCTCCACCTTGACCATATAAAAGTTATTTGTATCTAATAAATTTGATACATACATTAGATATTTGCATGGTGTTCGTAACCTGAAGTTTGCGAAATTAGTACTCAAATTCTAAATTGTGAGCATAATTTTCAGATTATAAAATCAAGAATATGTCTTATTAATGCTAGTGAACATAAATCTCAACATTTTAATAAGTGTCAGTTGAGATGTCAATAAATGGTTTGAAATTATTATTTGTTAAATGCCTCCAATTAAGTTAATTGAGAATGATGTACTTCTCATTTTGTTGGGGGAATTCCATTTTGCATCATAGCATCATACCAATATCACAGTTTTCCCTATTATAATTGATTTATAGTCAAAGCCTAATTTTTTATCTAATATTTCGATAGTGCATATATATTAAATTGATCTACCACAATGCACTAAGATGGAAAGTAAAGAATGTTGAGCATAAATACGTATTATGAACCCTTTTCCCAGATAGGTGATATTTTATAACTGTAGAAAAATAATTGTCAATTTGATTGGACGATTCTTTCAGCATTACAGGGAGGAATTAAAAATTTGAAAATAATATGCAAATGCATCATTATCTAAATCCTCCCAAAAGATCAATCGAACCAAAAGTTTGAAAGACTATATATTTAGATGCATTTATTGACTAAAAAGATCAATAATATCTCACACATCAGTTTCAAATGCTTCAACTCGAATTAACGTCCTACAAGACAATTGATTAATATGATATTTTTAGGCACGCTTGAAGTATGATGATATTCGATTCTAATACAAAAAAAAAAAAAATCTCCAAACGAAAATGGAGCAATTAACAAAGATGGTTTCATTAAGGAGTCATATACTCTTGATGAGTATTTAGACATAACAAATTACAAAACTTTAGAAAAGGTTTAGGTATATGATATATTGAAAATTGAGATACATCAATAAGTTATGTCATCATGGAGAAAAATATAGAATCAAACTTGAAAAGAAAAAATTTGTTGACAACAATTTTGTACACGGTGTCCTGCATCATATAGCGAGGCATTAAATTAAATGCGTTGAAATATATCGATCGAAGTAATGATTTTTTAAATAAAAAGGACGCAATTCTAAATTGAATTTATTAGAAAAACCTAATGTTTTCGAATCTACAGCTTGAACACCTAAGGTATATACTTATGTGAAATAAAAATGGAAAAACTGAAGTTATAATATGAAATGTACGATTCTTTACATAATGAATTTCGTGAAAACTTGTATAAATAGAGAAATTATTATGTGCTGGATGTGATTGCAAATCTTTACCTTGTTAGCGTTAGAATGAATGAAATTTGATATGCATGTAATAAATGTTATTGTGGACAATTTATCTTGTATAGTTTTGATACTATACTGGAAGGATTTAATATATCTGAAGCTTAATTCAATAGATATTATCATGAGGAGGAGTAAATACATGTTGTATTCTTTATCCCTTGGCCAAGATTTTTTTTATCATGTTGAGCTTTCCTGACAAGGTTTTTAATGAAACAACTTTTGTGACATATTCAAAAGAATAATGTACTTTTTTTTCTCATTAGAATTTTTCCCACAAGATTTTTCCTAATAAGGTTTTAACAAGACATATTTTTTGTGTAATAAATGTCTATAACATATAAGAGATTTACCCCCAAAATAACACTCCTATATGTATGACTCTCGAAGAAATCAACAAGAGTTATTTTCTAAATCATCATGTTACTATAGTCTTCAAAGGTTGAAAATATTTTTGTATAAAGGCAATGCAACTTATATTACATAACTCAAATGAGCCTATATCAAAAGTGACAGGACAGAGTATATTTTTTCAAAATTCTTTCATAAACATGAGATTCAAAATAATAGCGACATTAATGTTCAACAAATTTGCTCAAGTGACAATATGACTAATTTATTCACAAAAGCACTGCTGACATTTACATTAAAATAATTTGGTTCACGAGATTGGAATGCATCGACTCAAAGTTTTTTCAGTAATCAATATCAGGGGGAGTAGCTATACTCTTTTCCCTTATTCTAGGTTTTGTTCCACTGGGTTTTCTACCAAGATTTTAATGACGTAACATTTATTTTTAATAATCCAAATAACTCTACTATTTTTTCTTCGTTTCATTTTTTTGTTTTATTGAGTTTTTATCAAACAAGGTTTTAATGAGACATATATTTTGTAATATGCTATTTAAAGGAGAGTATTGTAAATGGTAAGTTTATTAGGATTTATTGGTGAATGACAATTGTACTCATGTAGCCCTAGAAATTATTACTATTATATTTCTGATTCTACCCTATAAATATAGAGTTTTAGTTCTTAATAAAATAAACATAAGTTTATTGTCTTCTATCTATTTTCTTCTTTTTTCTCTCTTTTTATAACAAAGATCTAATATTTTATAAAAATATAATGTTATTTTTCCTAAGAACAAATTTTATTCAAGGCAACATATAAAATATTTTAGAATAATAATCCGTGATGATCCTAAAGAAATAATACTTTAAATTAATATTTATAAGAATATTATATTATTGCTTTTGAAAAATCTTAAAATTTATTACTATTTTAGAAGAATATATCTCGTTATGTTCTTGAAAAAGCACGAACATATATGTATCTACATAACATAGGAGAATATTTTATTGGTTTTGCGGAAAAAGTTTAACCTCAAAATATCAATATTCTATATGAAAAAAATTGATGCGATTCGAGATGTCTGATTTCATATTATATTATTATTTGAATAGAATATTATGCTTTTGAAGAAGCATAAACTAATCTTTATCAATATTGAGGAAAAAAATTGTTATTTCTTTTAAAACCCATAACTTAAGCTGTTGTTTGGTGTAACTAAAAAATAATATTTTTAATATATTTTGATAAAAGTTAACGATACCTATGATTGATAAGTTGATGAAAATATATGAGTCCTATAAGATGTATTGTTAAAAAAGAGTTTTAAAATATTGATGCAAACAGACGCTCAATATTCTCGAAAAATATTATATTGTGATAGATATTGTCTTAGAAATTACTTTCAATCCACAATACTTTTAGAAGCCTCTTGTAGAAAGTAACATTTGGGGTTTTGACTTTGTTGGCATTGACGTGATATTTGTTTAGAGCCTAGAGCCTATTATTTTGAGGTTGAATCCACAATATTTTTAGAAGCCTCTTGTAAATATTTGTATATGATCTAGCATGTTACCAAGTACATATAATACCGTTAAATAAAAGAATTAATGATCAAAATGTTTAGTCATATTAAGCCCCTATTTCACAACCATTTTAATGATTACTTATTTATTTTTTTATTCATTTATTTTTTTTCCAAAAATGAGTTTTAGAATAGTGATTTTTTGAAGAATATGTGAATAGAAAGTAAGAAAAAGTTTTGAATTTGTGTGTAAAATATTTTATTGTGTGAATATGTAGTAAAAAATAAGTTTGAGAAAAAAATAGTTTTTTTAAAGATTGTCATACTGGGGCTAATTATGCGTCATCTTATTTTTTGACGATAAATTTGTGCATTATTATGTCAATTTTTTCAATGCTAATTTATTGGGTAATTGGCGCAAAACGTCCATACCTTTCAAGATTATTGTGCCAAACGTCCATATCTTTCATTTTTTTGGCATTTTTGACCCTATTTCCATTTTTCTTTGCACTGAACGTCATTTTCACTGTTTTTTGACAATTTTACCCTCCATTCAAATCAAACAAAAAGAAAAGAAAGAAAAAAACAAATAACTAATTGCAACCACAGTCCCAAAATTTCAAAAAACTACAAATCAGTCACAAATATAGGAGGGAAGCCCCATCCAATTTTTCGCCAGTCAAAGGTGATGTTTGGCTACAAAATTGGATCAATTGGTGCTATAAATTTCTGGAATTGATTGTGTATCCACTATTTTTTATGCTTGAATTGCAATATCCCTGGACGAATTGATGGAGTTAGGCATTGCAGCCCCTTCAATTGATTGAGCCGTGTTTTTGTATACGGTCGAAACAAGCTTTCGAGCTTGGATGATGAATTGGATGAATTGACGGTATAACCAACGACATTTGGCACTGAGTAATCATTTCCCTAAGTTGATTCGAAGGTTGAAGCAGTTTCAAAGCCTCAATTGAAGGGAAATCTAAACCCGCTTGCGTATTAACTATATCGGAGTGGATCGCAAGATTTTGTACCAAATTGTGAAAGACCCATAGGTGGAGTAGCTTCGTCATCTGGATGGGGTGGTCCGCTATCAAGATATATCGACCACCGTCGTCGGAAATAGCTTCTGAAATCTGCGTGCGAAAATAGTGGTTGCAATTATTGATTGGGTAGTTCAATAGGTGTTTGGTGACCATGGTTAGGTGCGCCATGATGAGGGGAGTCTACCAGTACGATGGGATTGGGCTGGGAGTCATCGAAGATGGAGTTGCCGGCAGTTTGTGTGACGCGAACGGCTGGTTTTGGGACGAAATTTCGGTTAAATTCGATGGAAGTAAGGACGATTATAGGATGGGCTGTATAGAGGGCAACGAGGGCTTCAAGGTGGTGTATTGGTCCGGTGGTTTTGGTGGCCGGAAGGTGTCGGAATGGGGCTTCATATTTGGCCTCCTATATTTGTGACTAATTTGTAGTTTTTTGAAATTTCGGGACTGTGGTTGCAATTAGTTTTTTTTTTCTTTCTTTTCTTTTTGTTTGATTTGAATGGAGGGTAAAATTGTCAAAAAACAGTGAAAATGATATTCAGCGCAAAGAAAAGTGGAAATAGGGGCAAAAATGCAAAGAAATGAAAGGTAGAGACGTTTTCCACAATAACCTTGAAAGGTATGGACGTTTTGCACCAATTACCCTAATTTATTCTTATAAATAAACTTTTAACACATTATGTTGTTATTATAACACGTGAATTTTTCATTTAGCCCTTGTTTGACATCTATTAAATCAATTTTTTTAAAATTATTTTCAACTACACATTCACACAATAAAGTATTTTTGTTGTAAATCTAAAACTTTTCAAACTTTTTTACCACAATGCATTCTTCAAAAAAAGACTATTTCAAAACTCATTTTCCACGAAAAAGTCATTTTAATGGATGTCAAGCTGAAGCTCATGTTATATTGAGACAAATTATTACTAATAATTTTGAATAAATGACAACATAGAAAGGTGATGCGCATCGATGATGTATGCCAGTTATGTGTCGAACCTATCACTAAGGCTAAATTTGGCCTTCTTTTGACTATAATCTATCTGACAAAAAATTTCATATAATTTTTCTTATAATATGGACTAAATCAACACGAAAAAAATCAAATTCCTCAAATATACACATATGACATAAACCAGGAAACACCAGCCCCTTTAAATATGTACTAATCAAAATAAAATGTAGATATCTCGATTTTTAATTTCCTTTACAAAAATAACCCAAATTTGCAATAAATAAATAAATAAATAAAATTACAAAAGATGGAAAGATCCAATTAGGCTATACACATTTGACCAAAAATAATAATAATAATAATAATGAATAAATAAATAAATCCTTATCCAACATGAGAAACATGTGCACAAAAATAAATAAATAAAGACTACATGATCTAATAAAAAGAGTCATACAAAGTGGTTATAGTACTTGGCTTGACTCGATGGGTCAACATGCTACAAAACTTGCTCAACTCAAGTACTACGTAACAAAATATATGAGCTTATAACTTAGAAAATGAGCGTTCTTAGATAACTATACTCTTTCAATTTTTGCATATTCACTGAAAAATCTGACTTATACTAATATAAAATTTAGCATTACTAAAACCTAATAATCACTTTTAAAACTGTACATAATAGCAGTTATAAAATCCTTTACAGTTAATTCTAATAAAGCACATGTAAAGCATAAATAATCTGATTGATTCTAATATCAATTAAAAAATGAGTAAAATTATCATCTAATATCACCGTACGTAAACCGAAATCTTTAGTTTGTATAATGTATGAGTTGTAATACACTAAGAAAATCATGCAAAAAGGCACCACCGAATAATCTTACACATGTATCGACTAATATTAATTTACACTGTAGCACTACAGACTCATTTGACGTGACTTTTACTTTTTGTAAAAGAGTCAATTTGACACAATTTTTGCTTTTGCTTCCTGTAAAAGAGCTTTTGGAGTAATCTATCTTGATTTTTATTTGAAAACTAATTTTTAAAAGAATTTCCTATTTTGGAGGTGCTTTTATTGAAAGCCACATTAGATCAACCTTATCTAAAAACGCTTCTAACTATCAAAAGTACATTCACAAAAATTAGCCAAAAAGGTCAAAAAGCAACTTTTGCGTTTCAAAAGTTCATTTTAACATTTCAAAAGCCATGTCAAACCAGTTTGAATGGCCATTGGAGGAAGCCACTTCACATTGAATCAATTTTCTCTAAAAACTCTTTTAACTACATGAAACACTTCTATAAAATTAGCCAAACATGTTTAAAATAAGTTTTTGAATATCAAAAGCTCATTTTGACTTTTCAAAAGTCATGTCAAAAAGGCTAGTACTAATATTTGACAACAAATAATTCAGAAATTCTAGAGCTATCTCAATGACTAAACACCTTGGTACAGGGTCCAAAAGCCTATTTGTTTATGAGCGTGGAACCTAATATTTGATAACAAATAATTCATAAATTCTACAGTTGTGTCAAAGACTAAACATCTTGGTAAAAGATCCAAAAGCCTATTTGTTTATGAGTCTGGAAGCTATATAACGTGGAAATACATTCTAACTAGTGTAAAGCACGTATATCACCATATCTGATCATACATCATGGAAGCACATTACACCAAAGCTGGGCAGGATCAAATTACTTGGGTACTTTCTAGTGATGTTAAATTTAAATTTACATATACTAAAACATTTAATACTGGCATAATATACGCTAATGAAATAATTTAACTAAACTGAGTTTAACTCTTATGTGGTTTTTTTATAGTTTTATTCTAAATATCACCCTTGTCTAAAATTAAGTAAATCTTACAATGTGCATGATATACTAAAAGCATTTAGATGAATAAACCCCGTACTTACATAATATAGATTATATACTTAATTTCTGAAAAATAATTTTTTCGCTTACAAAGTTATAAGCTACAAACTAGGTAAACCTTACGTGGCTTCAATCTTCTCGACGTTCTCGTCATCGTCGCCTCCTAAAAGTCAAACTAGAATTTTGTTATCACACTTTAGCTATTTTAATAATAAGTACTTTTTCAATTTAAATCCACAAGCTAATAACATTCAAATACTTAAATCCCCAATTAAACATACACAAAACTTCAACTTAATCTTTCCATATCCAACAATCAAACTCAAACCAATTGAATATTTAAATTCGATTTATTGGTCTTCCATTACCCACTTTCTACAAAAAAAACCCAATGGCTACGCTCTTTGAATTTCCAATCTACAAGAAAAGCCTTATAATAGTTACTTTATTCTTCATTTTACTTCTTGTATATTTATCAAATCCCTCTTTCCTATGGTTTCCAAAATTTGCCAAAACATGTACATAGACATATGGTATGCAAATCTTTAATAAACTCTACCAGGTTGAACTCTCTACCATGGAAGAAAAAAACCTGAGATTTAATTAGCTTCAATCATGCTTAATTTCAAATTTTAATAAACTAGCTCAAGAAACCTAAAAATTTAAACCGCTATTTTCTTCACTAAACTTAAATAAATTGTTTATTACATTTCAACCATCCCCCCTTCTTAAATTCGAATTTAAGCTATTAATCTAGAAATTCTAAAATTTAACACAACTCTTCAATAAGTAAATTTATTGCTTATCTCTTGAAATTGAAGAACCCAAGCTTAACCGTGTGTATCAATCATTTCCCTATCATCTTGCCGGCCTTCTTCTTTCGTGGTTTCTTTCTCTGCTCAACAAAAGAAATGGCATCAATTCAGTTGAGCACTTTCCCAAAATTCGTAAGATAAGTCCCTGATCTCCTTTATTATATAATTTTTTGTCATTTAGTAATGCCAGTAAAATTTCCCTTTAAAATCATTTACCTCATTTACGTCCTCTTTTGAATTTGAATTTGGCCAATGGAATTTGAACTTCGACTAGCATAAAGTGTGTTGTAACAATTCTAAATACACATTTTACAAAGGCCACAGGAAATTCTCCAAAAATGACTTTCGTTGAAGTGTAAATTAGAAAATTGTACGAAGTGTTACAAAATGTTTTTGTCGAAACTTAAATTTCCATCTCATTTTAATCGACACTTATAGTCTTATTCTAGCCATTTGCTGCACGAATGGCTTATTCAAGCATCATTCTATCGAAAAAACAATTTCTCCGATCCTATTATTACAATCAGTATTGCAATAGTAAAGAACTTAATTACCATATTCGGCTAATACGACTGCCATTCTCTGAATTTGACTATATGGATTCGTTGCTCTATTAAGTTTTTGACGTGTTCGTGTTATCTTCATAAATGTAAAATGCTACGACTGAATATTGCTGCAAATTACACTTGACAACTAGATGGTGTTTACTGTTTATGTTGGAATTTTCTGTGTTATGCTAACATTGTTGGGTTTTTAAGTTATTAAAAAGGTCGGACGGTAGCTTAACATTGCACGGAGGCCATGTTGTTATCCAGATGAAAATTAATAGCTAGGTAATTAGATTTGGTTCACCTTGTGGGTTTAGGCCAGGTTCTTGATAATATAATGGATACTTAAAGAAATATCCTTAATTTTGGGATGCTTCTGAAAAATAATACAATTTCACCCAAATTTAACCGCTAAAAAGCGCCTTTAGAACAAAGAGGTTGAGGGTTCGAACAACCTCGTTTACCATCATCGATAGGCAGCTCTACAAACAATGCTTTACCATGCCATATCTAAAATGCATACGACCCACGAAACAAAAGAGATGCTATTCGAGGTATATGCTGGGACGTGTGGTAACCACCAAGGGGCAACATCCCTTGCCTTCAAAATTCTACAGCAAGGGTATTATTGACCCACCATGAAAGAAGATGCCAAAGAGTTGGTAAGAAAATACGACGCATGCCAGCGCCATCAGAATTTGATCCATGTCCTAGCCTAGTAGCAGGTAGCCATCTTTGGGGTGTGTCCATTTTTTAGTGGGGAATGGACATCTTAGGACCTTTACCCATGGCCAAGGGGCAAAGAAAATTTTTGTTGGTTGCTATCGACTACTTCACTAAGTGGGTGGAAGCGGAGCCGCTTGTGACCATCACGATAGCAAAGGTACAGGGCTTTATATGGAAAAATATCATCGAAATACCCAGGGTGGTGGTAATAGATAATGGTAGACAATTCGACAATCACAGCTTTGGGACCTTTTATGCAAGTTATCACATCGATCATAAGTTAACTTCGATTGCTCAACCGCAATCAAACGAGCATGCCGAAGTGAGATCTAAAAACCAGGTTGGAAAAGGAGAAGGGCTTTGGATAGACGAGCAGCCCAATGTACTATGGGTATATCGCATGACCACAAGGGAGCCAATCAGATAGATGCGATTTAGACTAGCATTCGGGATGGTAGCAGTAGTCTCAATTGAAATACTAAGTGAGACAGGTCAGATAAAAGTCAAACAGCTCGATAACGTGGCAACCAGAGGAGAGCTCAACTTGCTTGAGGAGGTAAAGGAGAATGCCACTATAAAGATGATGGCGTATAAATGAAGAGCCACTGAGTATCTCAATCAAAGGATGAAATCAAGAATCTTTCAAATAGAGGACCTCGTGTTAAGGGATGTGACAGTAGCAGGACACCCCCGGGTAAAACTCGGGTCAAACTGGGAAGGGCCATATGAAGTGATCCGCAGTCTAGGGAAGGGGGCTCATAGCCTGAAATATATGAAAGGAAGACCACTGGGCAGGCCGTGGGACGCAGAGCATCTCAAAAAATATTACTAATAGACTTCAAGATGATGAAGGCACTAAGGAAAGGCCAACCTAGTTGCACGTACCGGTGTGCCTACTGAGCTCCCAAATGCAAGTAGTTTTATGTGCTGACATGCAGTCTTGAACCTCTTATTCTCATTCCACGAAGGCATGCGGTCTACATAGCCAACGCGGCTAGCGGATAGCCTTAAAAGCCAAAAAATTGGCTAAAGCCCTTAACCGCTGGACCCTCTCTCGATGGTCGACATAGCCCATGCGGCTAAGTAGAGAGCTTTAAAAATAAAAAAATTGGCTAAGGCCGTTAACCGCTGAACCCCTCTCCTGACAGTCGACATAGCCAACTTGGCTAGGCGTAGAGCCTTAAAAGCCAAAAAAATTGGCCAAGACTCTTAACCACTGACCCCTCTCCCGACGATCGACATAACCCACACAGCTAAGTTGAGAGCCTTAAAAGCAAAAAATTGGCTAAGGCCCTTAAACGTTGGACCCCTCTCGCGACGATCGACATAGCCCACAAGGTTATGCGGAGAGCCTTAAAAGCCAAAAAACTGGCAAAGGCCCTTAACTGTTAGACCCAAGCTTGGCACACACCTTACGTGCGTGCCCTTCCACATGCTATCATCCGATTAAACGAGAAAAGCAGTATAAGAGAAAGCGAGTTAAAAGAACGATGCATTCAACATTGATAATAGTCAATAAAAAAGCATTCATACGTAAAGCGTATGGTGAGCTACTGTCCACATCCTGAAAAGTAGGAGAAAATGAAATGCACAAAAATGAAAGATAACACAAAAAAGGGGGAGCCACCAAAGGTACTACTACTAAGTAGTGCTTCAACTCGAGGGGAAGGCACCCCTACTACCACATCGTGAAATGCCCGAGTGACTTGGACGGCTATGCTTCGCTCTTCTTGCCCATATGTTGCACAAGAAATTTATCAAAACCTGAGGGGTCAATAGAAGGGTGCTCGGCCAATATCCACTCCTTAGTTAATTTGATGGATGCCGCCATCGCCTTCCCCCCATATAATGCAAAGCTCTGGCATAATCAGGAGACAACTTGTACTACTCCACGGACACCTCTAGATCCCTAATATGCTCCGTAGATTCCTTATACCTCTCCACCACTTTCTTCGACGCATGGCCCAAGACAGACTGCAGATTGTCAATCTTTGTCTCTTGCTCACGGGCCCGAGCCTCCAACAATTCCAAAGATTTCTTTAAGGCATACATCTTTTTCTTGTGATGATGGGCATCTTTCTTCTTATCTTCCGCAAGAGTCTTCATGGCGACGACTCGATTCAACAAGCTCGGTCTGAAGCACCACCACCTAAGGGGTAAAGAGATATAATGGAAGACAAGTGTTAAACCATGCTTTGAGGATAAGATTAATATATATATATATATATACACACACACCCTAGCCAAAAAAAATTGACAAGCGGTAGGGGCTAGTGATATTGGATAGAATGGATATCTGCCTATGATGACGAGCAAGGTAAGCACTCTACCTCTACCGTCGACCCCCCATGAGTGCTCTACCTCTACACAAGATCGTCGACCCCCATGAGCGCTCTACCTCTACACAAGATCGTCGACCCCCATGAGCGCTCTAGAAAAATATCATCGAAATACCCAGGGTGGTGGTAATAGATAATGGTAGACAATTCGACAATCACAGCTTTGGGACCTTTTATGCAAGTTATCACATCGATCATAAGTTAACTTCGATTGCTCAACCGCAATCAAACGAGCATGCCGAAGTGAGATCTAAAAACCAGGTTGGAAAAGGAGAAGGGCTTTGGATAGACGAGCAGCCCAATGTACTATGGGTATATCGCATGACCACAAGGGAGCCAATCAGATAGATGCGATTTAGACTAGCATTCGGGATGGTAGCAGTAGTCTCAATTGAAATACTAAGTGAGACAGGTCAGATAAAAGTCAAACAGCTCGATAACGCGGCAACCAGAGGAGAGCTCAACTTGCTTGAGGAGGTAAAGGAGAATGCCACTATAAAGATGATGGCGTATAAATGAAGAGCCACTGAGTATCTCAATCAAAGGATGAAATCAAGAATCTTTCAAATAGAGGACCTCGTGTTAAGGGATGTGACAGTAGCAGGACACCCCCGGGTAAAACTCGGGTCAAACTGGGAAGGGCCATATGAAGTGATCCGCAGTCTAGGGAAGGGGGCTCATAGCCTGAAATATATGAAAGGAAGACCACTGGGCAGGCCGTGGGACGCAGAGCATCTCAAAAAATATTACTAATAGACTTCAAGATGATGAAGGCACTAAGGAAAGGCCAACCTAGTTGCACGTACCGGTGTGCCTACTGAGCTCCCAAATGCAAGTAGTTTTATGTGCTGACATGCAGTCTTGAACCTCTTATTCTCATTCCACGAAGGCATGCGGTCTACATAGCCAACGCGGCTAGCGGATAGCCTTAAAAGCCAAAAAATTGGCTAAAGCCCTTAACCGCTGGACCCTCTCTCGATGGTCGACATAGCCCATGCGGCTAAGTAGAGAGCTTTAAAAATAAAAAAATTGGCTAAGGCCGTTAACCGCTGAACCCCTCTCCTGACAGTCGACATAGCCAACTTGGCTAGGCGTAGAGCCTTAAAAGCCAAAAAAATTGGCCAAGACTCTTAACCACTGACCCCTCTCCCGACGATCGACATAACCCACACAGCTAAGTTGAGAGCCTTAAAAGCAAAAAATTGGCTAAGGCCCTTAAACGTTGGACCCCTCTCGCGACGATCGACATAGCCCACAAGGTTATGCGGAGAGCCTTAAAAGCCAAAAAACTGGCAAAGGCCCTTAACTGTTAGACCCAAGCTTGGCACACACCTTACGTGCGTGCCCTTCCACATGCTATCATCCGATTAAACGAGAAAAGCAGTATAAGAGAAAGCGAGTTAAAAGAACGATGCATTCAACATTGATAATAGTCAATAAAAAAGCATTCATACGTAAAGCGTATGGTGAGCTACTGTCCACATCCTGAAAAGTAGGAGAAAATGAAATGCACAAAAATGAAAGATAACACAAAAAAGGGGGAGCCACCAAAGGTACTACTACTAAGTAGTGCTTCAACTCGAGGGGAAGGCACCCCTACTACCACATCGTGAAATGCCCGAGTGACTTGGACGGCTACGCTTCGCTCTTCTTGCCCATATGTTGCACAAGAAATTTATCAAAACCTGAGGGGTCAATAGAAGGGTGCTCGGCCAATATCCACTCCTTAGTTAATTTGATGGATGCCGCCATCGCCTTCCCCCCATATAATGCAAAGCTCTGGCATAATCAGGAGACAACTTGTACTACTCCACGGACACCTCTAGATCCCTAATATGCTCCGTAGATTCCTTATACCTCTCCACCACTTTCTTCGACGCATGGACCAAGACAGACTGCAGATTGTCAATCTTTGTCTCTTGCTCACGGGCCCGAGCCTCCAACAATTCCGAAGATTTCTTTAAGGCATACATCTTTTTCTTGTGATGATGGGCATCTTTCTTCTTATCTTCCGCAAGAGTCTTCATGGCGACGACTCGATTCAACAAGCTCGGTCTAAAGCACCACCACCTAAGGGGTAAAGAGATATAATGGAAGACAAGTGTTAAACCATGCTTTGAGGATAAGATTAATATATATATATATATATACACACACACCCTAGCCAAAAAAAATTGACAAGCGGTAGGGGCTAGTGATATTGGATAGAATGGATATCTGCCTATGATGACGAGCAAGGTAAGCACTCTACCTCTACCGTCGACCCCCCATGAGTGCTCTACCTCTACACAAGATCGTCGACCCCCATGAGCGCTCTACCTCTACACAAGATCGTCGACCCCCATGAGCGCTCTATCTCTACGCGAAACTTTCAATCCTCGTGAGCCCTCTACCTCTATAAAAGACTGTCGACCCCCATAAGCGCTCTACCTCTACGTGAGACCGTCGACCCCATGAGAGCTCTATCTATACGCATGGCCCTGGACTAGCATGAAGTTACTACGCGATCACTCCAACACTTAACCATAAAATTATTGATGAACTGATAAAGTTCACGTGATGGATATCACGGGCACAACCTATTAGCGGGAAGTAGAAGACTCCCCAATCAAGACGTGGGGGTAGTGGGGAAGGCTATGTGGGACATGTGGCACCATAACCGCCTAGCACTCACTCGGCTTCCAGCGTCTATAAATACCCGAAGGCAAAACAGGTAAGAGAGAGAACACTTCAGGTATCTGAATTCTGTTATTTGTTTTTCCTAACAACATACGCTGATTCTTACGTTGGAGGTAAAATGGAGGAAAAAGTCTCACCCCCATTTTTCAGGTTACACGTGCCCATTGGAGTAGCAGGAACGCCAAATGCCACCAGGTAGATAAGGAAGTATTGTTTTTCAGTTATTTCAACAGCTAATGCTTGCACACAAGAATGCCCAAGCGCTGGATATTGACTATCAAAATGATCAATTCATCTGATATTAAACCATCCTAGGAATTGATTTGTGGAATTTTTCCTTGACTGTGAATGCACAAAGCCATAATTTTTGGATAAACAATTATGCAGTAATGAATGTGCTTCCTTTGTTCTATGAAGGAAAATGAAAGCTATTTCATACGATAGAAAGGCTTGAGGGAAATACATGAAAATAGCCTAAAGAAAAGGGCTACTTTTCCATTTTAGCCTTTAACTAATTCAAGTGCCTAAAATACCCTTATATAAATATTATACATAAGTCTTTATTTTATAGAAACTTTCCATTCAAGTCCTTAAAATTTTTAAAGAATTTAGCCTCTAATTGAAGAGTTAAAGATTTTAGTAGATTTATAGATTTATTTGATTTATTTGATTTTATTTGATTTTGTTCGCTCAAAGTAGTACCCTCTAATTGGTATCAGAGCCATGGAGATCATGAAAATTAAAATAAGTAAAATAAATAATTATTGGCATTTAGAAGAAGGAAAAAGAAGTTATATATTTTTAGAACCTATTCCTAATAAATTAAAAATAATGACATTAACAATAGTTAAAGAATTACCCAAAGAAATAAAAGAACAAATATTAAAAAATTAATAATAGGATCAATAAAAGATATATATATATATATATATAAAAATTATTAAAATATATGAAGATGGAGAAATTAATATATATTATAAAGAAAAGTATGAGTGTCAATGATAATACAGATTTAAAATTGAATAGATTACTCGCAAATATTAAAAAGATACAATGAAAAATACAAGATATAACATTAATACTAGATGAAATAAAAGTAAATGAAAAATATTTAATAAAATTAAAATGTGAAAAATTAAACTACAAAGTAAATACTTTAAGATAGTTAAAGAAGAATTTGGAAAAATAATAGATGGAAAGGAAGATAAAATATGTAAATTAACTTGTATGTAAGAAAGATGATTAGAAAAATTTAATATGTCAATAAGTGAATATATAGAAGAATTAAAATCATTAATAAAAATGTTGATAAATGATATTCAAAATTTAAGAAATGAAGTAAAAGAAACAAGAAATGATATAAATATATTAAAAATTGAAATTAGAGAATTAAAAGAAAATAATAAAAATAAAGAAAAGAAAATAGATAAAAAAAATTATAGAAAAAGAAATGATCTGAATAGAAAGTAAACATATTTAAAAAAATATATATAGTAATAGAAACATGAAGTATGGATGATGAATTTAGAAATAATATATTACCTAAAATATTAGAAGTAGAATCTAGAGAAAAAAATGTTAGGAAAATAAAAAAATAGAAGAAAATCAAGAAAATGAATGAGGAATTAAACTTACTTATAGAAAATTTTGGTCAATTAAGTTTAAATGATATAAGTGAATACCAGATTTTAATGAATACTAGAGGAGTATATAATCCAATAGGAATCTCTAAACAAGAATTACAAGAACCAGATGAAAGTTATGCACCTATATATAATAAACCATATAGATAATTTCACGATAAAGTAAGAGATACACAACCACCTAAAGGAAATAAATATAGAAATAGGTTTAAATTAAATGATAATTATGATAAACCTATTAACCATGGAGGAACAAAATTATATTTAAATTGTAAAATAGATACTAAAAAACCCTTATTAATTTTGGCAGATTCAATGATATTATTCTTTTTATATAATAAAGATGACACTTGAAAAACTACTGAGCGAATAATAGATTTTTTAGTAGCATCCTTTGAAGGAGATTTAAAAAATTGGTGGGAAGGAATAAGTAATGATAGAAAAACATTGATCAAAAGAAATATATAAACAAAGATAATAAAATCATGTAAACAAGGAATAGAAAAGTTAGTAAAATATATTTCAAATTAATTTTTAGGATAAAATTAGATAAAAAATACTGAAAGAATCAATAAGAGAAAAAGATAATATCATAATTAAATTATTAAATTTAATAATATGTGATATGTGTAAAATTAAAGAATATACTTGTGAATTCAAAAATTATTATTATGTTCAATTTTATAGTAATGAAAATCAAGAAATACATCAAGACATGTACTATAATAAGTTACCAGGTTTATGGGGAATATATTTTAAAATAGAATTTGAAAAATATGTTAGAGATAATATTGGAATACCTAAAACTTTAGGTTCAAGAATAAAAGATTTATTTGAAAGACTTGCATATATATGTTAACAAAGATAATTATTGAAAAAAATCAGGAAAACTAACTAGAATAT
>NC_036257.1:7559478-7573200 GCF_002742605.1 Olea europaea var. sylvestris | reverse complement strand
GATAGAATGAAGAACATACAGAAATAGTTAAATCATTAAAAGAAGAATGCAAAAATTTACCATAATTAAGATTACCAGATGAAAAAGATAATTTGATTATTGAAACTGATGCCTCAGATAAATATTGGACAGCAATATTAAAAACAGATTTAAATAATATTTGTAGATATTCAAGTGAAACTTTTAATTAAGCAGAAATAAATTATATCACTCATGAGAAAGAATTACTAGCAATTATTAGAAAAATAAAAAAATTCTCATTATTCTTAATATCTAAGAAATTTACTGTTAAAACTGATAATTCTCAAGTTGCAGGATTAATCAAGAGTAAACTTCCATCAGAACCTCAATATAGAAGGCTCCATAGATGACAAACTTATTTAGCATTTTATAATTTTGATATAGTTCATATTAAAAGAGTTAATAATTTTCTTGCAGATTTTCTCAACAGAAACATAGAATTTGCTGATGGATAAAACCAGAGTCATGGATTTATATCAATCTATCCTACATATACAAAAAGGACAGATTTTCTTAAAAAAGAATCTGAAGACATAAATATTGGAGTAACACAGATCTCAGATATGTTCAACTTAAATATAAATATATTGTTAAATATCGCTACTGAACATCATAAATGAACTATAGAATTCAAAAATCAAGTTGATGCTATTGCAGCACAACTAAAAGATATACTGTCTGAGATAGGTATACCAAAGAGCTCAAAAATGAGTTTTCCAAATCAATACCAAATAGGGACAGCTGGAAGCAACCATGGACCCAGACGTGACACCATGCCAATTGATAAAAAAAGAGATTCAACACCAACTAAAAAAGTGGTGAAACATGAAGATAAAAAAGATTCCAAAACGATCAGTATCATAGACCAAGACCAAGATAATATGATCCCTTTAGGTCCAAAAGAAGAAGAATATGCCAAAATAGTCAGAATCGTTTATGAAATAAAAATAAGTGATTCATATTTCATCTCTCTTCGGAAAATAATGTTTATCCTAGAGTAACAGCAATGGAAAGAGGAGACCCTTCATTCATAAAGATTATTGCAGATTATGGATTTCTGGATTTGATATATCCAGGAAAATATTTGATTGAAATTTCGAAATTTGATGACATATTCATAAAAGAAGTATCAAGATTTGCCAAGAGACAAAAAATATATTTGAAATTTTATTCAATAAGTCCTGAAAACGATGAAATTATTCATTATCCAGTTGTGCCAGTTGAACACATAATCTCAATTGGATATGTTGCAGCCAATTTTCAAATAGATGTTATAGAAAATGATAAAAAGGTTCCAAAGGTGACCAAGTCATGGATAAGGTATAGAAGAGCACTTGGAATCAAAGCCACATACAATATTGCTAAAAATTTGTATGATAAAAAATTCTCATGTTTATGTCAATATCAAAAATGGATGCTAGTTTCAAATGAAGGACATGAAAAATCAGAAATCTTAAAAGACTATATTACAAAATTCGACATCCATCAATTTTTAGGATGTCTCACCACTATCAAAGAATCTTGCCACCTAAGAGATTGTCCCAACTGCATGTGAAGACATAAGGAAAAGGGGACAATAATAGAGGGAAGATGCTCCTTGGATAAAAAGTTGAAACTGCATGTGAAGATATAGGCCCTAGGAGAACAATAATAGAAATGTATGAGTGCCTTTTCAAATTTCTGATGTATACAATGATGTAAATAGATCAATAATAGACCTTCATAAGTTTGTATAAATAGAAGTATTAGGAAAGGATCGGATAGCTTATCTCAGAGTTGGAAATCAATATCCATTCTCAAGCTATCTTTTGTTCAAACCCAGTTTTTTCTTGAAATCATTTTGTACCAAATAGAAATCTTGTATAAATTCTTATAGAAATAAAATTCCAATATTTTGTTATCAATATGAGTTTCTAAATCTTTATTCCCATATATTCTTGAAGGATCTAATAGAAAGTTTCTTTCTTATTTTAGCAAAAAGATAGTTTTTTGTTAAATCAAAATCTAGAAATTTATTCTTTGGAATGGATACAGTGAGAGCAAGAAGTTGAAATAGTAAAAATTCCTTGAAAGCAAGATGCCGTTGAAGGAAGCAGTTTACATATTCAGAGTTCGAAGGTCACTCGATTCTAAGAATAAAAATTCAGATCAAAACTAAGGTAAGACTATTAATTTTTGCTAAAATTTGAACGAATCTTTTTAAGATATTAGAGAATCGTAAGGATTATTTGTATGATTGAATGTCAGAATATACAATTGAAATATTATATAATCTATTAGAAAGAATGTTAGAAGAAATAAAAAATATTATTTCTCAATTAAAAAATATAAATTTATCATCTGAAGAATATAATATATTAAATAAAAAATATGAACAATATGTTGCAGATTATTCCAATTTATTAGATCATAGAATGAATTTATATTCAAAAATTCAAAATAGAATATAGTTCAAAAAGATTGGGATATATTGTGCAATATAGGAAGAATTATTTCATTAAGGATAATATAAACTTTTTAATGAAAATAAATAGTAATAGACCAATTAGAAAAATCTCCCAAGACTCGAGGGGTTTGAGTAACCAATCTTCAGTTTTTAAAATGAAAATTGCAATATTAGTCATCGAACTTATCACTACTAATAAGTTGGTCTAGGATAGTTAACAGATTGGTGGCAAGTCTTTTTATTTTACAACATAGAAGAGCCCATAATAAATGATTTCGTCCATTAAAATGCGAGTCAATCAAATTGTTATTTTTAGTTTAAAAAAAAATAAAAAATTAGGGAAAAGATTCTGAAAGAAAAGATAAAACATAACTTATAGATGTAGCATGAAATAGGAAATGAAAAACCATCGGAACAAATTTGTCTGTAGTTTATATGGAGAATCTTTTATAGGAAATAAATAAATTTTGTCTAATTCAGTACTTTATTTTGTGGATCTGAAAAGATGAAAACATCTCTATAATAGTTACGAGTTTTAAGGGCATTTTTTAATTTTATTATAATGGCAGAAGCCAGAAAGTATATCTACGATTTCATTAAGGGTGTTTGATTGTAAGCATGAAACTTCAATGAAAAAAAAAAAGCTCTAGGCGATTGATTTTCTTAGTACTTATTTGTATGAAAATTGTTAATTAAATGTGTTTGATTGACTTAACTTTCAATCTAAAAAATATTGCACTTTTCCATATTTTTGTTAGTGGACAAATGAGAGAGAGAGAGGAGGAAGAGAGAGACCGAGTGTGTGAATTCCCTAGAAAATTTTCTACCCATTACTAAAGAATATGTTTTTTTTTTCTTTTTCTTTTTTATTTTTGAGGGAAACATGGTCATGCGACCAACTTTTGAAAACTATTTTTCATGAAAAATATCAATCAAACATCTTAAAAGCAGAAATTTAGGTAAAAAAAAATGACATTTTTGGTGAAAAATAAAGTCAATCAAATACACCCATATTGGTTCAATTGATCTCGACAGAAAAAATTAAAATATAAAGACTATCGATTGTCAATATAACATAAAATATGTTGACAAAAGTAATGTTATTCATAGTTACTCATTGTGATAGTCACCCTATGTGACATCTTACACGACGATTTGTGATTTGATATATTAATATGGTAGTTTTTTCTTACCTCATTTATCAAATCAATGATCGACATATTTATGTCACGTAGAACGACTACAATAGTGGGTGACTATAGATAACATTATTCTGTTGACAACTAGTGATTGAGGATGAAAGTAAAGTTTACAATAGAAAATTCAAGATCCTAATTCCTTCGTGATTTTATTAAACTTCAAGATTTGGTCACTTTTTATTTGATTATTTTAGCTAATGATTAGAATAATCGAAAATAAAAATCTAATAATTGATTACGTATATTTTTCTTGATTAAACTAGTCTTTAAGTAAAGTAAATAGGTAGATATTAGTCCTAGTGAATTCAACACTCTATTGAACATTATATTATTTATATACAAGCGGTCCACTTACGGGACGATATTACGTAACATCATACAAGTGATTTGACATTCTAATTTTTTATTTTTTATTTTTGCTAAATTTTGAAGGTTATCGATTAATGAAGCACGTAACATTTGTTCAAAACATTCACATTTATTTAATAATGTCCTTAAGTTATAAGGTGGATAGATTCAAATTTGTAGGATTCAAATTTGTAGGACTCAAAATTTTGAATTCTATTGATGTCACTTGAAAAGAAAAGAAAAGAAAAAACTGTTGGACCAATATACCATTGAATATAGAAATTCCACATTCAAAAGCCAAACTTTGTTGCAAAGTGGAAGATAAAAGGTATGTTGATGATGTTGGAAGGGTTTGATGAGTCTCAAACAAATTAAAGAAAATAAAATTTACTATAAAAATTTAAGAGAAGAAAATTACTCTGAAAACTCAGCTTCTATAATTTTATTCTTCAAAAAGAAATTGTCAATTCTACTATACTAAGCTCTCGAAGTTTATTTGAGTCTGTACAATGATTTCATTAAATGACACACCTTGTGTTCTTCCCCTTCTTTTTTTTTTTTTGTTTTTTTTGTTTTTTCTCTTTCGTAACCTTCATTTCAAATTTCTTTAAAAAGTCATTTTCGTACTTCTGTCGAGAAATAATGACTCCTTCACATGTTTGTTTTACTTCAATTCCAAGGAAGTAATGAAGAAGTCCCAATTCAATCATTTCAAATTCTTCCATCACAGAAATTTTAAAATCCATCCCCATTTTCTCATTATTACCTATAAAGATAAGAAAATCAACACACAAGCAAATAATAAGAAAATTAAGAATGCCCGTATGGGCATCTCATGAATTCATTCTTTAAAAAGAATTTGTCAATTCAATTGTACCAAGCTCTTAGAGCTTGTTTCAATCTGTATAATGTTTTCGTTAAATTATACATCTTGCGTTCCTCTTGTTTCTTTTTGTAACCTGAGGGCTGCTTTGACGTAGACCTTTTATTCTATGAAGTCATTAAGAAAAGCTGATTGCACATCCATTTGATCCACCCAGAGCCGGTCCTGTGTTTGATGGGCCCTGAGGCGAACGATGAAAAATAGGCCCCTCAGCGACAAAATTCAAAGGTGTATTATGCGACTCATTGCTAACTTAAAAAACTAACATTAAAATAACAACGAAATATATCATAGAAACGATTTATATTATAAACTATCAAACCAAAAATTTCAAACGATTAGTTAAATACTATTCGTCTTGCTGTTTTAGAGGCAAAAATATCAATCAAATCTGAATAACTTAGCTACTCAACCATTTCTTTTTCTATTGATAATATAGCCAACCCGTTTAATCTTTCTTGTGACATAGTTGATCAGAGATAGGTCTTGATCAACTTTAATTTTGAGAAACTTCTTTTCGCAGATACAACTGTAACCGATACGGTTAACAAAATTTGGTAAGCAGTATAAGCATTTGAAAAACAAACATCCAATGTCTTCAAATATTGTAGCATTTCAATTGCTTTTGTTGCTTCACATAGTATATAACACCTCAAGACTTGTAACTCCGAACATAAATCATCCCCACTGATGTCCGAACGCCCATCGTGTTGAAGATATTTCTCAAGATTCAAACAAGAGTTTAACAAACTTGAAAAAATTGCACCCCTTAACCTCTTCAAACTAAACAAAAATTCAAATGTGTCATCATATTGTTTGAATTGTTCAAATCGGGTCCTCAGAGAAGATAGAGATTGATCAATTATAAAAATAAAATACTCAACTCTAAAAGATTCTTCTGTTGATTGCTTTACCTCATCACTACCGCTTTCATCAAATTGTTTTTTTCTTCGAATTATGCGTTTTTCTGTAAATACAGGTTCAATTCCCATTTCGCTTGCCTTTTTTGTCGCTTCATCTTTGGCAATAGCAAATCTAATTTCTCTGTATTCTTTAAGAAATGAAACAAGTCCTTGCAAGAGGTCAATAGCATGATCAATATCCATGAATTCAGTTTGAAGAAATTTACTCACAATATTGACAGCATGCAAAAATCTGTACCAGATTAGCATGCCAAGCAAAAACCCAAAATTTTGAAGTTCATGTGTTGCTAACGACTCGACTTCACTCTTCAATTTAGGATCTTCATTACTTTCAGCTAAATCAAGCAATTCATCTCTTATCTATGCAGTTTGCTACATTATAGGCTTCACACTTTCAACATGACTTTCCCAATGTGTTTGTGACAATGGCTTCACTATCAACCCTTGTACATTATCTTTGAAAATTTTCCATCGCTTGGTAGAAGAAGAAAAAAAATGTGAAGATGCGTTGTATCATTCCAAAGAAGGATACAGCTTTGGAGCAACAGTTCACTATATCACATAATACCAAATTTAGACTATGAGCGCCACATGGAGTATAGAAAGCTCGGGGATTCATTTCATGGACTCCTCTTTGCACACCTTTGTGCTTCTCGCTCATGTTAGATTCGTTGTCATACCCTTGCCCTCTAATGTCATCAATATCGAGATCAATTTTTATCAAAGCCTTTTGAAGCTCGATTGTAAGTTTAAGTCCTGTTGTGTCATCTACCTTCAAAAATTCTAGCCAATATTCTTGAACTGTAGGTAAGTTTGCCGAATCATCTACAAATCGTACAATTAAAGACATTTGCTCCTCTTGACTTGCATCTGGAGTACAATCAAGTATAACTGCGAAATATTTTGCATGTTTAACTTTCTTGACAATTGAACATCTCACCTGATTAGCCAACAACTGTATCAACTCATTTTGAATTTTTTTGCCAAGATGCGTATATTGAATCTCTCTTGCTTTAGCCTGCCGAAGGTGCTCTTGCATTACTGGATCAAATTCACTAACTATTTCCACCATTTGTAAAACTAGGTCATTGTTTTCAACATGTAGCCTCTCATCATCTCCTCGAAATGACAATGTGTTTTTCGCAAGTCTTTTCACAATAGCGATTATCCTTGTTAATACATGTCTCCGATATTCTTTTCAGCATCAATCAACAATTCAACGCTTTTATCAATTGTAGTTTTTGATCGAAATCTATTTTCCAATTCAATCCAGCTAGTCATGCAACGTAAATGCTCCTCATTTCCTTCATGACTTTTTATAAACCGATGCAAATTATGTCAATATTTAAATCCATCATTACCTAGTTGGCCAACTTTGGTCACATTTATTGGTGTTTTAAACAACTTACGACAAAAGCAGAAGATCCTGTCCATAGACACTGAATATACTAGTCATCTTCTATCAACTGTTTTCCCATTTGGTAGCAGTCGCTTATATTGTGAAGAATCGAAATGTCTATTTGTATAGTTTTTTGGAAACGAGATGTCGTATACTCTTTTTGAACCCCTTTTAACTAAGTAATCCCTTGTTCTTTGATCAATAATTTTTCAATTCTCGGGATCATCCAAATTTAGAGAAAAGCAACCCTCTTCTTCCTAATCATCTACTTCGTTAACATCGGTAGGTTGATTCACTTCTTCATCATTAACATCTACTTCATTAACATGGGCATGCTGAATCTCTACTTTATCCTCATTCAACACATTCACACTGTTGCTTTTGAAGTACTTGTTAATATCCCTTGCTTGACTTTGAATCAATGCAATTTCATTTCATTTCATTTTCCTCTTTTGAGCACCAGACTCATGTTTAAGAGGCATAGTATAGGAGTGAATATCTAATGTCCAATGATTAACCTAAAAAATAATTATACAATATCTCAATCATCTTACAATTATAGATTCAAATATAGTTATTACGTGCGCCTGTGCAATACAATAAGCAATCATATAAGCCCACAAGACTTCAAACATTTCCAATATCTTCAATAACAAGTCAGGGCAAGCCATTACTTACTCGAGAAGTGGAATTTTGATGAAGATTGTAAAATTACACCGTTGAGAATGATCTCATTTTCTAAACTAGGAGTAAGCCGATCGTAATTTTAAAAATTTTAATAATAGCTCCAAGTGCATTCACAATGATCCCTGCGAATTGAGACAGAGACATCTCTTAGAATCAACTAAAATTAAGGGGGTAAAATTAAGAAAGAAGAAAGATGGTAAATTAAGGACTTGTAAGATTTTTTAGATAAGTGTAAGATTTTAATAATAATCTGCTAGACAAATAAAAACGAAATAGGACTTCAAGAACTACTAGTTTGACCAAAGGTGAAAATATAGTGGACAAAGCGAGAAAATTCTCACAACTTTTAAATATCAATGTCCTAAAAGGCTAAATCGTGCACCGAGGCGTGAGACTCAAGAAAAACCAATCAAAATATAAAGTAAAACATACAGAAGTAGGCCGATAATAAACCTCCCACCATGCAGAATCTACGAAATCCCATTAAAAAAAAAGAAGAGGAAAAGAATAAAATTCAAGGCAACATGAAGATTCAAGAATACACTATTAACTTCAAAGCTCCATTCATAGTGAGGAATGGGAAGCGAAAACTTTTATAGAGACAGCCTGTTGAGTTCATCAAGTTTGCTATATCAAGATTATGTGCATGTTTGGCAAAGTTACATTGCACTTTTTATTCTATAATTGGTAAGATTTTGACCTCCTTTTCTTTAATACTGTTGAGTTTATCAAGTCTGCTATATCAAGAATCTGTTGTGCATGTTTGGCAAATCTTAAACTAAAATTTAAACTGGTTAGATACAATTTTTTTTTTTTGATGATTTGGTGTCCAAACTTCGCCCAACTAAAAAGTGGTTAGATACACTTCTTATTCTTACATTACATGGGTCTCAAAAATTAATAGTTACTTTGTATTTATACATTTTATGGAGTACAAAGCTTACATTTAAGCACTCCAAACAAGCTTGTTATATGCAGAGAGAAGGAAATTGTATCATTGTAGGTTACCACCACCAATAATCAGTCTCTAATTCCCAACTATAGGCAATGTCTCAAGTGGATGACAATGCTCAACTGCCTAACCATTGGTCATGAACAGCAATAGAAACCATGACCAACTATCCCAGTTTCTGGTAACCAACCTTCTGCTCTCATGACTTATCATCGATTAAGTCTTTGGCACTTTTGACCAGTTAAGCCTAAGCTCAACAAACTTTAACTTTGATATTGCAGCAATATTTTCCCCAACGGATGTTGCCTTCACCTCTTAAATGTGGCACTGATTTCAACTTGTAAAGTTTACTTTTACACATAATATGGTTATCTGCGATGTGTTACTTACTGCGGTAGATTCTTACACAGTTACACTCATTTCATGTAAGATTTTAGAGAAGGGTATTGTTTGATTTAAGTAGAGAACATACCCGCATCAGTTAACTAAAGGCAGCATAATGCATTTTTTTCTTTCAATTTATATTTTGGACTAGAAAACTAAAAAAGTATATAAGGTATATATATTGCACCGTGTTTACTTTAAGATCAATAATTATATAATTTATATCAGTGCGAGGGTCGGAAACCCTTTCATTCCACATGGACATGGCTGAGTGTATATAAGTGTGAGGATCGGGAAATGTAGGCAACCAATCTAGAATATGTTTAAAACCAGGTGTCTCACCCATTTGCAAGAAACTTGGTATCGGTCTCCATTCTCTGACCACCGGAAAATGTTGAACTAGCTGTGCAAAGGGTGTCTTCTCAGCCAACTCCACATACCTTCGAATCTCTATTACAACACCTGAACTAATTGCACAATTAAAGCCAACCTCTGAAGCACTTGAAAATCCTGTCAACATGCCCAAATCCTCTAACCCTTGAATTATATCAAACACGTTACATTCGGTCCTACTCCTAGTAGCTAAATTTGAATAAAATTTGGCTATTTTCCCTAGGTCAAGGAGATACCGGATGGCCAAGTCAGCAAGGGAATCAAGCGCCAACTCATTAATGCTCTCAAACGGTTATATGATTCTATAATTTACCAAATCAGTTGGCTTGTCTAATCCGATACATTCCAGTAATAAAATGAGAAAAAAATTTGGGCATTTGAACAAATGAAGCAATACCATCAAGCAAGAATAGCAAACAAAATCAACACCTATGAAAAATGATTAAAATCCCATCACATTTGAACTTACTTCCACTTGCGATGCGACGAACGAAGATGAGGTTGGGTTCTTCTGGTGCAGCAAACGACGCAGCGTACAACCATAGACACTTATACAAGCAGTGCTGCAGTAGCACCGGAGGTTCGGAGCTCATCGACGTCGAGCTGTCGAGAAGAACAGCAGCAGCCCTAGCCCCTAAATCGTATTATTCATTTTTCAGATTTTGGGAATTTAGGAATTTGGGTAAATGGATTTGGATATATGAGGGTTGGAATTTTAGGGTAAATGGATTATGGGTTGTTGAATAATTAGTTTTGGGCTGACTCATATTGTTTATTAAAAAAAAAATTTAGGGCCAAAAATTGGCCCCTTAATGGTCTTGGGCCTGAGGCGCGGGCCTCACTGGCCTCGCCCCAGGACCGGGCCTGGATCCACCTACCAACCTTTTTGAGCTGCCAATGACGAAAGTAGACTAAATATTTCCAAATGAGTTACAGGAGCAAAAATTTCTTCATAATCAACACTGAACTTCTGCTTGAAACCTTTCACAACAAGTCTTGCTTTGTTGTTTTCTACTTTGCCCTTTGAATCCAGCTTTGTTTTGTAGACCCATCTTACACCAAGCACTATCTTGACTTT
Organism: Olea europaea var. sylvestris; assembly: GCF_002742605.1. Classification (NCBI taxonomy): domain Eukaryota; kingdom Viridiplantae; phylum Streptophyta; class Magnoliopsida; order Lamiales; family Oleaceae; genus Olea; species Olea europaea. The sequence goes on along the minus strand of NC_036257.1, from coordinate 7,562,487 downwards.
TTGAAGATCTGTCAACTTCCATGTCTTGTTGCTTGATGCTTCTTCAAGACTTATTGGGTCTGCATCTACAAGTAATGCAAAATTCATTCCATCACTAGTAAACATGACATAGTCATCCGATGGATACCTATTGGACGGTTGATGTGGTCGGTCGATCTCCTTAATGATGGCAAAGTTGACTCTTCGTCACTTGATGATGGACTATAAGTTAAGGACAATGGTTCAGCTACTTGTTCACCTTCATTTTCTTCAATATTAATAGAAATTTATTACTATTTTTGATTAGTAACATTTCACCTCCTAAATTCTGCCTCATTAAAATGCATACCTCTATTTATGATTATTTTCTTTGAGATTGTACAAATGATATGCCTTTAGGTTTTTATCGTATCCCACTAGTATACATTTTTCTAATTTATCATCTAGCTTACCTCTCTTCTCACGTAGTACACGAGAGTACGCTATACTAACAAATGTTCTCAAGTGGCTAATACATGTTTTTATCCTACTCAAAGCTTCTTGAGGAGTCATTCCTCGAACACTTTTAGTTGCAGCGCGGTTTAGTAGACAGACAGCACATGAAACAGCTGTTAGTGCGGAAACGAAGTGTTGAAGAAAAACTTGAATTTTTATTGATAGTTTTTGAGTTGCTACAGCACACTCAATAATGTTTTCTTCTTTTTTTTTCTTACAATGAGATTACAAGAATGACCTCTATTTATAGGATCACATGGATAACTCTAGAGACATGGGAATATAAATGGACACCTAATAATTCATGAATTTGCATCATGTATTTTCCTGATACATTTTCTTCAAGTACATCATATATTTTCCTGATACATTTTCTTCAAGTGCATGTAACCTTATTTATTTCCTAAGATTACAAATTAATGCCACATTTAACACCCCCTCTTAATTTGTAATCTTGAGTTTTTCCTTGATCTTGTCGAACTTGTCAAATGTGACTGCCTTTGTTAAAATGTCTGCTTGCTGATCATTTGTGTTGATAAATTCCATGCAAATTTCTTCTCGACTTACCAAATCTCGAATGAAGTGATGACGTAGTTCAATATGCTTCGATCTGGCATGAAAAACTGGATTTTTTGTCATAGCAATTGCTGACATATTGTTGCAATGTATTGTTGTTGGCTCTTGTTGTTCAAACATCAAGTCTTTTAGAATTCTTCTAAGCCAAACTACTTCACAAGCGGCATCCGCAGCTGCAATGTATTCCGCTTCTGTAGAAGATAGTGCTATAGACCTTTGCTTCCTCGAACTCCATGAAATAATATTTGTTCCAAGACAAAAGTTGTAGCCCGATGTACTTTTGCGGTCAACAAGTAAGCCTGCCCAATCACTGTCAGTGTAGCCAACAAGGTTGAAGTTATTTTCCTTTTTGAACTCAATGCCTTGATTTTTTGTACCTTTAAGGTATCTCAAAATTCTTTTTGCCGTCGTAAAGTGATTCTTGCTTGGTTCATTCATGAACCTGGAAAGTAAACTCACTGATTGAGTGATATCCGGCCTTGTGTTGAGGTAGATGAGTGAACCAATTAACTTTCGGTAGAGTGTAGCATCTACTTTTTCAGCATCATCATTGACTTGGAATTTTTCATTCGGCCCCATTGGAGTAGAGACTGGCTTGCATTGGTTCATGCTGAATTTTTCTAGAAGATCATCAATATACTTCTCTTCAGATAAAAAAATTCTTCCCGGGCTTTGTTTGACTTGGATGCCAAGAAAGTATTTCATTTGACCCAAGTCACTCATCTCAAAGTCTCTCATCACCTTTTTCTTGAATTCTTCCACCATGCTTTTACTTGTACCAAAGTATAGAAGATCATCCACATAAAGACATACTACAAGAAAGTCTCTTCCAAGATTATTGACATATAGAGATGATTCACTCGTGCTTCGATTGAATCCATTTTGGATGAAATAGCTATTGATTTTGCTATTCCATGCTCGCGGCGCTTGCTTTAAACCATAAAGTGCCTTGTATAAACGATAGACTTTTCCTTCTTGTCCTTTGATTTCAAATCCTTCAGGTTGCTCGACATAAACTTCTTCTTGAATTTCACCATTTAAGAATGCCGATTTTACATCAAGTTGATAAACACATACCTCCAATTGAGCTGACAGTGCCAAAACAGTACGAATTGTCTCCATTCTTGCAACCGGAGCATATGTTTCAGTGTAATCAATTTCGGGCTGTTGAGAATACCCTTTTGCAACAAGACGTGCTTTGTGCTTTTGGATCGACCCATCTTCATTGTATTTTATTTTATAGACCCACTTGAGTCCAATGATTTTCTTCCCTTCTGGCAAGGCAACAAGCTTCCAAGTTTTGTTTTTCTCGATTGTGGACATTTCTTCATTCATGGCTTTTGTCCAACATACTTCTTTTGAGGCTTCTTCAAATGATTGTGGTTCACTAGAGAACAACCCAAGTTCACATGACTCATATATGTCTTGTAGTGAACGTGTCTTTCTTGGAGGGCTTTCTGGATCAGATTCTTCCTCACTTCTTGGAGTAGGGTTTGGATTATGCTCTAAATTTCCAACTTGTGACGGACCTGCTTGAAATGTTAATGGATCAACAAAATGGTATGGTGTCTGGTCCACAACTTCTTTCCCTTTCCAATCCCAAGATGCAGCTTCATAAAAAACAACGTCTCGTGAAACTGTAATTTTGTTTGTAGTTGGATCTAATAACCGATATCCTTTAGATTCATCACTATATCCAACAAAGACAAGTTTTTGTCCTTTCTCGTCAAATTTCTCCCGATTTTGAGAAGGGATAAGAGCATAAGCAATGCTGCCAAATATTTTGAAGTGATCAACCATTGGCTTCTTTTTGTTCCAAGCTTCGTATGGAGTTTTATTCCGTACAGCCTTTGTTGGAGACCGATTGAGAATGTATACTGCCGTATTTACAGCTTCTGCCCAATACAGATTTGGAAGTCCTTTGCCCTTTAGCATGCTTCTTGCCATTTCAACAATTGT
>NC_036257.1:7551883-7558358 GCF_002742605.1 Olea europaea var. sylvestris | reverse complement strand
GATTGATCCTTTGCTCATGGGCCAGAAATGACCCGGTTAACTCATAAATGGTCATTTTGGACAAGTCTTTCGATTCTTCAATTGTGACTGCAACATGGTCAAACTTTGGAGGAAGGCATCTTAACATTTTCTCCACGACTCTTTTATCTGTAATTGTGTCACCACAGCTTTTGATTTGATTTACTATCTCGGCTACTCGTGAAGAAAAAACACGAACCGATTCTCGTTCTTCCATTTGGAGATTATCAAAGTCTCTCCATAAGGATTGAAGTTTCAAGGCGATCGTTTTCTCCGTTCCTTGAAATTCTTGCATCAATATTTCCCAAGCATCTTTGGCTTTTTTAACACCAAAGATACGAGGGAAAATTGATTTCCCGACTCCTTGTTGAATATAGCGGAGAGCCATTGCATCTTTTCTTTTAAATTCTTTTTGCAATTTTTCGTAATCTTCATTGTCTTCGGATGGTTCTTCGTACTCCTCATCGTCAACGACATCCCAAAGATCTAAGGAGATGAAGAAAGTTTGCATTTGGATGCTCCAGTATTCATAATGCTCGCCTTTGAAGATTGGGACTTGACTGGAAGAATATGTAAACAACGAAGCTGTTTGTATGAAAGCCATGAAAAAATGAAATCACAAGTTATGGCTCTGATACCAAATTTGTTAGTGCGGAAACGAAGTGTTGAAGAAAAAATTGAATTTTTATTGATAGTTTTTGAGTTGCTACAGCACACTCAATAATGTTTTCTTCTTTTTTTTTCTTACAATGAGACTACAAGAATGACCTCTATTTATAGGACCACATGGATAATTCTAGAGACATCATGAATTTGCATCATGTATTTTCCTGATACATTTTCTTCAAGTGCATCATGTATTTTCCTGATACATTTTCTTCAAGTGCATGTAACCTTATTTATTTCCTAAGATTACAGATTAATGGCACATTTAACAACAGCATCACCCTAGAATTCATTAGGCATCTCTTTGGCTTTCATCACACTCCTAGATAGTTCCATGACGGCGCTCAGCTACTCCATTTTATTTGGCAGTGTAATAAGTAATTTGCTGATGACGAATTCCATTTTCTTTTGAAAAACTATTCAAAGCAACAAATTCTCCACCATGATCAGAATGTAAAGTTTTTATTGTATAGAAACTCTGGTTTTCAACAAAAGCTTTGAATGTTTAGAAGCATTCGAAAACTCAATTTTTCTCTAAACAAATAAATGCACGTCTTTCTATTGTAATTGTCAATGAAAGTGAGAAAATAACAATTACCTCCATCTGACGGCGTATGCATAGGTCCACATAAATCAGTGTGAACTAATTCAAGGTTTTTGAGACTCTCCATGCTTTGCCAACTAAAAATTGATTGCGACGATGCTTCCCAAGAATGCATGCTTCACAAGCTTGATGATCTCATTGACTAATGTTTGCCATTCCTCTCACCATATGATTTTGGCACATAAATGTCAAGCTATTGTTTAAAAAAAAAAATAGAAAAAAAAATCCAAATAGAAAAGGAACCAATCAAGCGGTCACTTTTCCACATAAATCCAATTCCAATTCCAATTCCTATCCATTATTTATTACACACACACACACATGTATATCATATACACAGAGAGAAAAAGAAAGAACGCTGAGTAGGGAACAAAATTGTGGGGGGGGGGGGGGGGAAAAAAAGAAAAAAAAAAAAAAAAAAAACGAAGAAAGAGAGAAGGGAAATTCATTTACAGATCAAAATCACTTCATCATTGCAATAATTGTTGTCTAAAACTAGTGACGTGACATTTGACCGTGCTTACGAGCACCTTTTAGGTTCTTTTTAGGCAGTATATACAAAACGCCTGCGCATCCAAATATGATACTTGTACGTATTTTACATTTATCGTAACGTAAATGTCAAGAACAGATTCGTTTAGCCATCTTCAATAATCACCTACGGGATGCTCACCAAAGAAGGAACACAAAGTACGACATTTAATTCCTCTTTAAATCGTCGTTAAACATTAAGTTGTTCGTGTCCACATACATATCGTAAACATTAAATTTCCATTGTACATGTTAAAATTCAAATAATTTTGTGCTGAATGCCAGCTTTACACAGTTAGGTACAAGGATTAATGCCAATGACAAATTATTTATTAGGTGGTATCTATTTTAGCTGGCACTTGAAAAAGACAGACCAAACTTGAAAAATAAGCCTATCCCTCATTTATTAAACCAACTACTTTGCTGTCCAATTTATTGTGACAATTTTCTTTCCCTTCATGACTCATAAGCTTTACTGTAAAAATTCACTGTTATTTTTCTGATCTGATTTATAGGCTGTTGAATTTTGTTCTTAATACGGGAGGGTGAATTTTATATCTTTCCCTTCTACAGGATTGAGGAAGAGAGGTAAAATGTTTGTCTAAATGGTTACAGATGAGCCCTGCTACTCGTACAATTTTATTTGACAATTCACACTTGACAAAACTGTTTTTAAAACCAAAGATCCGAATTTTGACAACAAGATTGTCAAGCATGACTGTAGAAATAGGTTAATTCATTATAGATTACTATAGGTTTGTGTGTCCACTGATTTTCTGAAGAGTGTTGGATTAAGTCCTAATCGAAGAAATAGAAATTCATATAGCCCACGCCATACCACGAAAAAAGTTCAACCGACACAAGTGAATAGGTAGAGAATAGCAAGAAACACGAGAAAATTATCTCTAGGGTACCAATCGACATGGTCCGACTCTAGTGGACTAAAGACATGATAATGGTTGGATGTCAACTACATGTCAGCAAGTCTACCTGTCCGATAATGGATGCACCAATAGTGATTGAGTCTATACGGTCCAATGACAGATATGAAACGACGACTATTGATAGAGAAAAGAACACTTTCGAGCCAAATCCTATTAATTGATCATAAATATTGCACACACATATGCATATATATTGAGAAAAAAGAGAGACCTGCTAAAGAATCAAGAAGAGTAGATTTGCCAGAGCCAGAAGGACCCATAACAGCCATAATTCTTCCAGGCTCTGCATACCCATTGAGTCCATGAAGCAATTTCTTGGTAGGTCCTTGGCCAAAATTTCCGAGCAACACCGTTAAATCTTCCCAAACCAAGTATGCTCCGCCGCTGCTTCGCCCTAGTCCCTTCTCAATATCACCGCCGGAGCTGCTAGAACTTGCACCTCCACCACTGAGGCAGTGATCAAATTTACTTTTTTGGAACCCTATAGTGAGTACAAAGGAATCAAACCTCTTGTACCACTGTCTAGGAGATTTTTTTAACCCATACAATGATCTTCTCAGAAAACACACATAATTAGGTTTTGACTTATCCTTAAAACCTTTTGGTTGATTTATGAAAATTTGTTCATCAGGCTCACCATGTAAGAAAGCAGTTTTTACGTCAAGTTGTTCAAGTTCTCAGTCAAAATGTGCAACCAATGCGAGCATGACCCTAATAGTGGTGTACTTAACAACTGGTGTGAAAATTTCATTATAATCAATGCCCTCCTTTTGTGTGTAGCCTTTAGCCACTAACCTAACTTTAAACCTTAGGGGTTCCGAGCTGCTAGTTCTTTCCTTAACCTTAAAAACCCATTTGCAATCAACAATTGATTTGTTCTTAGGCCTAGGTACTAGCTCCCAAGTATGATTCTTTTCTAGAGAACTCATGTCTTCTTTCATTGCCTTAAGCCATTCATTAGATTGATCACTGCCTATTGCTTCTTCAAAGGTCTTTGGCTCTTTATCAGCTAGTTCTTCATAACTAGCCTGGACGAAGGCTAATTCAGATTCAAAACCGAACCTTCTTGGTTCTCTCGTCTGTCTCCTCTCTCTATCCCTAACTAAGTTATAGTTAGCTAAATGATTTTCTTCCTCATAGTGCTCTTCTTTCACTATTTCGTTACTATTCTCCACCTCGGGTTCCTGAGTTTGAGTCTTCACCTCATTTGAAGCAGTAGAGGCAGGTGGACTGAGTTTTCCTAACCCCATCTTAAACTGGTCTCTTTCTTCACCTGATTTAGCTTCACTCTCAGGTTTAGTTTCCCCTTTAATACACGGCATCTCATTTTCGTTAAACGTGATATCTCTACTTATGATGATTTTAACCCCTTTTTGGCTTCTATCCCATAACCTATAACCCTTAACACCCTCGGGGTATCCTAGGAAGACACACTTCCTAGCTCTAGGTTCCAGCTTACCCTCACTTTGATAAGAAAAAGTTGTACAGCCAAAAGTTCTAAGTATCAAGAATCACTGAGTTTACCCGACCATCTCTCATGCGGAGTGTCACCATTCAATGCAGCGGAAGGAGCCAGATTAATCAAATAACAAGCAGTCATAACAGCCTCACCCCAAAATGACTTGGGAACACCAGAACTAATCATCATGCAACGTACTTTATCAAGTATGGTCCTATTCATCCTTTCTGCTACCCCATTTTGCTAAGGGGTGTAGGGAACGGTCTTATGTCTAGTTATGCCGCTTTCTTTATACATACTATCAAATTCTTTATTGCAGAATTCTAGGCCGTTATCTATCCTTAAAACTTTGATTTTCTTGCCAGTTTAGTTTTTCACATGTCTCTTCCAATTGTTAAAACTATTGAAGGTCTCAGATTTATCCTTCAAAAGATATACCCACATTTTCCTAGTGTAGTCATCAATAATAGACAGAAAATACCTATTTTCACCTGATGTGGGATTACTAGCAGGACCCGATAGATCAGAGTGCACATATTCGAGCATGCCTTTAACTCTATTAACACTCGTGGAGAAAGAAGTTTTATGATGCTTACCAAGCACACAATGATCACAAAATGACAAATCTGACACACAGTCATTACCAAAGCACCCTTTTCATTAAGTAGCTTAAATCCCTTGACCCCTACATGAGCAAGTCTATTATGCCATGTGTGTCTGTGATTAATCTTGGCAGAGGAGATAGAGGAATTCACACCTCTAATCACTTCCCCAGTAGTAATATATATATCGTTTTTCTTAATTCCCTTAATGGAAACTAAAGCACCCTTGATCATTTTTAGCATACCATTTCCAATTTTGCCAGTAAAGTCATCCTTCCCAAGTCTCCCTACTGAAATCAGATTCCTAGACAACTCAGGAATATATCTAACGTCCTTGAACGTATACACAAAACCTGTGTCAAATTTTACGTTTATGTCACCAATTCCAGCAATAGAATAGGCAAAGTTATCACACAGTACAACATGCCTAACATTAGATTCATGCAACTTATAAAACCAGTTCTTTTCAGACGTTAGATGAAAAGATGCACCAGAGTCAAGTATCCACTCATGCATGCGGGAATTAACAGTTAGATTTAATTCAGCAGTGTATGCAACTGGACTTGTAATCATATAGACCTCACCACCATTTATATCGGAAGTAGATGCTAACATATTTACCTCATCTCTCTCCTTAACCTATAGCTTACCCTTCTCTTTATGACAATCTTTTATAAAATACCCCGTGTTTCCACAACCATACCATTTTCTCGCCTTAGTCCTAGATTTTGATCTAGACCTACCTTTGCTCTTCTTTTTCCATCCATTACCACTTGACTCGCCACTAGTTTGATATCCCTCATGACTATTTTACCTAAATTGAGTTCTACCCCACATCATATGTACCTCACCGTTCCTCTTATCATGTTTTTCAGCCCTAATTTCCATTTCTTTACTTCTAAGGAAATCTATGACAATTTCAGGTGTTAACGTGTCTCTACCATACTTAATGACGTTCTTAACTTCCTTACAGGAATCAGGAATTGCATTGAGCAAGATTATAGCCTTATAAGTTTCGGACATAGTCTCATCACAATTAACTATATCTTGCACTAATTTGTTGAACATTTCTAGATTGTCATCAAGATCCTTTGAAGGATCCATTTTGAAACTGAAAAAAAACATCTAAATTGTCATCAAAATCCTTTCAAGGATCCATTTTTAAACTGAAGAAACGCTCAAGAAGATAAAGTTTATTGGGAGTGGATTTAAGCAAATATAGATCTTTCAACTTTTTCCAAAGATCTTTTGTGGTTTTCAGTTTTCCTACTTTTCTCAAAACAGCGTCAAACAGATGTAAAATGATTGAGGTATAAGCAAACTCATCGACTTCTTCTTTTTGTTCATGTGAAAAATTAGTTGAAAAATTGCCTTCAATAGCTTTTGAAACCTTTTTTTGGACTAAAATACCCTTCATTTTTTGTTGCCAAATAGCAAAGTCACCCTTTCCATTAAAAATTGCCAAATCAAAACTGTGAGTTATCATCTTTACACAACAGTCAAAAAATGCACAAACCACAATCAAACCACACAAAGTAGTCCTAGGGTCACAGACAGTATACACCGTTTTAAATTCTCAGGGTTTCGTAAGACTCGTGGTCTTAGATCAAGGGAATGTTTGAACGGGTAAGGTCACGATATTTCTAACGGA
>NC_036257.1:7498324-7548094 GCF_002742605.1 Olea europaea var. sylvestris | reverse complement strand
TATTTTAGAGGCAAAAACATCAATCAAATCTGAATAATTTAGCTGCTCAACCATTTCTTTCTCTATTGATAACATAGCCAACCCATTTAATCTCTTTTGTGACATAGTTGATCGGATATAGGTCTTGATCAACTTCAATTTTGAGAAACTTCTTTTTACAGATGCAACTGTAACCAGTATGGTTAACAAAATTTTGTAAGCAATATAAGTATTTGGAAAACAAATATTCAGTGTCTTCAGATATTGTAGCACTTCAATTGCTCTTGTTGTTTCACTTGTATATAACACTTCAAGACTTGTAACTCTGAACATAAATCATCTACACTGATATTCGAACACCTATCATGTTGAAGATATTTCTCAAGATTCATATAAGAGTTCAACAAATTTGAACAAGTTGCACCCTTTAACCTCTTCAAATTAAACAAAAATCCAAATGTGTCATCCTATTGTTTGAATTGTTCAAATCGAGTTCTCAGAGAAGATAGAGCTTGATCAATTATAAAAATAAAGTTCTCAACTCTAAAAGATTCTTCTGCTGATTGCTTTACCTCATCACTACCGTTTTCATCAAATTGTTTTTTCTTCGAATTATGCGTTTTTCTGTAAATACAGCTTCAATTCCCACTTCGCTTGGCTTTTTTGTTGCTTCATCTTTGGCAATAGAAAATCTAATTTCTCTGTATTCTTCAAGAAATGAAACAAGTCCTTGCAAGAGGTCGATAACATGATCAATATCCATGGATTCGGTTTGAAGAAATTTACTCACAATATTAACAGCATGCAACAATCTATACCAAATTATCATGCCAAACAAAAACTCAAAATTTTGAAGTTCATGTATTGCTAACGATTCGGCTTCACTCTTCACTTTAGGATCTTCATTACTTTCTGCAAATCAAGTAATGCATCTCTTATCTGTGCAGTTTGCTCCATTATAGGCTTCACACTTTCAACATGACTTTCCCAACGTGTTTGTGACAATAGCTTCACTGTCAACCTTTGTACATTATCTTTGGAAATTTTCCATCGCTTGGTAGAAGAAGAAAACAATGTGTAGATGTGTTGTATCACTCTGAAGAAGGATACAGCTTTGGAACAACAGTTCACCATATCACATAATGCTAAATTTAGACTATGAACGCCACATGGAGTATAGAAAGCTCGGGGATTCATTTCATTGACTCTTCTTTGCACAACTTTGTGCTTCTCACTCATATTAGATCCGTTGTCATACCCTTGCCCTCTAATGTCATCAATATCGAGATCAATTTTTATCAAAACCTTTTGAAGCTCGGTTGCAAGTCCAAGTCCTGTTGTGTCATCTACCTTCAAAAATTCTAGCCAATGTTCTTGAACTGTAGGTAAGTTTGCCGAATTATCTACAAACGTACAATTAAAGAGATTTGCTCCTCTTGACTTGCATCAGGAGTACAATCAAGTATAACTGCGAAATATTTTTGCATGTTTAACTTTCTTGACAATTGAACTTCTCACCTGATTAGCCAACAACTGTATCAACTCATTTTGAATTTTTTTGCCAAGATACGTATATTAAATTTCTCTTGCTTTAGCCTGTTGAAAATGCTCTTGCATTACTAGATCAAATTCACTAACCATTTCCACCATTTGTAAAAATAGGCCATTGTTCTCAACATATAGCCTCTCATCATCTCCTCGAAATGACAATGTGTTTTTCGCAAGTCTTTTCACGATAGCGATTATCCTTGTTAATACATGTCTCCAATGTTCTCTTTCAGCATCAATCAAAAATTCAGCGCTTTTATCAATTGTAGTTTTTGATCGAAATCTATTTTCCAATTCAATCCAGCTAGTCATGCAACGTAAATGCTCCTCATTTTCTTCATGACTTTTAATAGACCGATGCAAATTATGTCAATCTTTGAATCCATCATTACCTAGTTGGCCAACTTTGGTCACATTTATTGGTGTTTTAAACAACTTGCAACAAAAGCAGAAGATCCTGTCCATAGACACTGAATATACTAGCCATCTTCTATCAACTGTTTTTCCATTTGCTAGCAATCGCTTATATTGTGAAGAATCGAAATGTCTATTTGTATAGTCTTTCGGAAACGAGATGTCATCAACTCTTTTTGGACCCCTTTCAACTAAGTAATCCCTTGTTCTTTGATCAATAATTTTCCAATTCCCGGGATCATCCAAATTTAGAGAAAAGCAACCATCTTCTTCCTTATCATCTTCTTCATTATTAGAGGCGGGCTTCATCACTTCTTCTTCCTTATCATCTACTTTGTTAACATCAGTAGGTTGACTCACTTCTTCATCCTTATCATCCACTTCATTAACATGGGCATGTTGAATCTCTACTTCATCCTCATTCAACACATTCACATTGTTGCTTTTGAAGTACTTGTTAATATCCCCTGCTTGACTTTGAATTAATGAAATTTCATTTCGTTTCCTTTTTCTCTTTTGAGCGCCAGACTCATGTTTAGGAGGCATAGTATAGGAGTGAATATCTAATGTCCAATGATTAACCTAAAAAACAATTACACAATATCTCAATCATCTTACAATTATAGATTCAAATATAGTTACTACGTGCGCCTATGCAACTGTTCATCGTACAATAAGCAATCATATAAGCTGACCAGATTGCAATTATATAAGCCGACAATGCTTCAAACATTTCCAATATTTTCAATAACAAGTCAGGGCAAGCCATTACTTACTTGAGAAGTGAAATTTTGATGAAGATTGTGGACTTACACCATTGAGAATGATCCCATTTCTGAACTAGGAGTAAGCCAATCGCAATTTTAAAATTTTTAATAATAGCTCCAAGTGCATTCACAAAATGGCCGCTACAAATTGAGACAGAGACATCTCTTAGAATCAACTAAAATTAAGGGGGTAAAATTAAGGAAGAAGAAAGATGGTAAATTAGGGAGTTGTAAATTTTTTTAGATAAGTGTAAGATTTTAATAATAATTTGCTAGACAAATAAAAACGAAATAGGACTCCATGCACATTGTTCATCTCCAAGATGTTGGTTGCCTATCCTAAATCTTCTCATATTCAAAAATATCCCGTCCATTTTAAAAGGGACAAATGATCTTTTAACATTTAATAATGAAAATAAGAGAAATTTGAATCAGAGGTCCCCATCAACTGATGAGTAGATATCTGATATCGAAAAATATAATTAAAGAAAATTAATATGGAATATAGTATGTACAACGTTAATTAACAAGATTGAAGCATCCCAACATGTGAATAATTACTTAAATTATTTGTTCAAATTTCTTTTTTCAACGCAAGCAAAATGATATTTCAAAAGTGAATAAAACTGCAAAAATAATTATTATCATTCAAGAACAACATAGTTTTATAATATATGAATTATAAAATGAGTAATATTATTTAGTACAAACAGTAACGTAATCTAAATGACAATACATATGACATTAAATGACATATTTAACAAAACGTAGAGCTCTTATAGAGCCCATTTAATTAGACATGTCACTTTGCTGTCTTGGCGTTAATTTTTCCTAGTTTACACCTCAATCTCTGCCCCTTTTTCATAAACACTCAAGGACATGTGTCTTATTCGTCTAACATGCCAAGAACTTCAGACAACGCAAAAGAAAAATGCTTCAAGCTAAGAGTTTCTAGATTTTCAAAGGTGTCCATGACTAGTAGTAGTATCATACAATGATGTGGTAGGTCTAGGGTACAACTGTACAAGTTAAATATTTACCCAGCTTTTGGTCTGACCTCAATCCCTTGAATAATGAGACCATGCTTCCAGTTTCCACCCTTCCCCTCCATCAAACTTATTTCCACATCGGAATCTTGTTTTCCCTCCACCAAAAACTCGCCCAACTCAACTTCCATCCATCCATCAGCCCTCAACTTGGGGTACTCCGTATCGCGATCTATGGGCCGCCATCTATATAAAGGAGGAGTTCGATGATAAAAAGGTAAATTCCGGTACACTGCCCCTCTTGAAAATAGAACATATTCGTACAAATTATAAAAGAACAATAGGAAGCTAACAAAATCAGAAAATCTGAGGACCCTAAACTCTCAACGTCACTTTCCCAAGGAAGCAAAACCCCACCACTTCATTTTTACTTTTTTTTTTCAAGATAAAAACTTCTTCATTTTAATATACGCTTTAGAAACCAATAAACCACAAGGGGCTTCTTACGTATACCCATTTTAATATACCCTTAGTGCGGTAGATTCTTACACAGTTACACTCAATTCATGTAAGATGTTCGAGAAGGGTATTGTTTGATTTAAGTAGAGACCATACCCGCATGGGCCGCATCAGTTAACTAAAGGCAGTGCTGCAGTAGCTGAGTAGCACCGGAGGTCCGGTCCGTTCGGAGCTCGTCGACGTTGAGCGGTCGAGATTCGAGAAGAACAGCAGCAGCCCTAGCCCGTATTATTCAATTTTCAGATTTTGGGAATTTAGGAATTTGGTTAAATGGATTGGGTTGTGATATAGGATTTGGATATATAAGTTGGGTTGGAATTTTAGGGTAAATGAATTGTGGGTTGGTGGATAATTAGTTTTGGGTTGCTCATATTGTTATTTAAAAAAAAAAAAATTGGGCCAAAAATAGGCCCCTTAATGATTTTGGGCCTGAGGCGTGGGCCTCATTGGCCTCGCCTCAGGACCGGGCCTGCGTAGTTCTAGCACATGACAAAAAGAATGCCCACTGTATGTTCTTTACATTTTGCTAATCCATCCTCCATAGCCATGACCAGTACCAGGATCCAGCCCCAAGTATTAACGGACTCCTTCAGAGCAATATATGATGAATCATTCTCTTCAAGCAAGCCCATTGGAAGAGCAGTAGGGCAGATAACTTTGGCCTCACTTTATCATACAAATCATATCTTATACATACACATACCACCAACAATCAAATTCATAGTGAAATATAAACACAGTGAAAACCATACCATCTAATTCACACATTAGAACATTCAAATCAAAACCAACTTCATTCGGCACAATTCAACTTACTGCTGGTGAAGAAGCGGGTTGAAATTTTGGGGTAAAATTGATGGGTTCACCTTAGTGTTTGGGATCAATTTTGGGGGATTTTGATTTCACTAAACATGAACAATTGCATTGTCAATTGAAGTTGTGAGTTTCAATTTCTTATTTTCTTTAGCTGGAAAGGCATGTTTGGAAGATTAATTGATGATGTGGTGATAAGTTGGCCGCTTTAAACACTTTAACATTAACATTGTGAACCCAATTAGTGAATTGCCTAGCCAATTAGAAAGCAGTGAGCAACTATTATTTGAATTTCAATTCATTTCACCGGTAGTACTGCAAAATGGTTAACATTAATAGTGCATTTGATTGTCAATATTTTTCATGAAAAATATCATTTTTTCACTCAAATTCCTATATTTGTACTATTTGATTGATATTTGTTTTGATGGAAAATATTTTCCTACATTTGGTTATGTGACCATATTTTCCTTAAGGGGAGTAGGTTTTAATTTTTCAGGTTATTCACTCTCTCATTCTCTCTCATCTACTCCCTCTCATTCTCATCTACCAACTAATAAAAAATGGACAAATATAACAGTCTCTAAGTTAAAAAAAATCAATCAAACACATTTGCTTGACAATTTCCATGCAAACAATTTTCAGGCAATTCAATTGCTTAGAAATTATTTTATTTTCCATGTAAATTTTATACTTACAATCAAACACACCTTAATATTAAACATTCAATCTTCAACACAAGTCGGGTGCGTTGGTTCCCCACTTCCCATTTTCGTTCATATCTTTCATAACATAGACATACACCTCTTAACAAAAAATTTGGGATACATATTTTTCTAAAATATTCCTTGTTTCATTAATGTTTGAAATTTTTTTATTTCTTGAAACTTCATGTATACTCATTGATGCGTTGACATGCATGAATATGCCATGAGAAGTATTAACAACATAAAACATAATAATCAAAAAGCATATTAACATAATAATAATTTAAGTAACATATTTATACACTTAACTATATAATGTACACGTGAAAATAAGGGGAGATTAGAATTTTGTTTTGAATGGAAAGTGAAGATGTTCCTAGTCACACACGAAGTCAACGTATTATAAATTGTATGCGGGACTGTTGTAGAGTTCAACTACAAAATTTGTTTTTCATCATATTATCTTGTTGAATAAAGCCAAACAAGGATATATGAATATACTGTACCAAGACAATGTGACTTATGTTGCACAATTCTAAAGAACCAATATTAAAACGAAGCATATTTCTTTAAAATTCTTCTATACACATGAATTTTGAAAAATTGGCGATATTAGTGTTCAATATTCATTAAAGCTTTCTTGACATTTACATTTGAGAAAATGGTACATGAGATAGGAATACGTTGGCTTAAAGATCTTTAGTGATCAACATTTGAGAGTGTAGTTGTATCGGGTTTCTATCTCATTTAATTTTTTTAGCAAGACTTTAGTGAAGCAATATTTATTTTTTATACATTAAAATATAATTGTACTCTTGTTTCTTTTGTTTGATATTTATCTAAAAATATCTTTAACGAAACAAATATTGTGTAAACAGTCATACAACGAGAAGTGTATTATATTAAATATAGGGTTTGATTATTGATAAAATACACATATATCTATTGATGTTTCGGTTTTATTTTCTTTTCTCTCTAATTCACAATACTGAAATTATTTATTGCTTATTCAGATTATTAAAAGTTTTCCCAAGAGAATAACCTTATGTCAAGTTGTGTTCATATCCACTCACTTCTAACATACTAGTCGTCAGCCCTTGCAATGCACGGACAGTGTTATTTTTAAGGTAACATTAGCATGTTGAGTTTTAAGGATTGACGGGGGATATTTTAGTGGAATGAAATGAACAAAATAAACTTAATTTGACAAGGTAAATTTCCATACGAGTTTACCAATAAATATAGTTTCGCGGCATCTTAAGAGAACAAAAATATTAAGAGAACGTTTTTTTGACACTACTAATAGAAATAGCATAGAAGCACCTACCATCTTAGAAATCCTAGTACTTCTTAACCTGTTTCATTAAAAAAAGAAAATAGCTTAAAAGGAAAAAAAAAAAAAAAAAAAAACTTATGAAACAGAATAATAATTTTACAGCCAAATCATAATTTTAAATTATCAATGTGGCTATCCAACAAGTATGAGAAAGTGTTTATTGACAGTTTTTTAGACTTATTAATGTGAAATGAACAATGATAGAGCATTGTATAGCACATATGTCGGAAGCGGAATTTCTTTAAAAAATTGATCTATTGAGGGTCAAAAAATATAAAAAGCTCCATATTTGCTGAGTTAAACATATGATGCAACTAAAATTTAATAAGTATGGAAAAAATAATCAATGTGAAGAGGTACAGAAATTATAAAGATTATTGATGTTAAAAAAATAAAATCAATAATTGTATTTTTTAGTATATTGCAGGTAGGGAAGCATACCATCATATACTTTAATCTAAATTCCATCTTTGCATATTTATCAGGACGGTAATTGAGCACATTATCCACCATGTATAATTGATCATCTCCAATATAGGATTAATCGTTCCTTAAAATTGTGATTGTTAACTTTTACATTCTTATTTATCAGTTTTAAGAAATTCAAAGCCTAAAATGTTAATAAACAAATTAATTCAAGGTGTTTCAGTATAGCAATTTGTCCTTTTATTATATTTTTCTTTTAACCTTTTGAAGAGTAATGTGATGGAAGAAATTGAATGAAGAGTTTCTGATGATTTCTGTCTATGTATTCAAACATATACCGAGAAAAACGCAAAAATTAAATAAGAAATTTATTGAAAGGTATATTAGAAGAGGCAACAAGAATAATTCTACCTTGACAACGTAGACGGCCAGCCAGAGATGTACCACTATTGTCGTCATCCTTGTCGATATCACACTATTTTTGCGGGAGTGATCAATAGCATCAACTGTGGTTCAATAACTAAATCTAGCACCTCCATCCAATGTATGGTTGGAGTCTCTCTCTCTCCTCATGCCTCTACGGGTCCAACATTCCCTACAGAACCAAATGCCCGTCAAAAGACAAAGACAGACATTAATATACTTCAAAAAGTGATATTGCCAACACCCAAGAATTTCTAGTGAGAGATCTATAAACTTGCTGAATAAATTCCATTTTCACAAATTGTGGCATTTGCATCAAGAAATAGAAATGCAAAAAAGAAGATCTTATGAGGCTACCTTGAAAACCCAAACAACCATAAGCATTGACATTTTATATTTAAAAATGTTCCAGTTAGGAGCATTCAAAACTTTAGTGATATAACCATAGGAGTAGCTGTGGTTTCAACAGATCAATTGCATAAAAAGGCAATTGCTAGAAATAAACCCGTGCATTTCAACTTGAGAATGTTTAGAACTCTGAAGACTGAAAAACACACAAATCGTAGTGCAACTATAGCTATGAACTTATTTCGAGGATAACATGTGCACATGTAAAACTATATAAGTGTTGCAATAGCCAATTTTTATCATGCCTACTGCATCCAGAGACTTGGCCAATAGGAAAACTATCTGTTGAATTTATATTGAGCACCAAAGCTTGCTCAGGCTCAGTTTCTTCCAGCTATTAACACCACAACCCGACAACAACGACCCAAGACAATAACCAAGCTTCCAATTTCGGTTGCCCATGAGATAGTTCACTTAGGAGACCACAAAGGTGCACTATATCTCATATATTATCACCACGATAGGTAGATATCAAATGAAGGTAGAAGAGTAGAAGAAAACATGCAAAAACCAGCCGAACACGAGAGAGGCAGAGGATATCTCTCACAAAGAGAAAAGGAGACCCATTTTATCAAGTAATAATGGCCCAAGTATGGTAAGTGTAGCTAGGTTAATAAATGGGTCAAAGTAGAGGCCCAATAAGTAAGTAAATGGGCTCATAAGTAGTCTCTCTCAATTATGGCCATCCAAGAAAGCGGATTGGGCCACGAGCAACACTAAAATATCTAGGTTGATTTGAGTGACCCAATTAACCTTTGGATCATATCGTCTTGATTGTGGTGTTATATTTCCGTTCAATCATTTGGCTAAGCCGACTAAAAACTAAAATCGAATAACATCATAGCTTGAGAGAGGTCATTTGGCAACAAATAACCTAACAACCTCCATCTTGGTGTTAAAGGACCTGCTAAAAGAAAACGTCTCCCATTAGTGACACTTTTAACAGAAAACCAATAAAATTGAAAATCATTTATCTATACCAATGTTTAGAAGATCCTTGCAGCTTCTAAACTTTACCAGTAACAGCACCTTCATACTCATATCTGAAGGGTGGTATTGTGTATGGACCTTCTCAAGTCTTACCACCTCTTGAGATACTATATCTCTAATAAAGTGTAGTCTAACATCAATGTGTTTAGTGCATTCGTGAATAATGGGGTTCTTGCATAAATTTCTAGACGATTGACTATTGGAATACACTATCACATAATCATTCAAGACACATAGTTCATGATTTACTCTAAGCCATATAGCCTTTTTAATTACTTCAGCGGTAGCAATATATTTTGACTCTGAAGTGGATAGTACAACAATGTGTTGTAACTGTGATCTCCAACTAAGACAAGAATTAGATAAGGTAAACATGTAAGAGGAGGTTGATTTCCTACCATCCATATCTCCCGCATAGTCAGCATCTACAAAGCCCTTCAATTTCACACCTTCCTTATTAGCACTAAATTTTAGATCTACATCACCCATACCCTTCAAGTATCTTAATAACCACTTTAATGCTTCCCAATGTTCAAGACCCGAATTAGCCATGTACCTACTGAGAGTACTAACAGCGAAACCTAAATCCGGTCTAGCGTAAACAATCAAATACATTATGGAACCAATCACATTAGAATACGAAATTCTACTCATGTATTTTACTTTACGTTCATCGCAAGGAGATTATTCTTTAGATAAAAAAAGTGATTAGCAAGAGGCAACGTGACAGGTTTGCAATCACCCACATTAAATTATTCAACACCTTTGATATATATATGGAGATTGATGCAAAAACAAGATAGAATTTGACCTATCTCTTTCTATTTCCATGCCTAGAATTCTCTTAGCCTTAACTAGGTCTTTCATGTCAAATTCATCACTTAGTTTTGCTTTTATATTGCTTATCCACTTAGATAATGAACAATCAAAAGCATGTCGTCCACATAAAACAACAAAAATAAATAACTATTATCAGTCTCATTGTGTTAAAAATACAAACAGTGATCAAATTTACTTCTTTGGAACCCTATAGTGAGTATAAAGGAATAAAACTTTTTGTACCACTATCTAGGTGACTGTTTTAAGCCATACAGGGATCTTTTTAGAAAACACACATAATCAAGTTTTGATTTGTCCTTAAAACCTTTCGGTTGATTCATTTCGTCAAGTTCACCATGTAAAAAAGCAGTTTTTACATCAAGTTATTCAAATTTCGAGTCAAAACGCGCAACCAATGCAAACATAACCCTACTAGTAGTGTACTTAACAGCTATTGAGAAAATCTCAATATAATCAACGCCCTCCTTTTGTGTGTAACTCTTAGTCACTAACCTAACATTAAACCTTAAGAGTTCCGAGCTATTAGTACCTTCCTTAACCTTAAAGACCCCTTTGCAATCAACGATCGATTTATTCTTAGGTCTAGGTACTAACTCCCAAGTCTGATTATTTTCTAGAGAACTCATCTTTTCTTTCATCACCTTAAGCCACTCCTTAGATTGATTACTACCCATCGCCTCTTCAAAAGTTTTTGGTTTTCTATCAATTAGTTCTTCGTAACTAGCATGGACAAAAGCTATCTCAGATTCATAACCAAACCTCCTAGGTTCTCTCATTTGTCTTCTCTCTTTATTCCTAATGAAGTTGTAATTAGCTAAAGGATTTTCTTTCTTAGGATGCTATTCTATCACTATTTTGTTACTATTCACCACCTCAGGTTCCTGAACCAGAATCTCCACCTCATTATGGAGTAGTAGGGGTAGATATCCTAATTTTTTCTAACTCCACCTTAAATCGATCTCTCTCTTCACCTCGTTCTGTTTTACTTATAGGTTCAATTTCACCTTTAAGGCAAGGCATCTCATCCTCGTTAAATGTGACATCCTTACTCATGATGATCTTAACCCCCTTTTGGCTTTTATCCCATAACCTATAACCCTTAACACCCTCGGGGTATCCTAGAAAGACACACTTTATAGCTCTAGGTTCAAGCTTTCCCTCACTCTGATGAGAAAATGCAGTACAACCAAAAGTTCTAAGCATAGAGTAATAACTCAATTTACCAGACGACCTCTCATGCGGAGTATCACCATTTAATGCAGCAAATGAAGTCAAATTAATCAAATAACAAGCAGTCATAATAGTTTCATCCCAAAACGATTTAGGGACACCAGAATTTAACATCATGCAATGCATTTTATCAAGTATGGTTCTATTCATTATTTCCTAGTATAGTCATCGATAATAGACAAAAAATACCTATTCCTACCCAATGTGAGATTACTAGTTCCCCACCGATCAGAATGCACATATTCAAGCATACTTTTAGCTTTACGAACACTAGTGGAGAACAATATTTTATGATGCTTACCAGGCACATGATAATCACAGAATGACAAATTAGACACACAGTTTCAGATTTATGTTTCAATAGATAGACCCACACTTTTTTTTTGTATAGTCATCGATAATAAACAGGAAATACCTATTCCCAACCAATGTTGGATTACTAGCAGGACTCCGCAGATCAAAATGCACATATTCAAACATGCCTTTAGCTTTATGAATATAGTGGAGAACGATGTTTTATGATGCTTACCAAGCACACAGTGATTACAAAATGATAAATTAGACGTACAGTCATTACCAAATATACCTTTTTCATTAAGTAGTTTAAGTCCCTTAATGCCTATGTGTGCAAACCTATTATGCAATGTGTGTGTGTGTGTGATCAACTTTGGCAAGAGAGATAGAGGAGTTCAAACCTCTAATCACGTCCCCAGTAGTGATGTAAATGTCATTTTTCTTAGTTCTCTTAATAGAAACTAATGCACCATTAATCATTTTTAGTATACCATTTCACCAGTGAAATCATTTTTTTCAAGTCTACTAACTGAAATCAAATTTCTAGATAGTGCAGAAATATATCTAACGTCCTTTAATGTGTACACAAAGTCCGTGTCAAATTTTATATTTATGTCACCAATTCTAGCAATCGGATAGGCAAAGTTATCACACAGTATAACATGCCCAACATTAGATTCATGCAAATTATCAAATCAATTCTTTTTAGATGTCACATGAAAAGATGCACCAAAATCAAGTATCCACTCATGCATGTGAGAATTAGTAATTAGATTCAATTCAGTAGTGTATGGAATGGGACTTCTAATCATATAGACCTCACCGTTATCTATATCGGAAGTAGAGGATAACACATTGACTTTATCTCTCTCATTAACCTTTAGCTTACCTTTCTACTTATGACAATTTTTTATAAAATGCCCTGTGTTTCCACAGTCATAGTATTTTCTAGCCTTAGTTCTAGACTTTGCTCTAGACCTACCATTTTCCTTCTTCTTCCATCCATTACTACTCAACTCATCACCACTTTGGTATCCATCATGACTGTTTTACCTAAACTGAGTTCTACCCTGCATCATTTGTAACTCACCGCTTCTTTTATCATATTTTTCAGCCTTAATTTCCACCTCTTTACTCCTAAGAGAATCTATGACAATTTTAGGTATCAACGGTCTCTACCATATTTAATGACAGTTTTAACTTCCTTATAAGAGTCGAGAATAGAATTGAGTAAAATTATGGCCTCATAGGTTTTGGACACAACCTCATCACAATTAACGATATCTTGCACCAGTTTGTTAAACATGTCTAAATTGTCATTGAAATCCTTTGAAGGATCCATTTTAAAACTGAAAAAAATTCAAGCAGGTAAAGTTTATTTGTTGTATGTTTGAGCAAATACAGATCTCCCAATTTTTTCCAAAGTTCTCTGGTGGTTTTTAGTTTAGCCACCTTTCTCAAAACAGCGTCATACAAGTGTAAAATGATTGAGATATAAACAAGCTCATCGACTTCTTCCTTTCGTTTTTTGAAAAATCAGTTGGAAAATTGCCCTTAATGGCTTTTGAAATTTTTTGTTGGACAAAAATACTCTTCATTTTTTGTTGCCCGATAGAAAAATCATCTTTTCCGTTAAAAATCCCCAAATCAAAGTTATGAATTTTCATCTTTATAGAATAGCTAAAGAATGTACAAAATATAATCAAACCACACAAAATAGTCCTAGGGTCATAGACAGTATACACCGTTCTAGATTCTCAGGTTTTTCTAGGACTCCCGTCTTAGATCAAGGAAATGTTCAAATAGGTAAGGTCTCGATAAATCTAACGGAATTAATAAGCAGAGGAAGTAACAATGCAACAAAAGGTATGTTTAACAAATAACCAGTTTCACTATAATTATATCACTAAGAATGAGACACTAATTTAACCAAAAGACACGTACTCAATCAATCAGTTAAAAGCAAGTAATCCTAATTTTTAGCACAAGCAATGGTTGCCAAGCAATGACAACCTCCAATCCTAAGGATCACCCCACATGATAATCTGATAGTGTGATAATGTAAATGTTTCAGCCAATTTACCAGAGCGAACCTATCTGAATCTGTAAAGTGGAGAGATACGAAATTGCTGCTTTAGGGCCACCACTATTTGCCTTAAAGATTCAGCAAATATGCCAATTCCAATCAACCATAAATGCAGATTAAGGTCGAGGCAAAATCGTCCAAAATTTTTTGTGTAACCTAAAACACTAACCAAACACATCAGTATGTTCAGGAGATTACAATAAATAAAAGGGCAGAAAAAATCATGTCGCAGGACTGCCCATGTGCCGTCGTCGACTGCCTCCGCAACGCACCGCCTCTCCAGGGGCGCCTCGACCTACTACGATGGGTACAGCCTCCATTTGTCCAATGGAGTTCTGTTTTAAAAGTAATTGAAGTTTTTAGATTCGGGAAGGTTGAAGAAATCACCTATTTCTCCCAATTTTTGATCTGATTTTTGCAAGATTATGATAGCCCACGCTTTGATGCTAGATGTTGAACGTATATTGAGCACCAAAGCTTTCGAGGCTCAGTTTCTTACAATTATTAACACCACAACCCGACAAAAATGACACAAGACAATAACCAAGCTTCCACTTCTGGTTGTCAATGAGATAGTTCACTTAGGAAACCATAAAAGTGCACTATATCTCATATATTATCACCACTATAGGTAGAAATCGAAAGAAGCCAGAAGAGTTGAAAAAACTTGCACAAACTGGCCGTACACGAGAGAGGCAGAGGAAGTCTCTCACAAAGAGAAAAGGAGACCCATTTTATTAAGTATTAATGGCCCCAGTATGGTAAGTGTCGCTAGGTTAATAAATGGGTCAAAGTAGAGGCCTAATAAGTAAATGGGCTCATATGTAATCTCTCTCCATTATGGTCATCCAAGAAAGCGGATTGGGCCACGAGCAACTCTAAAATATTTAGGTTGCTTCGAGTGGCCCAATTAACCTTTGGGTCATATCACCTCAATTGTGGTGTTATATTTCCATTCAGTCATTTGGCTAAGTCGACTGAAAACTAAAATCGAATAACTATTGGAAAAATGAGTGAGTGGCTCACTTTTGGCACAATTTTCGGTGGGACCCGTTGGTCCAATTTGGAATATCAAAGTTGATATGTGTTCTCCTCCGCGAGAACATCGAAGTCATGTATTTATTTGCCAAAAATGAAACTCGGGTGAATGAGAAATTGGAGTCTAAAGTGGACCATTGGAAATGGTCTATATTGGTGGGAAAACTTTGTCCCACATAGGAAAAATATAGAAACCAAAACCACTTTATATATGGCTATGCATTGGAATGGTGTGATCATGTGTAGCATAGAGACTCTCTCCATGTGTGCGCGCAGGAGGAGTGCAAATCACGGACATAAATAACCTTCGGAACTTGAACTTGAGTGCGGATGTCGGACCAAACGGAATAAAAATTGGCCAGTTTGGACTGTCCGCATTTTACAATTTTTTTGTTGTTTTTCCAAATGACTTTTGAGTGTCTGAAACTCATAAAACTCCAATGGTTGAAACCGAAGTGTAACTCCAAAAACTGCAATAGTTAATGCAAAAAACTAATGGTCAGATTCAGTCTACATAATTCACTCAATTTCCAGCAGTTCACACATTAAATTTTCGTCTGTAATTTCCAGCCTGTTTTTTGCTTTGTTCCTATTTTCTGTTTTGTTCCGTCTCATTCCAGTAATGTGATATTGTTCAAACACTCGACCAGTTTGTCGGAGTAGAATCGCGGTGCTCGAATTCTGTCGATTACTGTTGTATCCTGGGAAACACGAGCTTGGACTAAACCTCTGGCACCACGGTAAGGGGGCGAATTTGTCTTATGGAAACTGTGTTTACATAGGTCTCAGGTTGAAATTATATCTGCTATTTATTTAGTTTGCAATTTTACATATTTACTTATTTAATTTGCAACGTACTTGAAATTTATGTTAAAAACAGATAACTATTTTTTTTTTCTAATTCGTTATATGTGTGAAAAATAGATTTCACATATAGGGTATTTCTATTTGTAAGAGAAAAAATTTGTGTTATTTTAGTTAGTGTATGAATAAAAACACTTAATGTAAATTTTTGTGCAAATACGGTGAGATTCACCTGCAAATACAGTAAGCTGCCATATATGGTGAGTCGTACTGTCAAATACGGTGAGATGCAAAAACGGCGAGTTACACTGTCAAATACGGTGAGTTGTACTGCCAAATACGATAAGCAATTGCCAAATACGGTAAGTGTGAATATGGTGTCTAAAACACAAATACGGTATATGAGAGCCCGATTCCACTCCATACACTACCGATTAAATTTTCCAGCAAACTTAAGACAAATTTCTTAATACGTATTGGTAGTAAACAAGTTTATTTATTTATTGGAGACTAATAATTGTTTCATTTTTAGAAATGGCTGCCGAACCAACCAACATGGATGTGACCCAAACTGTTCCTGCTGGAAATGAAGTTGTAGGCTCTACTATGGCTCAAGGGCTAAGCTCTGTTGTGGCTAACTTGCCTAGTCGTGTTGTGAGTCAAACTGTGGCTCCAACAACTGGCCAAACGGTTACTGTTCCGGTTAATTATGGAGAGAAATCGGAGAAATTCAATGGCTTGAATTTCAAGAGGTGGTAGTAGAAATTACTATTTTACCTGACCACCTTGAATCTTGCGAGATTCTTGACTGAGACTGCTCTTGTACTCAAAGAAGGAGAAGGAGATATTCAAGCAGTCAGTGCACTTGATGCTTGGAAGCATTCAAACTTTTTATGTCGAAACTACATTATGAATTGTTTAGCAGACACGCTATATAATGTGTATAGCATGATGAAAACTGCTAAGGAGTTGTGGAAGTCTTTAGACCAAAAATACAAAACTGAGGATGCCAGGGCTAAAAAGTTTATAGTTGGTAGACTCCTAGACTATAAGATGGTGGACTCCAAAACTATTATCAGTCAAGTGCAAGAACTCCAAGTGATTCTTCACAAAATTCATGCCGAAGGAATGGTGTTGAGTAAAACCTTTTAAGTGGCAGCAATTATTGAGAAATTGCCCCCCGCATGGAAAGATTTCAAAAACTATTTGAAACACAAACGAAAGAAAATGAACGTTGAAGAACTTATTGTTAGACTTCGAATTGAAGAAGACAGCAAAAGTTTAGAAAAGAAGTGGTTCAATCCTAGTGTTGCTAAAGCCAATGTTGTGGAGTATGGTCAAAGCAGTAAGAGTTACAAAAACAAGTTTGGGCCATTCAGTGGAAAAAAGACGAAGCACGGACGAAAATGTGAAATTTCTAAGAAGAAATTTCAAGAGAAATGCTTCAATTGTGACAAAGTGGGCCACAAGTCTTTGGAGTGCAGATTGCCAAAGAAGAAGAAAGAAGCAAATGTGGTTGATTACATGGCACAAGATGTGTCGGAGTTGAATATCTCAGCCGTCATTTCTGAAGTGAATATGGTGGGTTCAAACCCTAAAGAGTGGTGGATTGACACCGGTGTTACGAGGCATGTGTGCTCTGATAAGGAGCTGTTTACTGCGTTCGAAGCAATTGAGAATGGAGAGAAGTTGTTTATAGAAAATTCAGCAACTTCTGAAATCAAAGGTCAAGGAAATGTGGTTCTGAAAATGACCTCGGGAAAAGAGCCGACTCTTAACAATGTGCTATATATGCCGAAAATTCGTAAGAATTTAGTGTCCGGGTCTCTTTTGAGTAAGCATGGTTTTCTTATTGTATTTGAGTCAGATAAAGTCATTCTATCAAAAAGTGGAATGTTTGTCAGAAAAGCTTATGTTTACGACGGTATGTTTAAGCTGAATGTAATGGTTATGAAACCAAAAATGAATAAAGCAAATTCTTCTGCTTATTTGATTGAGTCTTCTAGTTTGTGGTATGGTAGACTAGGATATGTTAACTATGATACTTTACGTAGACTAGTTAACTCGAATAGCATACCCAAGTTCTATAATGATTCCAAATATAAGTGTGAAACTTGTGTTGAGACAAAATTGACAAAGTCACCCTTTAAGTCAGTTGAACGGAACACAGAACCACTTGATTTAATTCACAGTGATGTTTGTGACTTAAAACGTGTACAAACAAGAGGTGGGAATAAGTATTTTATTACTTTTGTCGACGATGGCACAAAATACTGTTATGTATATCTGCTTAAAAGCAAAGATGAAGCTATAGAGAAATTTTTTCTCTATAAGAATGAAGTTGAAATTCAACTTAAAAAGAAAATTAAGGTACTATGGAGTGATCGAGGTGGTGAGTATGGAGCACCGTTTGTTGATTTTTGTGCACAACACAGAATCATACATGAAACCACCGTACTTTATTCACCGCAACAAAACGGTGTAGTTGAACGAAAAGATCGTACCTTAAAAGAAATGATGAATGCAATGCTAGTAAGTTCTGGGTTACCTCGGAACATGTGGGAGGGAGCTGTGTTATTAGTTAATTACCTTTTAAACAAGGTGCCCCGAAAGAAATTGGAAAAGACCCCTTGTGAGTTATGGAAAGGAAGAAAATCTTCCTATAAACACTTATGAGTGTGGGGGTGTCTTGCAAAAGTGCTGTTCCAACACCAAAGAAGGTAAGGATAAACCCGAAAACTATAGACTGCGTCTTCATTGGCTATGCACGTAATAGCAGTGCTTATCAATTTCTTGTGTATGATTCAAAAATTCTAGACATACACAAAAACACGATAATGGAATCGAGGAATGCTTCATTCTTTGAAGAAATATTTCCATACAAGTCCAAAGAGGAAGCCAGCTCCCCTAAACGAACATATGAGACAATGACTGAAAATATTCAGGACGAAGAATTAGAAAAGAAGACTGAGGTTAGACGCAGCAAACGAAAAAGGACAGAAAAGTCTTATGGTCCTGATTTTCTAACCTATATGGAAAGCGAACCTCAAAGTTATCAAGAAGCTGTGAATTCCCCGGAAGGACCTCAATGGAAAGATGCTATTAAAGGTGAAATATATTCCATACTGCAAAATCATACATGAAAGCTAGTGGATCTTCCTCCTGGATGTAAACCACTAGAATACAAATGAATTTTCAAAAGAAAAATAAAAGCAGATGGAACTATCGAAAAGTACAATGCCAGATTAGTAATAAAATGTTACAAACAAAGGGAAAGCCTTGATTACTTTGATACGTATTCTCTAGTGAAGAGAATAACATCTATTAGGGTTATTCTTGCGATTGCTACTTTGAGAAATCTAGAAGTACATTAAATGGATGTTAAAATGGTTTTTCTAAATGGAGATTTAGAAGAAGAAATTTACATGGAACAACTCGAGGGGTTTTCGTCACCAAGACAGGAAAAGAAAGTCTATAAACTGGTGAAGTCATTATATGGCTTGAAACAAGTACCAAAACAATGGCATAAAAAATTTGACAATATCATGATAGAGAGTGGATTGAAACTTAATGAATGTGACAAATGTGTTTACGTCAAAGACACTAAAGATTGCTATGTCATTTTATGTCTTTACGTTGACGACATGCTTATTGTTGGTAGTAACAATAAGATGATTGAATCCACTAAAAATATATTAAATTCGAGATTTGATATGAGAGACATGGGTTTAGCTGATGTTTACTTGGAGTCAAAATCTCAAGAACATCAGATGGGTTTGTTCTAATCCAGTCACATTATGTAGACAAAATTTTAAAAAAATTCAACAAGGATGATACTGGCTTGGCTAGAACACCGATAGATACGAGTCAACATCTTTCCAAAAACAACGGTGAAAGTGTCTCTCAAGTAGAATACTCGAGAGTTATTGAAAGTCTAATGTACTTAATGAGTTGAACAAGACCTGACATAGCCTACACAGTTAGTAAATTGAGTAGATATACGATTAATCCAGGAAATGATCACTGGAAAGGTATAGTAAAAGTACTGAGATACTTAAGATATACTCGTGACTATGGAATACACTATACCAGACATCCAGCAGTCATTGAAGGATACAGTGATGCTAATTGGATATCTAATATAAAAGACTCAAAGTCCACCAGTAGATATGTGTTCACTTTGGGAGGTGCTGCCATCTCATGGAAATCCTCTAAGCAAACGGTTATAGCCAGATTTACGATGGAATCTGAGTTTATAGCCCTAGATAAATGTGGTGAAAAGGCCGAATGGTTGCGCAACTTCTTAGAGGATATTCCAAGATGGTCCAAACCTGTGCTTGCAATTTGCATATATTGTGACAGTCAATCAGCAATAGGAAGGGCACGGAGTAACATGTACAATGGTAAGTCTAGACATATACGTCGTAGACACAATACCATTAGACAACTACTCTCAACTGAGAGTTATCACAATTGACTATATTAGGTCAAAGGATAACATTGCGGATCCGCTAACCAAAGGGTTAAATAGAGAGTTAGTTGGGAAATCATCGAAAGGAATAAGACTCAAGCCCTTGAAAGAATAAGTCATTACAAAGGAAACCCAACATAGTTGATTGGAGATCCCAAGATCTAGGTTCAAAGGGACAACCTAACTGTAAAGACTTGATAAAATCACTGTAAGAGTATCACCTCTTGTCCATTCCTATAATATAATAGTGATGCCCGTAAGGATGAATGTTAAGCAATAGGCCTTTAATGATTCTTACGTGTCGAAAATCGAGCCAAGTAATACGGGTTACTTGTAATAAGAAATCACCTATGTGAGAAAGAAGTGGGGCCACTTCTAAGAGAATTGTGTGGGGCTCGATTCTTAGAAACTTTCACAGAACCAGACATATGTTCATGACCAAAACGAACATAATAATGAGAACTAAAGGGTGTTAGGAAGAATCCTGTGTAAAGTATATCATCGTTTACACAAACGGCAGAACAGTTCAAAGACATTGCGTCTACTGGTCAGCTAGTAAAGTAAATATGCTTTCACAAGGGAAGGTTCAAAGGGTAACACCTACCTATCCTATGCAGGCTTCAACCGTTGAACTTTATCACCAAGTCTTATGTCTCACGTTTTGTGTCTCTCCCAATTTTCATTCATGTGGGGGATTATTGGAAAAATGAGTGAGCGGCTCACTTTTGGCACAATTTTCGGTGGGAATCTTTGGTCCAATTTGGAATATCAAAGTTGATATGTGTTCTCCTCCGCGAGAACATTGAAGTCATGTATTTATTTGCCAAAAATGAAGCTTTGGTGAATGAGAAATTGGAATCTAAAGTGGACCATTGAAAATGGTCTATGTTGGTGGGAAAACTTTGTCCCACATTGGAAAAATATGGAAACCAAAATCAATTTATATATGGCTATACATTGGAATGGTGTGATCATGTATAGTATAGAGGCTCTCTCCACGTGTGTGTGCAGGGGGGTACAAATCAAGATAAAAATAGCCTTCAGACCTTGAATTTGAGTGCGGGCGTGACCTGCGCACACGAATGTCGGACCGAACGGAGCAAAAACTGGCCAGTTTGGACTGTCTGCATTTTGCAATTTTTTTTTGTGATTTTCCAAATGAATTTTGAGTGTTTGAAAATCCTAAAACTCCAATAGTTGAAACCAAAACGTAACTCTAAAAACTGCGATGGTTAATGCAGAAAACTAAAGGTCAGATTCAGTCTACATAATTCACTCAATTTCCAGCAGTTCACACACTGAAATTTTCGTCTGCAATTTCCAACCTGTTTTCTGCTTTGTTCCAGTTTTCTGTTTTGTTCCGTCTCATTCTAGTAATGTGATATTGTTCGAACACTCGCCCAATTTGTCAGAGTAAAATCGCGGTGCTCGGATTCTACTGGTTTCCGTTGTATCCTAGGAGACAGGTGATCGAACTAAACCCTAGCACCACGGTAAGGGGGCGAATTTGTCTTAAGGAAACTGTGTTTACATAGGCCTCATGCTGAAATTATATCTGCTATTTATTTAGTTTCCAATTTTGCATATTTATTTATTTAATTTGCAACGTACTTGAAATTTATGTTAGAAGCAGATTAATAAAATAAACTGTTTTTTTCTAATTCGTTATATATGTGAAAAATAGATTTCACATATAGGGTATTTCTATTTATAAGAGAAAATTTGTGTTATTTTAGTTAGTGTATGAATAAATATACTTTATGCAAATCTTTGTGCAAATACGGTGAGTTTCGCCTGCAAATACAGTAAGCTGTCATGTACGGTGAGTTGCACTGTCAAATACGGTGAGTTGCACTGCCAAATACGGTAAGTGTGAATCCGGTGTCTAAAACACAAATACGGTATATGAGAGCCTGATTCAACTCCATACACTACCGATTAAATATAACAACAATAACATCATAGTCCAGGAGAGGTTGTTTGACAACAAATTGCCTAACACTTTCAAATTATAGAATATCGGTTTGAAGGCCAGTAAAATGCAAGCAGTCTTTAAAGTTATATTATGAACATCTATTAGCCGATTATAGTATTTTATGGGAATTGTTATGCAAGCTAAACATTCATAGGAATGCAATTTTTCCATATTTGCATTGGCAGGGTCCAAGATTAATAAGTTGTAGTGCTTCGTCCCGTTTATCTGTTGAGGCTTGATGCCAATTCAATGGCCATCATGTTGAAAGTACCAGGGTCTGACAAAAAAAATCTCACAAATATTAATTGATGTATATTTACAAATATAAATAGTGTATGCATTTTCATAGCCAATAAGTAGCTAACATGACAAGAAGATTAATCCACAACTGCCTTCCAGTAAAGGGTCTCAAATTCCAATGCTTTCAACCCTTTCCTCCAGTACTTCTTCAAATAACTCTTCAATGAAAGAAATTATTCCATGCACAATTGATGGTAATAACCAAAATAAATATGAACATAATCGAAACCATTAAGAAAAAAAGAAGGTAAAAAGTAATTCCCTAAGTGGAAAACCATCAAATCAATTGAATGGTTGCGTGGAAAGACACATGAAATTACATATATCATAATTAATATTTCAATTCACAGTAAGATTATATCTGGAGAAGATAACCTTCATATTTTCCCTCTTTAGTACAAGCATGGATGCTTTGAAAGATCGTGTAATTAATTCTACTTTTCAAGAGAGCAGTTCTTTTATTTGAATGCAGGGAAGGGGGACCATCTGACTTTGGTGTATAGTGGAAATAATTTATGTGCCTGTATTCATATATTCAAAGCAGAATACATTGTATACTAATAGAAAGGATTTTTTTAAAACACGTAAGAATGCAATCTAAAGAATGGGTGCTTAAATGTAGAAAATCAGTATACAAGAGATAAACATGTAAATACTAAATGTTATATCACTTTTTAGTCTGAATGTAAATATAACTTTTCATATCATAAAATGGATGGCTTTACAAACAAGATTCCGTTATTATAGCTAAAAGAAACAAAGTTACACCTACGCAGGTAACATAACACAACAATTACACCTTGGGTTCCCCTGTAATTAGAAAAAAAAAAAAATTACATGCTAAACAGAACAAAACAAAAAACTCACATATTGTGCTCATATGGGAATTCAAGACTTGTTGAAGACATAACAGGAATTTTGTTGTTCATATAGAGGGAAAAGAATGAGGCTTTGGAGGTACAAATTGTGTTAATTGAGAGCTACTCTTTGATGGAAAGGGAAAGGAAAAGGGACGAGAAAAGGGAGAGGAAAAGGGACAACGTTAGAGCTGCTCTTAGGAAACGAAGTAATGAATGGCATAAAACAAATTCAGTGTGGAAGTATATTACTGTAGCAAAATCATTAGAAATAAACATTTTCATCAGTTGATCCAAGGTTGCCTTTGAATGCACCTTCTCATACATACCTCATTTTCAACAACACGAATTCACATTAGATTATTAAGAATCCGAAATGCCATTATAACAGTGATTAATAGTTAGAAAGTTGGGTGGAATCAAAAGCGAAGAGATGGCATCTTTAATGGTTGTTTTGATATCTTCGAAGTGCTTTTGTGAACTTGATAAGTTACATCTACAATAGAAACATTAGGGGTTAAGAATATAGAAAGTCACTCTATTCATTTTGTTGTCGACTTTTGTAAATACTTTTCCAACAGCCCTTGAGTTCAATCCAAAAATATAATTAGATATGACGTAACTTTACAGATGAATAAATTTTTCAAATCGAGATTGCCTATATCTTTGCTGCACTGGAAATGGAACATACAAATAAGTAATTTGTCAAATACCATGTAATGACAAATTTGATTCTTTTTTGCCACTCAATAAATATGGTATTATCTCAAAAATTGAAATATGGTCCTACCTTTCATCACGTTTATGGAAAAATTATAGAAACATTCTGGGATAGGTCGGAGGATTAGTCAATAGTGAGAGAGGAGATCGCTTGTTCCATGAAAAGTTCTTTCAAACAGCTCATCTATCCAATTAATGATCCACTTTCAGAAATTCTAGAAACCTCCCATCTTAGTATACATTTTCAATTTTGTCCTTCCGACTTATGTTATACTTATATGTCTAATTATATTTGATTTCTTATTTTTTCCTTAATTTAAATTTAGACAAAAATAAATTTTATAAAAATATTTATAATGGCATTGGATTCAATAAATTTATTAAATTATTCTAAAATATTTGTTCATGTTGATTTGTTAACTATTTGTCAATTGTATTTGAGAAAATTTTATAATAAGATTTATATTGTACTTTTCAGCAGAAATGATTTCAGCCAAATCGAAAGTGGAAAAATTACGTCGTAAGAAAAAAAAGAAAAAGAAAAAAGGAAGATATACAGATTAATTATAATAATAACATAACAATTTAAATATCGAATAGAATGAGAAATGAGAAATTTATATATATTAAAAATAATAACATGTCGTAAAAAATAAGAAAAGGAAAACATATATATTAAAAATAATAACATAACAATTTACATATCAAACAGAATGTAACGTGAGAAGTCTATATTTACTTTTAGCTGGTTGGGGAATATATTACAAAAAAGTAATTGGGGTGTCCTCAACTTCAATTTAAATAGATTTCTAGATGTTTATAAATTCTCGTAAATTTCCTGGATTTTAATAGAATTAAACAAATTTTATAAGATCTGAACATAAATCTATAATATAGATTTGTATTTCACAAATTCTAATTAGATTTTGGTCATTTTATTAAAAATATTTATATCTCAATTGCTCAAAGCAATGTGTCAACCGAAACACTGGATAAAATTTCAAAATTTTACCATTCTATATCAAGTCTATTTTTTCCTTTCGAAACAAATTATGTCGAGTCGAGTAACTTTCTCTAAAATTAATGTTCAAATCCCAACTCTCTACAAAAGTGCATCTTATTCTTCATTCAAAAACTGGAATAATAGTCAAAAACAAAAAACAACAAATAAAAAATAGAAAACAGAAAACATATTCACGATCTGTTGATATATAGGATTTACTTTTTAAATATTGCAAAAGAGTAACATTACGTTTATTACTTTTCAGGGGAGATCTAAATTAAAGATTTTCATAAGAGATCGTACCATTATTTTTTATATTATTATTTTATTATTTTTTTTTTTACTTTAATCACTCATTGTGTACAAATTGAATATGAACTTTTTAAGAAAACATAAACCAAGAAAATGGTGTAGTTTACAAATTTGTGATTAGAAAATAAAACTTATAACATTATGTTTATTAAAGAAATTCATAACCTTTTCATTTAAAGAAAAAATTTTCTAAGCAGAATTCAATTATCAATACTCTTCATTCACATCGTTCACAGCATTTCTCCATATACGTGAGACAATATTACTTCATTCATTTGCATAATTTCTTTGTTTTCCTTGAGTTTCAAAACATCTTCAACCCCTTAAATTCCTGATAATGATGATGATGGAGATGAATATTCACAATCCAGTTCAACATAAAATTCATCCAAATGACGCTCTTTACAAAAATAAAATAAAATTATGCGATCCTCCACAAGCTAATACTAGCTCTACTTGTGTTTTAAATGAAAATGGAGGTATCAGTATAAAAATTCTGAATTGTGATTTGGATATGGCAAATATTATCTCGATTACATTTCTCAAGGAAGTAGGATGAAGTTTGAATAGTTCATTAGCATTTTCAGGATTATGACATGGAATCCTGGAGATGACATCAAATACATTGAGAATGGATCTAACAACTGACGATGATTTGGCAATCCACAATCCATAAGAAAATATTTACCTGAGTATATAGTACATCATATTTAAGTTTGATCTCATGTCAAGAAAAATATATCTTATAACCAATTCAAGAAAAAAAGTACTTACCCCGTGGTAATTTAAGTCCATTTCTTCTAACCAACACGTCATTTAGTAGTTTTGAATCATTAGATGAATCCTCACATCAAATCAGGATAGAGGATCCAAATCAAAGGTGCAAGTTGCCAAAATACATTTTATGATAAAGATTTGTAACGATTACAATAGTCTCTTATGTCACGTACTGATACTGTAGTCAGTATGTGTGTATGCCATCAGTAGATCCAAAACAATCCTAAACGAATATAATATACTAAGAATTTATTTTGTTGTAATTGCAATAATAGTTATGTATCAAATAGGCGATGCCCCATCGGCCAATGTGGGACCCCCTCCATCATGCATATGCCACATAATTATGGATATATTTATGTGTATAACAATAGTCCCCAAGTCTGAGTCGTATAGTTATATGCGAGTTAGACTTGAAATATAAGCTGCTAAATAGGTGAAATCTTACATATTGCCTCAAAAAATATGAGTAGCTCTAATAAGCGAGACTTACGAACTGTCTCGAAAAATATGCATCGATCTCAAATGGGTGAGGACTTACAAATTGTCTCGAGAATATAAGCTACTCAAATAAGTGAGGACTTACGAACTACCTCAAAAAATATCTTTTTGAGCCATATTGCTATAATTTTTTGAAATTTCGACAGCATCTTCTCTGTAATATAGACAACCCAACCTGTAATATATCATAACATTTCTGCCACACATATATATAATAAATTAAGATCCATTTGCCCTCAAATTACTCATAACCATTAAGTGAATAATGACATATACATTTCTTCAAAATATAATACGCAGAAGGCTTATCATGCATCACAATAAATCATATGCTCGCACAGCTTAGTGTATTAGTAGTGCTATAGTGAAGCAAATAACATGATATCGATAATAAAATGAAAATGATAATAACATGGCATACGTACTAGCTATAATGAAAATAATGTATGATATGCTAGCAGTGATATGGCATTCATGATTTTCAGCAGTAATATGATACATATGCTAGCAATAATATGTTATAACACTAAGATACTAGTATCACAATAGTCCATCAAGTCTGAGTCAAATATTTATATGCGGCTTGGACTTGAAATATAAGCCACGTGTGATAAAGTTGATGTCCAGACAGGACTCATTATATACGCTACTATGATAAGCTGATGTAGAGGCAGGACTGAATATATAAGCAGCTATGATAAGCTGATGTAGAAGTGATGCTCGAACATACATAGCATAGGAGGCCATGCTTGAACATAAATAGCAGAGACCATGCTCGAACATAAATAGCAGAGGCAATGCTCTGGATGTATAAATAGTTGTACTGATACTGATGCAGAGGCTAACTCTGAGCTAAATATAAGTAGATGTACTAACATCGTGACACATAGGCAAGATGAGCTCTCTTGAATATATATGTATTTGTAACAAATTAGCTTGGTAATTTGCAGTATATGAGCTTGTCATATAATAATTATTTCGAAGAGACCTATGAGCTTACCATGGATAAATTAACTTGGTAATCTGCATTATATGAGCTTGTCATATAATAATTATTTCGAAAAGACTTATGGGCTCGCCATAGACAAATTAACTTGGGCTCCCCATAGACAAGCTCATAAATAATAATTATTCTGAAGAGACCTATGGGCTTGTCATAGTCAAATTAACTTGGTAATTTGCAATATATGAGCTTGTCACATAATAGTTATTTCGAAGAGACCTATGGGCTCGTCATAGACAAATTAACTTGGTAATTTGCAGTATATGAGCTCGTAATATATAATTATTCCGAAGATACATATGGGCTTGCATAATTAAAGATAAGCAGCTGGTGAGGTGGGGAATAAACATCCAGCGATGCTAGAAATAAATATCTCGCGGAACTAGGAATAAGCATTTGACAAGGTGGGGTATTAAAATCCTGCGAGACGAGGAATAAACATCTCGCTAGGCCACGAATAAGCATCTGGCGATGCTAGGAATAAACATTCCATGAGGTGAAGAATAAATATCTCGTGGAGCCAGGAATAAACATTTGGCGAGGTGGGGTTAAATATGTCGCAAGGCCAGTGATAAGCATTTGGTGATGCGCGGAATAAACATTCCATGAGGCTAGGAATGAATATCTCTCAAGGCCAGGAATAAGCATTTGGTGATGCGAGAAATAAACGTCTCGCGAGGCGAGGAATAAATATATCGCGAAGCCAGGAGTAAGCATCTGACGAGGCGGGGAATAAACATCCGATGATGCGATTAATAAACATCTTGCAGAGTCAGGATAAGCATCTTGCAAGGTGAGGAATAAATATTTCACAGAGCCAAGAATAAGCATCTGATGAGGCAGAGAATAAACATCCCGTGAGGAGATGAATAAACATCTCGCAAAGCCAGGAATAAACATCTCGTGAGGCGGGGAATAAACATCCCAAGAGGCGAGGAATAAATATATCACAAAGCCAGTAATAAGCATCTGGTGAGGCGGGAAATAAACATCCCACGGGCGAGGAATAAATATCTCGCGGAGCTATGAATAAGCATTTGGCGAGATGGAGAATAAATATCTCGCAAGGCCAGGAATAAGCATTTGGCGATGCGAGGATTAAACATCCTGCGAGGCGAAGAATAAATATCTCGCAAGGCCAGGAATAAGCATCTGACGAGGCGGGGAATAAATATCTTTCAAGGCCAGGGATAAGCATCTGCCGAAACTCGCAAGGCCAAGAATGAGCATCTAATGATGCGACGAATAAACATCTCGCGAGATGAGGAATAAACATCCTGCGGAGCCAGGAATAAGCATATGGTGAGATGGGGAATAAACATCCCGCGAGGCGATGAATAAGCATCTCGCAAAGTCAGGAAAGGCTCCTTTTGCAAGGCCTAACACATTTGACCATTTGCCTCTTCCCTTTTTTCAACGAACAAAGACCTGTAAAATACCCTCTATTTCTTTATTCAAGGAATAAGGACTTCAAGGTATTGCCTCTTCCTTTATTGAAGGAATGAGGATTTCAAGATGCCGCCTCTTTCGTTATTCAAGGACCAAGGCCTTATAGAATTTTGCATCTGATAATAAGAAATCCATGAGCTAGGATTCACCTTCATTTAATGAGAAAACTACGATTTGAGGCTCGCCTTAGGTAATTGGGATGATCAATGGAGCCTTTGAACAAGAGAAATCCAGACTAAATATTTTATCGAACACTTTGCTTACACTTGTTAAAACAATTCTTTGGCAAGAATAAGATTTGTAGTCCATCCACGACACCATTAAGAATTATAGTAGGAAATTTCACATAGCATTTGCAATTCGTCATTGTGGATATTGTTTTAATTCATGCACAAATGAGATGGTATATCATTGTAAATTTAACATGCAAATAGAAGAATTTGCCACCTCTAATTCAACTTCACCATTATCTATCTTTTAATTCATGCACAAATGAGATGGTACAACTTGATCGCCGAACTAGACATTCTACATATTCACCATTTATATGATAATCATTAACTTATTTATGTTGCGGAAGCTCTCTCAAAAGGATCTTCAAACGGTGGTTTTTCAGGCTCAGTCCAACGTACATTTCTCAACCAACAACCAGTCCAATCGGCTCCAAACCACCATAAATTGATTCACCTTGGTTGCTATGCAAT
Organism: Olea europaea var. sylvestris; assembly: GCF_002742605.1. Lineage (NCBI taxonomy): Eukaryota > Viridiplantae > Streptophyta > Magnoliopsida > Lamiales > Oleaceae > Olea > Olea europaea. The sequence continues at coordinate 7,518,414 of NC_036257.1, read as the reverse complement.
CTTACCCATGTAGGACAAGAAATGATGATGATTTATAGCCACAAAGGCTAGGAGAAGACACCATAAAGGTATACTATGAAAGAACCACTAATTGCACACATTATACAAGCGTTCTGGACACCTTTTTCTCACACAAAAGGAGGGCAACCGGGATTCACTATTTCTTCTCTCAAAATCACACAAAACATCATATGAAAGTGGCTAGGGTTATAGCCAAATATATACTCTAGGGTTATGCTTTAAGTTGGGCCATTAAAGGGGTAAACGGGCCAAGATTCAAGCCATCCATAAGGAATACAATTGAGCCGGGTGTAGCTCATGAACTTGGTTGTTGGACTTATTTCATTCATCGGCCTATGCCTATGAAATAATATTAACCCATGTTAACATCATAGTCTGAGATTTATTAGGTATCAAAAACCCAACAAATCTCCACCTTGATACCCAATAAATCCTCAAGCAATCAAAACACACAGTTAGCACTTGCATAATCAAGGTAGCCAATAAAATTGGATCACAGACCTTACCTCGTGTTTCCAACTTGAAACACATACCATACCTGCTCCATGTACTTTCTGGGGCTAAGGTCAAAAACACCTAAGTAGAAGCAAATATTTAACAGCAAACAATCAAGAGCAAATACACATGTGATGACGATATACTATAGGATAACACACACAGATCTTTTCAAAAACACGTTCACATAGAACCATAGATTAATACCAAGTCAATCAAATCACGGCTAACCACATATGCAACACATGCATAAATGACCCTAAGAAAAGATCTCACCACACTTATCCTATCCCATTCCGTGTTGCTCACACCTCGAGAACACATATCTCCTCTCATCGCCCACCAAGCTCATTAGATAGATCACTCAACTCATGTCTAACTGACAAGTCACAATAGATTCTAAGTCCACGGGATAATCCTCTATCTCCACATCACTTCTCCCAACCTATGTGAATAATGGGTCTCCACTTAACAAAAGTGATAGAAGTGCCTCTTTCATACTCCACCTGATCAGGGTCTCTTTCCAGATAAAGGATTCTAGACATTTGATCACATCTCCACTCGTGATTCAAATGTGACACTCCACATCCCCGATACAAACCACCATGTACCCTTAGGCATCTATACTCCACCTCACCAAAAGACACACAACACACTGCTAATGCATCCTAACCAATTATGCATGCAAGTAATTACACCAAGTAATCCTAATGTCTCAAACTCATGCAAATACACATATCAAACACATTGAAATGTAACAGATAATCATGCAACAAAATTTAGACAATCACACACATGCAGAAATGATCACACACAGATGCATATGTAGTGAGTAGGTTTACACTGAATAAACCTCAATAGGGTCATAACTTGACCCCTCAACCAAATTTGTCTCACCTCCCATCTTACCCTTCAGCTTATCTTTCTTTTTGGGACAGTCCCTAATAAAGTGTCCAGACTTACCACAACTGTAACACCTTCTATCATTAGACTTGTCTCGTCCCTTGCCCTTCTTCTTACACCCTCATCACTCGAGTCACTACTCGAATCACTATCGTCTTGAGTTCTACCCAAATTCATCTGCTTAAACTTCATTATACTCCTCATCATATGTAATTCGCCACTCCTCTTATCCTCCTTTTCAGCCTTAATCTCCATCTCTTTACTCCTAAGTGAGTTTATGACAATCTCGGGTGGTAAGGTGTCTCTACCATACTTAATTGCATTCTTAACTTCCGTATATGACTCAGGCATGGAATTAAGCAGGATAATAGCCTTATACGTTACAGATACCTCTTCATCACAATTAACGATGTCTTGAACTAACTTGTTAAAGACGTCCAGATTATCATCAAGATCTTTTGAAGAATCCATTTTAAAGCTGAAAAATCGTTCAAGCAAGTACAATTTATTAGGAGTTGACTTAAGCAAATATAAGTCCTCCAACTTTTCCCAAAGTTGTTTCGTAGAATCCGATTTTCCTACTTTTCTCAAAAAGTATTAGACAGGTGTAAAATAATTGAAGTGTATGCAAGTTCATCATACTCTTCTTTTTGTACTTCTGTTAAATTTGCAGGAAATTTGCCATCTATGGCCTTTGCAACTTTTTGTTGGACCAAAATACTCTTCATCTTTTGTTGCCAAATTGAAAAATCCTCTTTCCCATTAAAAATTCCCACTTCAAAGCGTGAAGACATTTTTGAAAAATTAGAACAACCAAAAGCACAGATAGGTCACACAAAGTTATCCTACGGCCGAAATATACACCGTTCTAGATTTCCAGAGTTTCGTAAGATTCACGATCTTAGATCAAGGGAATGTTCGAATAGGTCAAGTCCAGGTGTTCTAACAGGAAAATCAATGCAACACGAAGGTATGTAAACAAAAGTTCGAATTTCCACGCAACAAGTNACAGTGTTCGCCTCCTCCTGCAAGTCACGCCAGTGGTCTCCGTTTCTCAAACTCCTACTGGATTGACCCGAAAATGCGAAAAACGGAGACTGATTTTAACAGTTTTTGGACAGCTTCTTCGATATGATTTCTGCTACGTTTCTGCCGATTTTCTAGACAATTTCTGGTAGATTTCACGAGCCAAAACCTTCACCTTGAAGCTCTGATACCAATTGTTGAGGAAGCTCTCTCAAAAGGATCTTCAAACGGTGATTTTCTAGGCTCAGTCCAACGTATCTTTCTCAACCAACAACCAGTCCAATCGGCTCCAAACCACAACCAATTAATTTACCTTGGTTGCTATGCAATCTTACCCACGTAGGACAAGAAATGATGATGATTTATGGCCATAAAAGTTAGGAGAAGACACCAAAAAGGTATACTATGAAAGAACCAGCAATTGCACACGTTATACAAGCGTTCTGGACACTTCTGGACACCTTTTTCTCACACAAAAAGGGGGCAACCGGGATTCACTATTTCTTCTCTCAAAATCACACAAAACATCATATGAAAGTGGCTAGGGTTATAGTCAAATATATACTCTAGGGTTAGGCTTTAAGTTGGGCCATTAAAGGGGCCAAGATTCAAGCTATCCATAAAGAATACAATTGGTCCGGATGTAGCTCATTGACTTGGTTGTTGGACTTATTTCATTCATCGGCCTATGCCTATGAAATAATATTAACCCACGTTAAAATCATAGCTCGAGATTTATTGGGTATCAAAAATCCAACAATTTATTATTTGAAGTATTGCTTAAATGGCCATTAAAACTAACTTGAGCATTTGATCAAATTCTTCCTCTATTTCTTGTTCCATTCTTTCTCCCATTTCTTCTTCCACCTGGAAAGAAATGATTTTTTAAAATTTAGAAATTCACGCAAAAAACATATACACGTGATAAAAGATCATATATATACAAAAAACAATATAATGCTCAAAGATTGAACAAAAACTATGTAATAAGCACACCAAAATTGTTCATATTCAATTCAAGACTGTACAAACTAACTCAAATCAATGTTTCAGAAAAAGTAAACAATTCAAAGTTTGAACAAAGTGCTCAAAGATTGAACAGAAATCATACCAAACCCCAGTTGACATGAAACACTGCAGTATGTGGTATAATCAGTTTTGCAATCAACCATTACCTCTCATCACCTATGCCTAGATAGAGGGCTTAATGGGGGGGGGGGGGGGGGGGGGGGGGGGGGGGGGGATTTGTTCACAGTAGTCTCGAACGGAGAGCGAGAGAGAGAGAGAGAGAGAGGTTTGGGGCTGGAATTGCTGAAGTTTTGAAATTTATACTTATGGCTCTAAATATCTGAAATTCTTTATATTAATGAAATTCTTCTAAATCCATTAGTTATTGGAGACATGTAAATTTTCTAGAAATATTAGTTTAATTCGAGATGAGAACAGCTAAAATTTAACCATTGTTTGAGCCCCATTTTTATATTAAAATTACTTTTGTAATAGTAATTTTTTGAGAACGTATGGTTAAAAAATAAAGAAAAATTTTGAATTTAAGTGCAAATTATTTTATTGGTAGAACGTGTGGTTGAAAATAAATATGAGAATATATTAGTCATTGAATAATAGGACTCAAATAGTGGTTTAGTGTATTTCAAAGGAATCGACACCTTGATCTTATTAGTTCTATTAAAATCTTAGTTAATGAAGTCTCAATTTAAATTTTGAAACCCATGAAAATCTAAACTGTGGACAAACCCTAAATCTCAAAAGAGATTGCGGAAAATTTTTAAAAGTGAAGAAATGTCTCTATAATTACTATAAACTTCAGAGAAGATTCAAGTAATTTGCTCTATAAGAGAGCTTTCATGACCAAGAAAAACATGTGGGACCGCTCAACTAAAATTATGGATTTAGAACCAGAATTTCAAACAGTTTCTACATTTCACAATACTTTCTACTAAAAATACAAAAGAATTTGGAACAAGAGCCAAAAGACGTGAAGAATTTTCTATAGCCAATGCAACATGCTACATTCTTGACGTCGGGCAGGAGAGTGATTATCCTGGAGGCTAGTTGCAACAGATGATTTTCAAAAAAAGAATACGCATGAAAACACCCAAGGACAGAGAGAATTCTCTTAAATTCAATTCAACTTTTATTACACTTGGAATGAATGAAAAATAACCCACGGGTCGAGTTAAATAGTTGAGAAAATACGAAATTATGGAAATTTTGCCAAAAATAGTAAAATCCTGAAATCACAGCAAAATAAAAATACGGAATAAAAGAAGTAATTTGCCACAAGTTTGGTTCAAATAGGATTCGTAATCAACTAGAAAAAGGCAAACGAGACATTACCATTAAAAAAAAAAAACTACAAATTAAAATTTGAAGGGGAAAACATCGAATTTTGGCCTTTTAATAGACGTCCACTGAGAATAGTGATCATGACGTGTGCGCCGAAAAAAGTTTTTCGAATTGGGGTCATAATGGCAATTTTGATAACCATAGCCAAAATTTTGGTCAAATTACCAAGAAGTGTCAAAATTGCCCCAATTAAGGAAAATGTTGCAATTGCCTTCCATCTTTGCACCAATTCACCATTTCATGGTATTTCAACGCCATCAATGTGCTATCAAATATCTCGGCCTCACTTGATTTGGAACCTCCTATGTTAATTGTTCATATCAACTGCATTATTAACATAGAAATTTATCAATGAATGTCATTTTCCCTAATGAAAATTCAAAATCCATAAGAAAGATGATTCTCGAAAAAAGAAATAAAAAAATAACAATTTTAACATTATTTTCTTGATTATTTTCGTACTCTTTACTTTATACATCCATTTCGGTTTATTTCAATTTTGAAACCGACTTTTCTCTCTCCATTTTCATCCTAGTTCAGAAATTTCTTAAAACTGTTAGGTATATAGTCCAGAGAGTTTTTTTGTTTTGTAATCTCAGTAATTTTTTTGTTCAAATCTAAACATTTACACAGCAACAGTGAAAGTTTTCACCTACTCTCTCTCTCTCTCTCTCTCTCTCTCGATTAGTATTTATATAAAAATAAATTTGTTTTTAAATGATGTTGTTTTGATGACAGTTCTCTGTGTAGAAGGAGGCGTCAAAAGAAAACGAGTCGTTTTTATGTATACGACTCATTTGTAGAAACAGTAAAAGAAAGATAAAAAATGAATGAATTAATATCATGAATTGAAGTTGACTATTCTACAAGAGGAGTTGCATATAATTGATTCTAATGTATAAATTATATTCTGAAAACTGTGGAATATAGACTAGATTTTGAGAAGCCCGTTTCAATTAATGCATTGGTTTTATATTAGTTTAACCGATAATGGATGTTATATTGGCACTTTGTTATGGAAGTTTACAAATGGTAGTTGTTAGGTCACTGGAATTGTATTTGTGATTGGCTTTATCCATATCCAAAATCTAATTATTTGAGTAGTAACAGAAGTTAAAAGAGTCTCCAAAATACGGGATATTTGAGTTGTAATTGAAGTAAAAAAAAGTTGGAGTAGGTAGAGTCCTAAGAGGAGTTGAAGACGACTCAAAATCAAGAAATTGACCTATAGGGGCTAGCTAACCGCGGCTTTCTCGCTCAAGTGATGCAACACAAATTGAAGTAGAAACCTGATACTAGCCCAATGCTAGCTTGGCGCTAACCTGATGCTTGAGCATTGTATATACCTAGGTAAATCCTGTTTCAATTAAACAACTTGTTTTCTTATCCTGTTTCACCCAAACACTTCGTATTATAAATATCCAAGCCTAGATCGTCCCAAAGGTATGTTGAATCATTCTTTCATTATATGGAAACACATTATTGAAGATCAAACAATGCATTCAAAGTTCTTTTCATTGATTATTCATAAATTAATACAACACATTGTTTGATTGATTGAGCTATAGTTTTTCTCATCCAACCTAAGATCAAAACACATTAAGATCCTTTGATCAAACACCAAAACCTAACCTTACCTTCGCCAATTACCTTCAGAGTTCTGGAGTTTTGAAAAGAGGCCCTTAGAATTTCAGCGTTGAAAAACGAGGTTCATTCTTAGAGATCCACAAGAGCGAAAAGTGGTCAAGAGTTCTAGGAAGTGTGGGTGTGCAAAATTGACTGAGTTCCTCGGTGATTTGCAAGTGGTCAAAGTCAACTAAACTTTAGCGGTGTTTGGACTAATTGTAATTTAACTTTTTAGTTAATTGTTACTGGCTTGAGTCCGGAGTTTATTGATCTTTCTTTGAAAAGTTTTTTCTTCATGATCATATTTTGTGTTCTTATTTACTACTACTTTTGATCTATTGTGATTGTTCAAAATAGGGATAAATTGAGATTAATAAGTAATTTGTTGCTTCTAATTGTGTAATTCAGCACATTGGGTTTAAATATACAACAATTTGAATTTACAAGTTGTATCAAAGCTTCATTGTGACCCTTGATCCAAAAATTGTCTATATGGGCCAGTTACATTCTAATGTAGGATCTAAAGATGATATTGATGCTCATGAGGCTTATGATCAGTCGTATAAGAAGAATATCAAGTTACATAAGGTCAAGGCACTAAAGTGAAGGTTCAACGGAATCAAGAAATGGTTCTGACCTTTATCCCCAAACCCACAATGATGATAATTAAAAAAAAAAAAAAAGCTTCAACTAATACAAAAAGGGTAATATAGAAAACACTTAACTCATGCTGATTCCATAAGTGTATTTCACTCAATTGTCATATTGACTAAGATTGGTTTTTAAGAAATTGAATTAAAAAAAGAGAGCCTTGTAATTAAACTTGAGGAATCTAAAAGAATTCTTATAAATTAAGGTTATAACTCTTATAAATGATTTTGAAAAATCAAATGCCCAACTTTAATCCCTCTCTAGCAGATCTAAGAAGATTGATAACATGATAGGTTTAAACAAAATGGATGGGACTAGAAGAGACTTAGGCAATGATGAAACAGATTCTCATACCGCTTCTTCTGCTAAAAATAAGTTTGTACCTACCTCAATCAAGCCTAAGGTACAGAACTTGAAACCTAGGGTTGCTCCTAGGATCATCTACACTCGTCACCACTGTGGAGAGTTAAGATACATAAGACCTAGGTGTCACAAATTGTTGAGTAAGAATAATAAGGCACAGCATAGGGTTCCTCAACATAAGGTTCAAAATTTGAAACCTAGAGTAGTTCTTAAATTTATTTCCACATGTCACAATTGTGGTGAATTAGGTCAGATTACACCTAAGTGCCATAAGACATTGATTAGGAACAACAAATAAGATCTAACTACTCATGCTAGATTCTTGACTAATCAAGTGAGTCACTTGATGAATTAGTAACTCAATTGACTAAGATTACATTTTCATATAAGAAGGGTTGGGTCATGAAGAGTGAACACATAGATCAAATTGATGATATTAGTTACCGTATTGCTCGCATTTGTCTTCATAGTAAGAACTTTTCTATGCCTTATTGATTAGGCATTCACAAGCATGCATATGTTTTATTCATGATGTTTATTTGTTCATACATGCAATCTATATTTTTTTCTTATATCTTGTTTTGTATTATTTTTTATGAAAAATAAAAATGAGGAAATAAAAAAAATGAAAAAGAAAAAGCGATTTTTTTTTTTTCAATTTATATATATATTTTTGGATATGTTAATTTGTGATCAAGTACTAATATAATTAATAAATAGTTGATAAAGTTTTCATTAACTTTATTTAGAACTTATTTGGAGTACTTGATATAGATTATTGCATATATCATCTGCACTGTACACATTAAGCTCTTGTGAGTGGCTTTGACCGAATGTATTAGAATTGGGACGGCGATCACTTGTGTGGTGAGTTGACTTTGAATATGGAATGATCTTCAAACTAGTTGACATAAACTCTTGTATATTTCCCTTCAAAGAAAAAATAGTTATTAAGTTTCAAAAGAAATATATGAAAAATTGTTGTGAGACGATCTTATATTTTTGTTTGAAGCCTACATGATTTGTGTGATTGAACTTGTGGGCTATTGTAATACCTGGTGCCTGATAAGTCAACTAAATTTGGAGTCAGCATTGTAAAACTCATTATAGGAATCATGTAAAAAGCTTAATAAAGAAGAATTTGTACATAAGATTTGAAAAATAAAAGAGAATATATGTGTGTACTCACAAATAGGAGGAGAAAGAAACGTATATACAAAATCAAATTTCAACTTTTAGTTTAAAAGGTCATGATAGAACTGGGTTTGACTTTCATAATTTAAGAATATATTCATTCTCCAGTGATGTCTATGTTAGGATCTTCCTCAAGCTGCTCAAGATGATTTCCGGGCTCAGTTAACCTTTAAAACATCGAATCAACACCAAAACCGAAGGTACCTGCCGCTGACCTCACGAGTTCTACCTATGTTTGCTTTTCTTCCTTCTGCTTGTTGTTTGCTCACTCACAAAGAATGAATACCACACAGGTAAGGGTCACAAAGACACAAGCAAGAGGTAGACAAGATCAAGGAGTAGAATGCATGAAGAAGAAGAAGACACGGCCTCTCTCTCTCTCGGGTTCTTTCACAAAAACGGGACCAAGGAAGGCTACGAGAGTTACCAATATATATAGTAAACCAATGACAAACAATAAGGTAAGTTATACATATGGTAAGTGGGCTCGACTAGGGTTATGGCCCAATAGCACACCAACAAACCACAAAGATTTATTAGCCATCCAATAGGTAAAACAACGTTAAGTCGGGTCATCCCATTATTCGATGTTGATTTATCGTTCAGTCATTCATGTCGACTGATAAAACTGGTTTACATCATCTCCCGGGAGGTCGTTTGACAACATGATATCTAACAACCTCCACCTTGGTATCAAAGGACCTGCAAAGAGAAAACATTTTCCATTAGTGACACCTCTAACAGAAAATCGATAAAATTGAAAATCATTTACCTGTACCGATGTTTAGAAGCTCCTTGCAACTTCCAAACTTTACCAGTGGTAGCACTTTGGTGCCCATATCCGAAGGATTATATTATGTGTGAATTTTTTCAAGTCTTACTACTTCTTGTGATATTATATCCCTAATGAAGTGTAGCCTAACATCGATATGTTTAGGGCGTTCGTGAAAAACAGGATTCTTACACAGATGTATGGATGACTGACTATCAGAATACACAACCACATACTTATTCAAGATACTTAGTTCATGAAGTAGACCTCTAAGCCATAGAGCCTCTTTAATTGCTTCAGTGGTGGCAATATATTCTGACTCTATAGTGGAAAGTGCAACTATGTGTTGTAACTGTGATTTCCAACTAACACACGAATTTGATAAGGTGAATACGTAAGAGGAAGTTGATTTCCTACCATCCCTATCTCCTGCATAGTTAGCATCTACAAAACCCTTCAATTTCACACCTTCCTTATTAGCACTAAATTTTAGACCTACGTCACTTGTACCCTTCAAATATCTTAAAAGCCACTTTAATGCTTCCCAATGTTCAGGACCTGGATTAGACATGTACCTACTAAGAGTACGAACAACGAATCCTAAGTCCGGTCTAGTGCAAACCATCAAATACATTATGGAACCAATCACATTTGAGTATGGAATTTTACTCATGTATTCCACTTCACGTTCATTGCAGGGAGCTTGTTCTTTAGATAGAACAAAATGGTTTGCAAGAGGCAACGTGACAGGTTTGCAGTCACTCATATTAAACCTTTTCAACACCTTTGATATGTATGGAGACTGATGCAAGAATACGATGAAATTTGACCTATTTCGTTCTATTTCTATGCGTAGAATCCTCTTAGCCTTTCCTAGGTCTTTCATGTCAAATTCTCCACTAAGATCTGCTTTTATATTGTTTATCCACTTAGGAGATGATCCAACTAAAAGCATGTCGTCCACATAGAGCAACAAGAACAAATAATTGTTATCAGTCTTGTTGTGTTGAAAGTATAGGCAGTGATCGAATTTACTTCTTTGAAATTCTATAGTGAGTACAAAGGAATCAAACCTCTTGTACCACTGTCTAGGTGAGTGCTTTAGACCGTATAGGGATCTCTTCAGAAAATACACATAATTAGGTTTTAACTTGTCTTTAAAACCTTTTGGTTGATTCATAAAGATTTGTTTATCAAGCTCTCCATGTAAAAAAGCGATTTTTACATCGAGTTGTTCAAGTTCCCAGTCAAAGAGCGCAACCAATGCGAGCATGACCCTAATAGTTGTGTACTTGACAACTGGTGAGAAAATCTCATTATAATCAACACCTTCTTTCTGTGTGTAACCCTTCGCTACTAGCCTAGCCTTAAATCTTAAGGGTTCTGAACTACTAGTGCCTTCCTTAACCTTAAAGACCCACTTGCAATCAACGATTGATTTATTCTTAGGTCTCGGTACTAACTCCCAAGTTTGATTCTTTTCTAGAGAACTCATCTCTTCTTTCATAGCCTTAAGCCACTCCTTAGATTGACCACTATTCATAGCCTCTTCAAAAGTTTTCGGCTCCCTATCAACTAGTTCTTCGTAACTAGCATATGCAAAATCCAATTCAGATTCAAACCTGAACCTCCTAGGTTCTCTCGTTTGTCTTCTCTCTCTATCCCTAACTAAATTATAGTTAGCTAATGGATTTTCTTCCTCAGGATGCTCTTCTATCATCACTTCATTTTCCTCTTCAGGTTCTTGGACCTGAATCTCCACCTCACTCGAAGTACTAGGTACTGATGTGTTAAATTTTCCTAACTCCACCTTAAATCGATTTCTTTCTTCACCTGATTCAGTTTCACTTACAGGTTCCGTTTCGTTCCTTAGACAAGGCATCTCACTCTTATTAAATGTGACATCCCTACTCATGATGATCTTAACTCCTTTTTGGCTTCTATCCCATAACCTATAGCCCTTAACCCCTTCGAGATATCCTAGAAAGACACACTTCCTGGCTCTAGGTTCTAATTTTCCCTCACTTTGATGAGAGAAGGCAGCACAGCCAAAAGCTTTAAGCATTGAGTAGTCACCCAATTTTCCAGACCATTTCTCATGTCGAGTATCACCATTTAATGCAGCCGATGGAGTCAAATTTATTAGATAACAGGCAGTTACAATGGCTTCACCCCAAAATGACTTAGGAACCCCAGAACTTAACATCATGCAGCGCACTTTATCTAGTATGGTCCTATTCATTCTTTCTGCTACCCGTTTTGCTGGGAAGTATAGAGAATCGTTTTGTGCTTTGTTATTCCACTTTCTTTAAACATCCTATCGAATTCAGCATTACATAATTCTAGGCTGTTATCTGTCCTTAAAAATTTGATCCTCTTGCTTGTTTGGTTTTCCATTTGTTTCTTCCAATTGTTAAAGTTATGGAAGGTTTCGGTTTTGTCTTTCAATAGATAGACCCACACTTTCCTGGTGTAGTCATCTATGATAGATAGGAAATACCTATTCCCACCCAATGTGGGATTACTAGCAGGACCCCACATATCAGAATGCACATATTCAAGCATGCTTTTAGTCTTATGCGTACTAGTGGAGAACGACACTCTATGGTGCTTTTCGAGCACACAGTAATCACAGAACGATAGGTTAGACACACAGTCATTACCAAATGCACATTTTTCATTAAGTAGCTTAAGTCCCTTAATGCCTACGTGTGCAAGCCTACTATGCCATGTATGTGTGTGATCGATTTTGGTGGAAGAAATAGAGTTTAATCCTCTAATTACTTCCCCAGTAGTGATGTAAATATCATTTTTCTTGATTCCCTTAATAGAGATTAACGCACCCTTCATCATTTTAAACATATCGTTTTCAATTTTACCAGTGAAGTTGTCTTTCTCAAGTCTTCCTACTGAAATCAAATTCCTAGATAATTCAGGAATGTATCTAACTTCCTTTAACATGTACACAAAGTCCGTGTCAAATTTTATCTTTATATCTCCAATTCCAGCAATTGTATAGGCAAAGTCATCACACAGAACTACTTGCCTATCATTAGATTCTTGCAAGTTTTCAAACCAGTTCTTTTCAGACGTCACATGAAAAGACGCACCAGAATCTAATATCCATTCATTCATGTGAGAATTAGTAGTTAGATTCAATTCAGTAGTGTATGTGACTGGACTAGTGATCACATAGACTTCACCGTTTTCGGTATCGGAGGTAGAGGATAACACATTTACCTCATCTCTTTCCTTAACCTTTTGTTTTCTCCTTTCTTTATGGCAATCTTTTATAAAATGCCCTGTGCCTCCACAACCATAGCATTTTCTAGCCTTAGTTCTAGACTTTGACCTAGGTCTACCATTACCCTTCTTTTTCCAACTATTACTACTTGATTCGCCACTACTTTGGTATCCATCATGACTGGCTTGCCTAAATTGAGTTCTACCCCGCATCATATGCAACTCTCCACTCCTCCTATCCTGTTTTTCAGCCCTCATTTCCATCTCTTTACTCCTAAGAAAATCTACGACAATTTCAGGTGTTAACATGTCCCTACCATACTTAATGGCATTCTTAACTTCTTTATAAGAGTCTGGGATTGAATTGAGCAAGATTATAGTCTTATAGGTCTCAGACACGGCTTCGTCATAATTGACAATATTTTGCACCAATTTGTTAAATACATCTAAATTGTCGTCGAGATCCTTTGAAGGATCCATCTTAAAACTGAAGAATCGTTCGAGTAGGAAGAGTTTATTCGGTGTAGATTTAAGCAAGTATAAGTCTTCTAGTCTTTTTCAAAGTTCTTTGGTGGTTTTGAGTTTTTCCACTTTTCTTAAGATAGCTTCAGACAAGTGTAATATTATTGAGATATAGGCAAGCTCATCGGCTTCCTCTTTTTGTTCTTTTGAGATGTCAGGTGCAAAATTACCTTCGACGACTTTTGACACCTTTTGTTGGACTAATATGCCTCGCATCTTTTGTTATCAGATAGAGAAGTCCCCTTTACCGTTAAATATTCCAAAATCAAAATTATGTGTTGTCATTGGTTAACACACTAATTAGACCACACAAAGTAGTATTGGGAAGCGTGATAAGGTAATATCTTGTTAATTCTTAGCAAAAGTAACAATGAAACTAAACACTACGTCCACCAAGAAATACCAAGCACTTAAATCAAAAGAACAAGCACTCAATTAACGTAAGTAATCCTAGTTCTAGCACAAGCAATGGTTATCCCTTCACGGTAACCCTAAAACCTAATGATCACCCCACACGATGATCTTGCTATTGCTGAATTTAAATGGATTAAGCCAATTTACCAGAGCGGACCTATCTGAGTCCGTAAAGTGGAGAAAAACGAGCTTGCTGTTCAATTGCAGTCAGCGTCGCACCAGGGGCAAAATCGTCCAACTTTTTCTATGTAGCCTGAAACACAAAACAAAGTATATCAGCGCGTTCAGGAGATCGAAACAAGCAAGTTACCTGAAGATAGCTTCGCCGAAATGCCGCCCACGCGCCGCTGCTGCTCCGTCGCTGCCACCCACACGCCACCTCACCAGGGACGCCTCAACCTACTGGTAATGGGTATGGCCTCCGTTTGTTCAACCGAGCTTTGGTTTGTGAGTAATTGAAGAATTTCAGATTCGGGTAAAAGGATGAAATCGCGAAAATCAACCAATTTTGAGCCAATTTTTGCCAACCACGCTCTGATACCAGATGTTAGGATCTTCCTCAAGCTGCTCAAGATGATTTCCAGGCTCAATTAACCTTTAAAACACCGAATCAACACCAAAACAGAAGGTACCCGCCGCTGACCTCACGAGTTCTACCTATGGTTGCTTTTTTTTCCTTCTGCTTGTTGTTTGCTCACTCACAAAGAATGAATACCACACAGGTAAGGGTCACAAAGACACAAGCAAGAGGTAGACAAGATCAAGGAGTAGAATGCATGAAGAAGAAGAAGACACGGCCTCTCTCTCTCTCGGGTTCTTTCACAAAAAGGGGACCAAGGAAGGCTACGAGAGTTACCAATATATATAGTAAACCAATGACAAACAATAAGGTAAGTTATACATATGGTAAGTGGGCTCGACTAGGGTTATGGCCCAATAGCACACCAACAAGCCACAAAGGTTTATTAGCCATCCAATAAGTAAAACAACGTTAAGTCGGGTCATCCCATTATTCGGTGTTGATTTATCGTTCAGTCATTCATGTCGACTGATAAAACTGGTTTACATCATCGCCCGAGAGGTCGTTTGACAACATGATGTCTAACAGTCTATACATGTCATTTCTCATAAACTTAAAATTTTGAAACTTGCTAACATTTAATGGCATTTTTTACATACGAATAACTTATACAATTTACTCCATTTAAGTTTAAAATAAGTTATGTGGGAAAAATTTACTGTTTATATATTATATATGTATTAGTAATCAAATAAACTGTTTATGATGGCATATTAAAAAAATCCAGAAAAACAAACCGTTGTCTCAAAAGTTTTCTCCCATCACATGTTTTGCAAAAATTTGCAAATTTTTACATGTGCATATTTTTTTTAACTCATTGATCTCCATGTTACTCGTGATTACATTACTTATTTTCTTTTGTTATTCATGACAACAAGGGAGAGAAAGATTATGCTCTCACACATTTGCTTGTGTTGCAAATTACCAAGTTTAGTTCACAATTTGAATTGTTGTTGTTCAATGTTTGATAGTATAATAATGGACATAGAATGATTGCAATTATCAAGGTCACTATCTGAAATAAAATCTTATAAATCTAGTTTCAAAATTTAAACAATAATATAAAATTCTTAACGGTATTGTTGTTGTAGATTTTCATAACAATATAGAGATGGAGCACGGAAGTTTGTAGACCTAGCTCATGAAACTCTAAAGTCAGAAATGATAGGATGCCCTTGTATCAAGTGTAGGTATATAAAGCATCACAATTATGAAATAGTGTATGAACATTTAATTATTAAGGGTATGGATCCAAAATACACTGATTGGGTATTTCATGAAAAATGCCAAGTAAATCAAATTTGATCGACGTAGAAATGCCTGAGTCATGTAGGATATTTAGGGGCTTTTATACGCAACATGATGTAGATTCTGAAAATCCTCATGATGGAATAGAGGGAGATATTCAACGTTTAGTTAGCGATGTGAAAACCCCTTTGTATCCTGGTTGTATGGTGTTTATGAAAATGTTAGCTTCAGTTGTTATGTTTAAACATAAAGCTACATATGGTTTATTAGATAGTGGTTTCGATGAATTCATAAATCTTGTGCGGGACATGCTACCACAGAATAATATACTTCTTAACTCATTTTATGAGATGAAAAAACTTGTGAATACATTTAATCTTGACTATGAAAAGATACATGCTTGCTTGAATGATTATTGTCTATATAGGAAAGAGCATGCTGAATTATGTCCAAAATGTGGTTGCTCAAGATGGAAAGTTAACCAACAAACTAAGAAAGTTAAAAAAAAAAAAAAAATTCCAGCAAAAGTTTTGCGTTGTTTCCCTATCATATCATAGCAAGACTTAAGAGGATGTTTGGAATAGAAGAGATGGAAAAACAACTTAGATGACACTCAAATAATAAGAGTTCAGATGGTAAAATTCATTGGGGGTGGGAAATGATAACCAGAAAGTGGCCACATTTTCCGTCAGATCCTCGAAATATTAGATTAGGTCTTGCCACCGATGGATTCAATCCTTTCAAAGACTTTAAATATAGTTGTTAGCCAGTTATTTTAACTATATACAACTTGCCTCCCTCATCATGCATGTTGAAGAAAAGTTTAATGTTGAGTTTATTAATCATGGGACCAAAGCAGCCAGGTAATGACATAGATGTTTATTTGGCACCACTTATAGACGATTTAATATTGTTATGGAGTGATGGGGTTGAGATGTGTGATGCAATTGTGAAGTCTACATTTAACTTAAAAGCTATTTTGATGTGCACAATACATGACTTACCTGCATACGGAAATATATCTGGATGGCCCGTCAAAGGAAAAATTGCATGTCCTATTTGTCGTGAACATACATGTTCAGTATGGTTGTCACATTGTAGGAAGTTAGCATACATGGGACATAAAAGATTCCTTACATTGAGTCATCCATTTTGCATGAAAAAGAGCTGGTTTGATGGACATATTGAAAATGGCATTAGGCCAACGATAAAAACTGGTGAAGAAGATTCGAATGAAGTTGATGAAATTGTAAATGATTGGGACAAAAGTGGTAAGGGAAAGAGAAAGAAGAATACGACTCAATCCAATGTAACGTGGAAGAAAAAGTCAATATTTTTTAGGCTACCATATTGGAAGGTAACTCTAGTTATGTCATTTCCTTTTTTTAATACATCTAATTGCGTGTAGTATCTCATGACACAAGTGATGTTTGATTTGCAAACTTTGCTTATACGTCATAATTTGGATGTGATGCACGTGGAAAAGAATATTTGCGAGAGCATCATTAATACACTTTTGAGTGTGAAGGAAAATCGAAAGATGGCATTAACTGTCGTAAGGACTTGGAAGCTATGAATATTAGGCATGATCTACATCCTGAGAGTAGAGAAAATAAATTTCACTTACCTACAGCTCCTCACATTTTATCAAAAGAAAAAAAACAAATGTTTTGCAAAAGGCTTGCTACCTTGAGATTACCTAATGGTTATGGTTCTAATATTGCAAATTGCATTTCAGTGGAAGAATGTAAGAAAGTTGGACTGAAGTCTCATGATTGTCACCTTTTAATGCAACAATTATCATCAGTTGCATTGAGAGGACTTCTTCCTAAAGGACCAAGGAACTCTATTTTTAAATTGTGTTTATTTTTCAATGAAATATGTCGAGGAGTTGTAGAAAAGAATAATGTTGAAATTTTAGAATATGATGTTTCTGAAACTTTGTGCATGTTGGAAAGGTATTTTTCGCCTTCCTTTTTTGATATAATGGTTCATTTAGCAATTCATATTGGAAGAGAAGTTCGTCTAAGTGGACCAGCTCAATATCGTTGGATGTACCCATTTGAGAGGTAGTACTCCTTATTCCCAGAAATTAAATCTACTATCAAATTGATTTCTATTTTATTACGTTTTTGGAAAATGTGTAGGTATATGAAAGTGTTGAAAGGATATGTTATGAATCGTACAGGGCCTAAAGGGTGCATAGCTAAACGATATATTGTTGAAGAAAATGCGATGTTTTGTAGCAAATACATAAAACAAGCATCTGAAATAGGCTCTAAAACTGCACGCATGAAGAGTATGAGAGTGACTTCTTAGTTGCAGGGCGTCCAATTTCTAAAGGGAAGCCACTTGTACTATCTGATGAGATACTAAACTTTGCCCATCGCTATGTATTGCTAAATAGTGTAGAAGTGGCTCCATACGTACAATATGTTCGTGAAGTATATATTTTTTCAGATTTTAAGTTCTTAGGGATTTCTTGATATATTATTATTTTGACTTAGGATGCATATGGATGAACTCAAGAGTTCTGACAAACGACTGAGAAGAAATGAGAATTTGTTGCATAAGAAACATGTTGACACGTTTGCTACCTGGTTTCACAATAAGGTCGAAATACATATATCGACAAGATTAGTGTTTAATTTTGTTGTTTGTTCTCTCATTCCTAACGTGTTTATGATAATAACATATTACAGGCCAATTGTTGCTGGACAATGTTATAGTGCTTTACTACGATACATTTCATATTCCAATATTCTGGTGTGATTAGGCAAATATTGTGAATGAAATAAAGAAGGAAGATGGATTTACTTTGGTTAACCTTCATCAAGGACAAGGACAATTTGAAAATGATCCTTTCATTTTGGCATCACAGGGGGAGAATGAAACATCTAATTGGTATGTTGTTTTGCAAGCATCACCAAGAGACTTTCACGCGTTACATATGGAAGAAGATATTTCTTATGGGGAAACTATTCCATTGGATGTAACACAATTTGAAGACAATCATGAGGAGGATGGGAATTTTGCAAGGATAGAAGTTGAAGGCAAACTATGTGATATATAAATTGATTAGTTTGGTAAATGTCTTTATACATTTGATTGTTTAAATTACAAGTAGTAGAACTTCGAATCTCATTCTCTTTCTCTTATTGTTTGCAAATTCGTACTCTCTCAATTAGATTTTTTTGGAACCAGGTGACATTATTAAATATACGCATGATGGATAAAGCTAAAGTGAGTGCATTTCAATACACTTTTTAAGATGGTAACTTTTGAAAATAATTAGCTTTATGCTATGTTTTCATGTTGCATTCTTTAAGTCAAATAAGCAAGTTTCCAAGAGTTCTGAAAGACGAAGCGCTGCAATTGCTATTGCAAATCGGGAGATAAATAATAGACTACGACCTTCTAGTGAACCTACATATACCCTATATACTCCAATTACTGGTGATCAAAATATGGCTTCGACAAGTGTAGATGCTACAAAAAAGAAAAGAGGTCCAACTCATTTGAAAATGATTGCTGAAAATAACTATCAGATGATGGAGCTTGAATTCAATGAATTTGGGCAAGTAGTTGGCCGTAACTCTGATAAATTTGTCAGCATAGCCGGAGCCATAGTACAAGAATATGTGCCAGTTGTTATTAAAAATTGGCATTCAGTGGATGACAAGAAAAAATTTGAACTTTGGAATTTTATACAGGTACATTTATTTAATATGAAACGTACATACATTATTTGTTATACATTATTTGTTCAAAGCTTCACTGCCATTTTCGTTCAAAGCTTGACACCATTTTTTATATTTGTAATAAATATAGCAAAGATTCAATGTTAGTGACTGCCATCAAAAAATGACATTTCAATTTATGGGAACATATTAGAGGACATTCAAATTGAGATTGAGAAAAGAAATCAAACGTCAAGTACCATCTGCCATGAATAGAAAACGCGCTATTGCTCTTCTTAGATCGAAGAATATAAACTCTGAAGAAGCATGGGAAAAGTTTGTAGAAGATACTTTTTCTACTGATTTTCAAGTAAGTTATATTTTCATATTGACTTTAAACTTTGTAGGCAATTATTGTTGGTTTATATTTTTTTCCTTAATAGGAAAGAAGTTCTAAGTTCAGCAAAATGAGAACTAATAAGAAGCTTCTTCATACTACGGGTCGAAAGGGTTATTCACCATGGCTCACGATTTGGTACAATTACTAACTATTTATATTTTTTTATGTATCTTTATTGATTTTTTATACGTGTCTGTGATTGGGAAAATATTGTTATTGTAGAAAAGAAAGAATCCAAATATAAAAGGATTGAGAACGAGAGTATGGACTCATGGACATCTTCGAAAGGATGGAAAGCCAATAAATGAAGCGGTCGTCGAAACTTTGGTATGTGTATTGTATGTGTGTGTGTGGGGGGGGGAGGGGGGTTGTGTGTGTATCTACTTCTAGTGTAATATTTAAGTTTCATAAGTGCAGAGGAAGATAGAAGATTGTGCCGAGTCAATTTCTAATACACTGGCTGAAAATTCTATTCGAGATGATGCTATTTCTCGAATTTTAGGTCCCAAGCGTCATGGGCGAGTAAGGCGACTTGGACTTGGGGTTTCACCATCAAAAGTAGATGGAAATGCACAAAGCAGTGAG